>NW_009648332.1:1366215-1374632 GCF_000708025.1 Charadrius vociferus
AGGAACTTCTTTACTTTGAGGGTGGTGGAGCACTGGCATAGGCTGCCCAGAGAGGTGGGGGAGTCTCCACTCTGGAGACATTCAAAACCCGTCTGGACGCCGTCCTGTGCAACCTGCTGTAGGTGACCCTGCTCTGGCAGGGGGGGTGGACTAGGTGATCTCCAGAGGTCCCTTCCAACCCTGACCATTCTGTGATTCTGCCTGAGAAGGTCAGAGGCAGAGAGTGCGGTGAGAGCACTCAGTTTTGCTCTTAGTATCTCTGAAGTATAACAGCATTTTTTCTTTAAATGATTTCCCCCAAATCCTCAGTTTATGGCATATCGGTGCAAAAGTTTGTGATGCTGACTGGTTAACCCTGGGAGGGGAGAGGCTCTCTATGGGTGGACTAACACCAGCTAAAGACACAGCCCCTCCATTTCTTTGCATATATCAGCTCAATTCATTTACATAAATCATTTGAGTGAACAGGTGCACGCACAATTAGCGTCATTAACCAGCTGTAAAACAAATGAGTAGCGTGCTAAATTTCTCTCTTCGGATGCATACCAGAAAGATTACGTATATGTAAAGAAGCACGTGCTGAGGATCTCTGGGAAACCATGTGTTACTGGGCTGTGGTCTTGGGGGAGGCGTGAACGTTAGCGTGAGCCTTGGGATTTGGCCATTCGTTTCTATCAAGGGTACATTTTAACATCGAATGTGGGTAGTGACAACACCAGAGATCTACCAGCCTCTCCCAGTCCTCCTTTGACTTTCTTAAAGCCTCAAGATGTGAGTGGGAATTATGTTGTTATTACGAATAATAATACCAGAGAAGGAAAAAACCAATAGCAATGACAAGAATAATCCAAACTATGTCAGACTTGTTACAGGCAAGTCAAAAACAAGTTGGGACCTAATCTGTTGAGAATAAAACATCAGCAGCATTTAGACCTGTGCCTCACCTGGCTTTAAGCTCAGCAAGGGACTTACACACAGGCCTAATTTTAAGCACGCAATTCATGTATGTGATTTAATGAGTGCATTTACTAAGTTTAAAATTACATATATATTTAAGAGTACTGCTGACTCAGGGGGTATATTCCTGTCCTTATGTTGTAGCTTCAAATTCTTCATAATTACATTACCCCTCCTGCTCCCTTCAGATATTTCCATCTTTCCCCTGTGTCAGGAAAAGCCTCTCTTTCACAGTTTGTTAATCAGTTTATGATAACACAGTCTTCGTGGTGTTTTCCTTGGCAGCATGCCTTGGACTAAAATTATTTAATGATCTAAGCATTAATTGGAGATTAAGGTTTGTGGCGGTGTGCACTTGGGTCTCCCATCGAATATGAACCCAACAGAGCTGAAGACATCCATCCCTTTCCAGGATCAAGAGTCAAATTACTGAAAAATAGTGAGATCCAGCAGGCTGGTGTTGTTGTGGTGCTGCTTTGTACAGATTTCACATGGCCTCTAGGTTTGTATAAACATTTTTCCGAGGAAATCAGAGAAGTTTAGTCCCAGCGTCTTCTCCTCACATGTCTGTACACAAGGCTGGTGCAGAGAGCCGCTAAAATGGCCCGAAGTCACTTATCGCCTGAGGTTGTCCCTGAGGCAGAAGGTGTTGGGTTTGCCTTGCAACCCCCAAACTGGGCTGTGGGACTGGGTGCCCTGCATCCCCCAGCAAAAAACGGTCCTGAAGAAGGATATGCTTATTTTCCCCTGTTGCTGCGACTCTCCCATGATGGTCCTCCGAGGAAGACCTGGTGGAACCCAGCAGGATTTTCCCCAAGCCCCAGTCAGTCACCACAGACTATGTCTTTCCCACAGAGTTATTAGAAGAATTCTTAATTCTTTTTCTACTGTTTTTGTTTCACTTTTTTTTTTTTTTAAGGCAACAGCACGTTTTCAAAAATCCATTTAATATATAAAAAAAAAAAATCAGCCGTAAAAGTGTTTTAGGAAGTGGAGGTGATGGTTTACTGATTCTTTTCCATATAGCAGGAAGACATGTGGTTCCAAAGAAAATCAAAATATAGACGAAAAAAAGCTTCAAGAAAATGGTAAAAAGAAAATACATTAAATAAAATAAAAATCCCAGTCTCCCCAATTAGTTAAATGAGGGAAATGAATGCCACCTGGACTGCCGCAGATATTGGATTGTTTGGATTTTCCAGAAGAGGAAAAGAAATTCACTTTTCTCTCCCCCTGTGTCCCCACTTTTCATCTGTCTTAATTTGTTCACATTATTTTGTCAGACGTCTGCCCAGCTCCAAGTCAAATAACCTTCCTCATCCTGCCTTCTGCCGGATAAAAGAGACCCAAGCGAGGGAACACGGAGCGCATATCTGAGCAATCTTGGCACTTGGGATGTATAAACCCAAGCTTAAGCCGCACTCTTCAGTTCTAGTTTGTAGGTCGTCCCTTTAAAAACCTGTCGAAATGCTTTGAATAGCTGGAATTAGCCTTGTAAATATCCTGCCCGCTATGCCCCCTAAAAACCCAACTACGGAACCCAGATTTCCACTAAAATATTGAATCATTTTGTTATTGCCTTATACTGCTTCTGCCTTTCAAAGAGCAGGTGGCCTGAGCGCCGATTAGTTAAATAAACATACAGAAAGGAAGAGTTAGTCTGGCAGAGAGGGGGGGGAATAAGAGCTAATATATCTTGCTGAGGTCTGAAGTGTGTGCGTGTGTATATATAGACAAAGCATGCACAGGGATTTTTCATCGTTTTGTGTTTTACGCGGTGACAGGGATTTACCGGCTCGAGTGGAAAGCAAAAACAAAACCCCATTCAGGGGCAAAGCCTGTCTAAAAGACCAGAACAAATTCTGTCCTTCCCTCAGGAAGATTCTTGAGAATACAAGAAAAAGAAGGGAGGGGGAGGTAATAAGAATCGCAGGCATCTGGCAAGATGACGGCTAAAGACACAAAGCCGTTGTCAGGTGGGAGAGGGGATGCCTAATAGCCACTTTTGCTCATAATAAATGGAAGAAATAGCTATTTTGGGGTGGGTGGGGGCAGAATTAGTGTCTAAAGCAGTGGAATCCACTGCCTAAAGCACATAGCATGAGTTAGCCAGGTGCTAAGCTCTAAGGATTTGAATTTCTTTTAAAGGAGTGAAGGAATTCATACAGGTTTTGGGTTGTTTTTTTTTTTATTTGTTTCTTAAGAAAAAAATAGAAATTTCTCTTCATCCCACATGAAAAGACTCATGTTGGAAAATTCAGAACTTGATAGAAAAAAAAGTAACATTTCTGAGCTTTTTGAATTTCCTCTGTTATATTTTCTGTGGGGGGGCGGGGGAGGTGGGAAGGGGAAGGCGGTAGGGGAAAAGGGGCGAAAAAAGTAGGAAAAACATCATGAGAAATATCCCAGTAGCAAGGAGAGAAGGCAGCTGAAAAAGTCAAGGATAACTAAAGAAGCACATGAAGCATGACCTTGAAATGAGACTGATGAAGTGAGCTTTTTGGGTTGAGTGCTGGCTGGAAAAGGGGGCTTGGACCGCTGCCCAAGGAAACTGCCTCCTGCTATTTAATTCCTAATGAGTTCAGGGAACAAGGATTTTGCACAGTCTTTGAAATAAACAGGATTGTGTTAAAGAAATACTTGAGACCATCATTAATTTCGGCTTCGAGTGGAAACATGCCATGAGACCCCACATCCTGGCTAATCACTTGGGTCAAAAAAGTAACATAATGCGAATTTCAGCACTATATATTACTTTGTAGGGCCAAATAATTCTACGTGTTCGTTTCATGCCTGGATTGTGGGTCTTCAGAAGAGAAGGGTCATTGCTAATTAATTATTATGTTAATTACGTACTGGAGGAATTCAGCGTTCTAGTTTCTTGCTTTTCCTTGCTTCCTGCGCCAGTTTTTCCATCCTTATAATTGTCCTTCCTGTTTATGCAATTCCATATGCACAGTGGCTACTAAAAGTCAGCTGTTAAAACTGTTTACTGTAAATATTTACACTGTGGCCATTAGCGAAATCTGTATCTCTGCATGGATGATGGATGGCAGCGGGTCTAATCCGAGAGACCCCCATGGGATAAACAGGGTAAAAAAAAAATCACGTGCGGAGGCGGGGAACGCTGCATCCCACTCCTGTCAAGGCAAAAGAGAAAGTCCTGTGCTTGGGACATTTGCTCTGAGAAATGCTAAGACACACCAGGTTATTTGCTGACGTCTGTGGCACGGAGGTGCCCGAACATGTACCAATTATTACTGAACGCATCTAAAATCCCAGTGACAGGAATAAGAGGGTTAATGGCTTACTGCAGCAGATAATCTAATTAAGGTTGAATTATATACAGACCAGGTTAGCAGTGCATATTGTACATCTCTGTGAGCGGGGAAGGCAGGAGAAGCTAAAATACCCAAAAAGTCAGTATTCATCATTTAAAGGGAGTTTAGAAATTAGGTCAACCCCTGCCTGATGCTGAGAAATCCTGACACGCGCTGCGCTCCTCGACACCCAGGTGCTCAGGGCGCTCTGGCACGCAGGTTTCAGCGGTGCTTGTCGTGGAAAGCTGCGCTTGCGCGTCCATCCCATGGACCGTGCAACAAGCTGGGACTGCCCCCGAGCTCCAGCCGGCCCCAACCTGGGGACAGAGCCTCAGAGGAGGCCCATACAAGGACCACGGAGCACGACTGCAGGACACAGAGATGTCCTCACACCACGGCACCCAGGGCCAGCACCGTTTCGGCTCTCACACCCCGTGCCCTAACACCATGCTGCCCACCGTTGACATTTCTCTACTTTGCTACTAGGTGTCACTTCCAATTCTCCACCTGTGCTCTTTTCTATGAACTCTGGTTCTGCTTTTAGAGACATGACCTATTTTGGATGCTCTTTTCTCCAAGGCATCCTGGGGTCTGGGCTGCCAGCGGGCAGCCAGAAACTTCTGGATGAACACTGGGCAGTCCATCGCCTTCCGGAAAAGATGGATCTCAAATGCCCCCATTCTACACATTTTTTGTGCCCTGGATGTTCTTTCAGAAGCAACTAGTGTGGCAAATCACATATTCTTATGAAAAAGGGACACTGAAAAGCAACAAAATGAAATCCCCTCCAAACACTGACTTATTTGGGAACAGCAGAAATGAGCAGGTATTCAATGTTAATCAAATATTTGCTGGAATAGCGGCTTGGGCTTTGTTCAGCGTTAGCAGGAGTTCTTCCACCCGGTGCTGTCAGATTAACCTTCAAAAACGAGTCACCTAACGCAAACGTGCATACACCTCTTTCAGCCAAGTCTGAAAGCCCAATTGCACAAATGAGAGAATCAGGAAGGCGACATTCCCTGCAAACCTCCAAATAAACACATCAATGTATCTTAGGACAGAGACCGGCCTCACTCCACGGTCCCAGTCAGAGTTATGGCTCTTATTTACAAATCAGGACAGCACACAATCTTAAAGCACGCGCTTAAATTCCTTGCTTAAACCGCAGCATGTGTTTAGATGCTGTTTTGCAGGGATGGGCTATCCTGATGATCCAGCTGATATACGTCATGGAGCATGTCCTATGGGGAAATAACTTGGCAATTTACTCTGGATTGAAGATGGGACTGGTGCGCACATGAAAAACACTGTATGACTTACGCCTGCACAATGTGATGGTTTGGGAAATGTTTCACGTGTTATCAAATCCGTTTGAGATTCTCAACTCTGCCTTCTCTGTTGTCATTTTAATTCCTAGACAAATGGGAAAACCACAGGGAAACAACCAGGCTAATAACACTGATTGGTATCTGTTTGCAGAGATTCATCCTGAGCAGTTGGCCTGGAGGCTGAGCGAAAGCTGGCTGAAGGACACAGACAGGCACGGGGCTCATCTGAGAGTCGAGAAGCAAAGCAGTCCAGAGGACAGGACAGGACAGGACCTTCCTTGAGCACTGTAGGGAGGAGGAGATGGAGACAGAGAAGCTCTGTGGTCCACATAAGGTGGAGAGAACAAAAAAAAAAAAAAATGGATGTAGACAACACGGTCCCAAATCCCACTGGGGAATTAGGATCATGGAAGAGTCTGAGGGAAGGAAGAGCTAATAGCTATTTCAGGCAGTTATTTTGTGGGCATGACAGGATGAGGTGTAACAGTTCTAAACTGATAAAGGGTATGTTTAGATTAGATATTAGGAAGAAATTTTTCACTCTGAGGGTGGTGAGGCACTAGCCCAGGTTGCCCAGAGAAGCTGTAGATGCCCCATCCCTGGAGGTGTTCAAGGCCAGGGTGGATGGGACTTTGAGCAACCTGGGCTGGTGGGAGGTGTCCCTGCCCATGGCAGGGGGGTTGGAACTAGATGATCTTTAAGGTCCCTTCCAACCCAAACCACTGTATGATTCTGTAATTTGTGGCTGTAGGAAGAGGCAACCCACAGGCTGTCCCCAGGGGTGGCAAAAGGGTGACCCAAGGCCACTCAGCAGCACCTTTCCTGCAGTGTCGGGGACCAGCTCACGAAGTTCAACACCTCTCCAACCACAGGAGTCACATTTCAGTGTCATTCAAACCCTGCTGACCTGTACCAGATGTATAGTGGTGGTCATCTTCCATGGACACACCAGCACACCTGCAAATGGAACTACACAAAGCTCAGTTTTGGTGAAAACGATGTTCTCTGCTGGCTGCAAATCCATAAACCTCAATTTTCCTCCTTGCTTCGCAGGTGCCCCTCTGATCAAAGGCGAAACAAGTCCTTTCTTGAATACAGCCTTTCATTTTGCAGAAGCGCCTTCCTTCCCACACCAAAAACTAATCATGGCGCAGGTAGTTTTCCATTTGTAGCTCAACCTTCTTTGTGGGAAAGTTTATTTTTGGACAAGGGTATAAATGCTCAGCCCAATTAGCCACTGCTGCAAATGGTCTCTTAACAGCAGCCAGGGTGGGATTAGTCATTCCGGGCCGGGAAGGTTTGCTCCACACAACACCTGCCAAGCTCCACACAGCCCTTTGCTGCATTTAACAGGAGATGGATGGGATCTAATGGTATCATCTTTGATTTCGCTCTGTAAGGTATTTTATTTCTGCTGGCACTCCCAGGGCTCAGGTTTGGACGTGTTTATGACACGGCTTGATGTTAATGTGAGTTTTCCGTGCCCCACCGTTGCATTCTTACTTCTCATTCCCCCACGTGTTACTCCCCTCTGATCTACTACTTGTATTTATCTTTTCCCCACCTTTTGGTTTTACGGCAAAAAGTCGTCCCATGGAGCAACAGACGGAAGGATCAGAGCAGATAGCCATTTATTTGCTGTTTGGCAGAGAGCACAAAAATGGGCTCAAACCACCAGAGGCACACTGAGCCGTATCATCTACGTCTTAGCGGTCCTCCCCCAGCTGCCGGCGAAGCACGTATGCCACAGTAGGCACTGCGAGGGAAGGCGAGCTCCCTCTTCCCTGGAGCAATTAATTACATTGAAATTAATTATCTTCAACTCAGCTGAGCTGAAGCTTGCGTTGGAAAGTGTTTTGGGGTCTGGCAGGCTAACCCGGCCCCAGCTTACACCTGATGTTCAGGCACGGGGTTGAAGGCCCGAGAGCTGCGTAAGCTCACGGGGATTTGCTGGAGCCACTCTGCTCATCGCAGAGGCTGGCGGGGAAACCCAGGGCAGCTTCCGCTAACTCCTTCGGTGTGTGCCTCGGTTTCCCCCCCTCCCTCAAACAAAGGCAGCCGTGGCTTACAATGAGTGCGATTGAAGAGATAACCACGCTCCCCCGCCCGTTATTGACTTTAGAGTGGCATTTCCTCCACCAAGAACGAGCCCCACAACAAGGTATTTATGCCTGGCTGCAATACAGGCTTGCTTTTTACCAGGGCCTGCCGCACATACCGCACAGAGGTGTTGGGAGGATTAATTACTTAGCGTGTGCAGAGGACTTTGAAGATAAAATGTGCCAAGTAATTATTATGTGTTTTACTGATTTGGGCATGCACGGACATTTTTTTCTTAATGGTTTGTTGATTTTGTTGACTGGCAGTCTGGGACAAAGCTGCATTTCTTGTGAGGTTTCTTTTTTAATATTATTTTTAATAGGCTATTTAATTGCAGTATTTACTTTACTCACCTATTAAATAGCTAATTACTTGTGATCCTGTTTAGATTTGTGTTTAGCACAGACAACAATTACATCTTTTCTCCCACAGCCCACAGTTACTGCATTACATTCTGGGCTTCATCGATTTTTTTTCTCTGTAAATAGGACTCTGACTGTAATAACTTTTTTTCTTGGTCATGTTCCATAAGGTGGAATGAACCTCAGTAAAGGCTTCTCTGGTTTGCCCATGACAAAGGGAACATGACAAAAACTGTATTTTATGTTGCATAAAAATGATAGATTCGTCCTTTGTGTCATTAAAAGGTGTAAACGGGACGTCGATGTAAAGGGGAGGGAGGAAGTCCAAGACAACGGGGAAGGGAAAGAAA
>NW_009648332.1:1374675-1384305 GCF_000708025.1 Charadrius vociferus
CCGGGACGACGAGTTAAAGGTGAGTGAGGAAGTCCAAGACAACGGGGTAGGGAAATAAAATGTATGCAAAACTCAGTATTCTGCCAGTAATATCATCTCAGGAGGTAATTAAGTTTTAATTTTAGGAGAACAAGCAAGTAGTCGAGCGGGGCAACTGGTGACACCCTCTCCCATGTGAGCTTTATGAGAAGCACCGATAGCAGGGTCAGCAGGGAGGCACAGCGGAGGGTGTTCCATCGAGGGCAACCCGGTTGGGCTTCGTGAGAGCCAGCCCAGAAAAGAGGAGCCCAGCCAGCCACCCCTGCACCTTCTCATCGGTTTGATGTCTTCTGCGGTATTTAAACTACCATTTCCACTTCCACCAACACCCAATTAAAGAGAAAGACCTCATTAGACAGAATTTGGCAGATCACTTCTATTTTACTTCCTCACCGCTTAATGCCAGCGTTAAGCTCCTCTGCAGCACACAGGTGTTTGAGGAAGGGTCAAACCAAGCTCAGAAATTGCTACCATCACCAACCAGACAAGAAGGGTCTCCTTCCTTGTACGCCCTTAACCTCCTTTTATTGCTGCTCAATAACCTGCTGCACGTGGATTTCTAAGAGGAGAAGCTTATAACAGATTACTTTTTTCCCTATCCTTACTCCAAGCCTTTGAAAGGACACCTAATCCTGCAGGCTGAGCTGAAGACCGTTCCCAAGAACAGCAAGTGAAAATTAGATCTCTTCTTGCCAAGACGACCTTTGATTTACGCTTATCTCCTCATTTCTTCTCCATATGTTTTGTTTCCCCAGAGACGGGCTGCTGAGGAAGCAGTTTCAGATAGAGGTGAAAAGGAGGAGATCAAGGCAAAGGGGTGAAAAGGAGGAGATCAAGGCGAAGGGGTGAAAAGGAGGAGATCAAGGCGAAGAGGTGAAAAGAAACTCCTGCTAAATTATCTACAGTTATCTGTACTTGAGCCGATCACCTCAGCTCTCACTTTCCGTTGTAAAACACAGTGAAGTCCCCATAGCGCTTTGCTCTAGGAGCTCCAAAACATGAGAAACAAACTCAACCCAACGCTCTCAGCCAGCTCAGATCGATGAGAAAAAGTAGTTTAAATTCCTTCCCCCATCTCCACGGTCCAGGGGGCTCCAGGCACAGCCTCTGCTGAGCCCAGAGGCTGAGAGAGCTCCAGCTCTGCCGTGGGACTGGTGAGCTCCTGCCCTGCGTGCGATGGTGCCTCTGCTCAGCTCTTCTCCCCCAGCCTCCACGGAGAGAGGCTCCATCTGCCCCAGGAGATGCTTTTCCCAGCGTATCTCTTTCCAGATATAAGCCAAAATAGAGTTAGCAGGTGGAAACACTGAATTTGCCTCGCTGCCTCCAGAGGCTGGATGACTCCAAGGGAAGATCCTGCCACCTGCAGAAGGAGAGCCAGTACCTTACAGCTACTCCGCGGGGGATCTCAGAGGCTCACTCAGCTCTGCCACTGTATTTGCTTTTCACAGGTTTTATGGCAGTGACTCTGCATTGCAACAAGTCCTTTTTTCTTTTTTCTTTTCCCCCCCCCAGGAATTCACAGCAGGTGCAAGACTGTAGAGGATGCTTGCAGGAAAAAAAAAATAAAAATCAGGCTCCAGGGAAAACCCCCTCCACCTCTGCCTGTCCTGCCATCTCCAACTGAGGACATGGCAATCTTGCTAATTACTACATTAAAATCTTTACAAGCACGGAAGCCCCTCCAGGAGTCCTGCAGCCAGGTTTAGCGGTGCCCTGCATCCCAAACCTTTCGGGGCAGGCCAGCTTCAGGAATATCATGTTTTTCCAGGCACAGCGCTGAAAGTAACAGGGAAACAACTGTCTCATTGTTTAGAGCATCCCTAAATATTGCCAGTAAAGAGCTGGTCAACTTTCCACAAAGTCTGCGGCTTTTGAGATTTTTCCATCAGGGTGATTTATTTCATCAAAACAGCTCTCAGGCCACCAGCTGTTAAAGCACTTGTGGAAAGGGCCAACTCAATTCTCATTACTCACTGCAGGTTTCCCTTAATAGAATCAAACTGGTTAATAAGTGCTAATACCGGTAATACAGCCCTCTGTACTTTGACCTAAATTCTCCTCCGGCTCCCGAGGGGGTGGACACAGGAGGAGCTGTGCAGTATTTCCTCCGGTGCACGGACAGCAAGGATTAACCCATACAGGCAATCCTCAGCCCCTGTGTTTTGGGAGCGTTTGGAGGTTTAGGCTCTGTTGTATCGGGTATTGTGCAAAATCCCATCCAAAAAAACCTCTGATCCCAAACTGCTCATGGTCCGTTAGCGTCCAAACAGTGGTCGGTCTCAGTCCCTGTTCTCCAGAATGACCTTTCTCGGCTGCATGCCACCAGTTCAGAAAGTCAAAGCTGTTTGTTTTGTTGTTTGGGTGGTTTTTTTTTAATAAAAAGATAAGAAGTGACACAAACAGTTTTCTGTGCTTGGTAATTGCACAGCCAGTTTGGGTACACAATAAGAAAGCAAATATTACTGTGAAATTAAGGGGGAAGGGTGCCTTATTTTTGTTTTATTTTATTTTTCCAGGAGAATATCCAGAAAAATCAGATTGGTGTAAACACTGCAAATGCCACTGTATTTTTGTCAGGTTCATTTGGCAGGTCAGGTTCAAATGAAATGGTTCACTTAGTTATTTTCATTGCTACATAATCCAGGTATATGCAGCATGCATGCTTCTCTTGGACTTACACAGAACTGCGATAAAAGCAGCTCGCCCAAGAAGGTGTAGAACACAGTGAGGTGGTTCAGGAGGGGGATTTGGGGTCAAACAAGGCAATTTTACTCTGACTTGTCCCAGTCCTAGCAAAAGCACATGTTGTTGCCCAAGGAATTGGCCCTGAAGTACTTCTCAAGTAGATATGGGCATCATTAGGTTTCAGGGTTAACGCTGCAGGGTGCTGGGCAAGGGAAGAGTTTACAATTATGAGCTGGTGCAGCGTGTACGGCATTACCACGCTTCCTCCTCCCAGCTCACAGAGAGGAGGAGTCGCAGCGCTCCCGGCGCTGACCTCCCGCACGGCTCAGCCTGCGCTCTCCAGAAGAGTTTTGGCAGCGAAGGGGAGGAAGGAAGGAATGTAGACTCCTCCAGTCACCAAGTTAATGGGTTTCAATGTGTAATTAGTGTCATTCTTGAAAACCCATGTCTTGTCACCACTCTAAATGTGTTTAGCTTCTGTTTCCTCATTATTTTGGGATCCCGGTTTTCTGCTAGATTGAGGAGATACTTCTTCCCTCCCCCCCCCAAAAAAAAACCCTCTCCCATGTGCGTGTTCGTAGATGATTAAGAGATGACTGAAAACCTCTTGGCCTGCTCTTTGCATGTTAAACATTTGCCTGAGGAAGGACAAATACCCACTATACAGTTTGGAAGTTTAACAAAATCTGATGTATTGAGCAGAGACTAACAAATCCCAGATTTGTATCTAGTCCTGGGTACCACAGTTCTTTAGGACTAGTTATGCATAGTGACCATGAAACCCATTAAAGACAAATTTTCCTGTAGTGGCAATAGTCATTTGAGGGGATTTCAGACTGCCCTGAAAAGCCCAGAGTCATACAACTCGAGGGAGCTAATTTAAGAGATTAGTCAGCACATACTCTCGTTATCATTATTGGGGAAAAACAGGTACCTTGAGAGGTAAAGACAACTTTGAGTTAGTTGGTGGGGAGGAACTCTCTCCTCTCTCCACTTTCTCTGGCCCTATCAGAGAAAACACATTTCAGTTGATGCGATGAGAAAACATGACTTGACATCTCTGCCGCTAACCAAAACATATGACTTTTTTTTTTTTTTTTTAACATGACCGCACTGGTACAACAGGGTACGTGGCCTCCTGCAGCCAAGGCAGTTTCTGAGGTCTCCATGCCTGTTCCCACCTCCACCCCAGGCAGAATGTGCAGCAGCGATGGGCTTCAGGCACACCGTGGCTGCCCCAGCTGGGTAAGCTAAAGAAACACATTCAACTCGGCAAATGCAGAGATCTAGAGTTACACATCACATGTTTCTGCTCTCTTGCCCTGTTTTATTTTGGTTTGATTTTTATTTGCAAGCCAGCACAATCGCAAAGTTCTGAAGAGGGATGCGCTCTCCTCCTCCCGCCTTGAGACAGACAGAAAGACTTAGGAAATGCCACAGAAATAAACTCCGCTAAGAAAATGCAAGAATTGAACAGTTCAGCTTTCAAGAGTCAGATAATGGCAAACAGAAGGTTGAACTTTTCCCCTCGTGTGCATATGCATCATGATTCATTGCATACTCCTCTTATGCTATTCCTCAACTATTGCAGTATGCCATAATTCGTCTCAAGAGGCAAACAGTAGTTTGCAGAGCTGCATACTTGTCTCCGAGCGGCAGGGCAAGGCTGAGTTCACAGCACATCACATCCCCTTCGCTATGCCCGATACACTGCAAATAACGGCAAGCTTGCTGGCGTCAGGGAGAAGCAAGAGCAGGGCTGCTCCCTAAAGGAAAATCCAGGAAAACCAAGCAAAAACTCGGGAACAGGGCAAGGGGCAGGCAATCCTGCCACGTAGCTCAGGCTGAGCTCAAGCGGGGCCTCAAAGGTCCTAGGTGAGGCTGGTCAGGGAAATCAGGGTCTGTTAGTGCCCCAAGCTGGTGCACCGATGTCCCTGAGATGTGGCCACTTGACTTGTAGCTTCAGACACGGCAAGCCCTGAAGCCAGTCCCCGGGGTGCAGACAAGGCTTGGCTGCGTTACGTCAGATCAAGTGGTCAGCCCCATGGTTAAGGTGAAAGCTGCCCCGTGCACCACGCCGGGCAGGATTTGGCCTCCTGAGATGAGAAGTAGCGGTAAGGTTTGAGTCGCTTCTGGCAGCGACCTGTGAGGAGCTAATCACCCCCAAAGCACGGCTCAGAAAGAGCCTCGCTAGAAAACAGCAGCCTGAAGTCATGACATACAAGGGCATGTAGTGACAGGATGAGGGGGAATGGCTTCAAACTGGAAGAGGGGAGATTTAGATTAGATATTAGGAAGAAATTTTTCACTCTGAGGGTGGTGAGGCACTGGCCCAGGTTGCCCAGGGAAGCTGTGGCTGCCCCATCCCTGGAGGTGTTCAAGGCCAGGTTGGACGGGGCTTGGAGCAACCTGGGCTGGTGGGAGGTGTCCCTGCCCAGGGCAGAGAGGTTGGAATTAGATGATCTTCAAGGTCCCTTCCAACCTAAACCATTTAGCCTGGAGAAAAGGAGGGTCAGGAAAGACCTTATCGCTCTCTACAACTATCTGAAAGGAGGTGGCAGAGAGGTGGGAGTCAACCTGTTCTGTCAAGTAACAGACAATAGAACAAGAGGAAATGGCTTCAAGTTGCGCCAAGGGAAGTTTAGATTGGGTATTAGGAAGAATTTCTTTACTGAAAGGGTCATCAGGCACTGGAACACATTACCCAGGGCAGTGGTGGAGTCCCCATCCCTGGAGGTATTTAAGGGTCCTGTAGATATAGTGCTCAGGGACATGGTTTAGTGGTGGGCTTGGCAGTGTGAGGTTAATGATTGGACTAGATGATCTTTCAGGTCTTTTCCAATCTAGGAAACTCTGATTCTATGATCCTTTGTATCCACATCGCTCCTTCTCCCCAGCCAGTTTGGACCAGTGAAGCTTAGCGGACTGGTATTGCAAATACCTCTAAAAAAAGCTCCCTGAGCAGACTTCTGAAAGAAGTCCAGCCACGATGTCAATACCGCTGAAGTCAGCATAACCCTGGTCTCTCAGTCGAGTCCACTGCCCAGGGAGCCTGCCTGTGCTCAGGACACACACTTCCCCGGTGCTGGGCGCTGAGTAATCAGCTATTCCCATGCAGATGAGCCCCGGGAGATGAGCAGCAATCAGCACTGGGACTTGCAGTTCTGGGAAGCGTAGATCTCCTCTTTCAGAAATATCTCACCGCAGGAGTAATACCGCTCAAATCTTGCGAGTAATAAAAAGTAATGGGAAACAGATGCTGCTGTACCTTAGATTAGAATCTATGTTTAGATTTCCAAGATAATTTTTATCTCTGATACTTTGGCTAATGCAAGGCTGATATGATAAATGGATTTTCTACGGAGTCTGAAAACAGTGTGCCTGCTTCAAAACGCAACCTGATACGTAGTTGTCTCCGGCAGGGAGACAGAGAAAAGAAACAGAACTGGCCTGAGCGAGGGTCGGGATGGAGGATGTGTTACATGTGTGAGGTCAAATGACCCTGGACCGGTGCTGGAGGAGGAGTCCTCCTCACATCTCCCCTCCTGCCTGCCCTAAGCGTGGTGGGAAGGACTATCCCGTGGGGCTCCTTGGAGGGCAGGGGAGCCTCCCCAGCCCAGGACGTGATCTTGGAAAGATCCTGGGAGAGCTGTCACTTCTGCAGGAAAGTGAAAGCAGGGTCTTTAAATCCTAAACGGGGTGAGCTCAAATACCCAGTACGCCGACTTAAAATCAGCCACTAATGGAGAGAACAGGCTACCACACTCCAGCAACCATACTTCCACTGGCCCACGGTGCTAGGATGGGGTACAGACCTCCCTGCACATCCACATCCTCCTTAGCTTACTTGAACCCTGTTTTCCGAAACCTACTTTTTCCTCCCTAAGTGGTCTGACACCCTTCAATATGACCATGCCTCAACCGAGGGCAGGCACCGTTTGCTGTCACGACGCGACTGCCTTTTCCCACCTCTTTTTCACTGTCCCGTTGAAGCAACGGCCACAAACGGTGGATACAGCCTTTTCTTGGTCTGCAGCCAACAGGGCCAACAGCAAACGCACTTGACAAAAAAAAAAAAAAAAAAAAGAGGGGGGGGGAAATAAAGGAGAAAAAAATAAAATCTTTCTAAGTTATTTTTATTATTATTATTTTCCAGGCTGAAAACTCTTGGCAAAGTAAAACTCATCAGTTCCTTCTAGCATTGTAAGCGGAGATTATGTAATATTTACAGTGATATTAATGCAATCAATCAGCGTCAGCAAGTGGAGAGTGGGAGCCAGCAATACACACACAAGAGAAAAGTGGGGAAAAGGAAAGCACAAAGGGGTCCCTGTGACGGCCAGGGAGGGATGCCAAATACTTTCACTGCTTTCCAAACTAATATGTTACAAAATAACACAATCGGCTTTGGCCCAGTTCATTAAAAATAATTAACTTGACTGCTCAGTGACTTCCCCGCAGACTTGAGATGCCCACTAGCGCCCAGGCGTTCGCATAAACACCTTTCCTCCTCTCATTCGAAGGGGAAGACTTTGCCCAGCCCTGCTCCAGCTCAGTCCCAAATGACGTTAAAGGAGCCCTTGTTGGATCTTGGGTTACTGGGAATGGTGAAAGCGTCGTGGATGGAGAGCCTGCACTGAACAGAAGGGCTTTGCCATGGCCCCATCCGCTCACAACAAAACGCCAGCGGCTGAAAAGAGGCCATTCTTCCCAAGGTGTGGGCCTTGCAGCCACCAGGCAAGTGACTTCGCAACCCTGAAAGCTGCACAAATAGCTATTTCTGCGGCTTCGTTTTCTTTTTTTTTAGGTGGAAATATTAGGGCCCAGAGGGGATTGTTGCCAGAGCTTGATTTCTGCCTGGCCATCGGAGAAATTTTTGGCATCGGAGAAGAGGCGTTGTTTTGCTGGACAAGGGTGGGATCCGCAAATGATTTGAGCTTCAAACCCAGCCCTCACAGCTACCAACCGGGCAGGCTGAGAAAGGGTCAGCAGTTGGCTTGGAAGAAGTTGGGACTGTGCCGAGGAGCAACAGCTGGGAGCGTGCTCTGGTCCTTGTCTACCGGGATGGAAACACTGCAGGCATTGCTAAACCATATCTTGAAATAAGCCTTTCCTAAATAACTGCTACTGATGTTTAGACCCCAGCTTACAGTTTGGCAGAGCCCACTCTTGGGATTCAGATCTTGATGTGGACTATTTCAAGCTCTGACGATGCCAGGACCAGGTGTCATTGCTGCTCTGGCTGATGGGACATTCTTGGTAGGAGAAATAGACAAACCAATTCAGAAGAAAGAATTGGGGCACATATTCATAAAACCATGAATCCTACCTTCAAAAGAGGGCAGAAGTGATTAATTACCTTCTTTTCTTTATTTTAAAACGTTTACATAACTGCTGAGGTACCGGGTCAGATGGCTTTCACACACCAGCAGACCTGCTCACTGATTTCTGCTTGACCACTGAAGAGTTCTGTAGCCAACTCTGCCTAATCCAAGAAATTCAGATCTACTCTGGATGGGTCATTGCCTGTTGATGTGCTTGTCTGAACTAAACAATTACAGCTTCCAGAATTTACCCTTGCATGCTACCTAAAGGACAAAACCTGCATATCTTCAGAAATGTGAAAATCACTCAAGAAACCTAGGCGAGGACCCCAATAAGATTAAGAAAAAACTCAATTGATGGCAAGTGTGTAGATGCCTAAAACCCTACAGCATTATCTTTGGAGGACTTGTTTGACCAAGAATTCAGTTTAACTTCTGGACTAAAGAAATTCTAGGTATGCTTCATTCAGAGAGAGGAAATCCAATATATTTTAAACTTCATCAGTGCAGTAAAAGAACAGGAGGCACATAACATTCTTCCCACGTTCATGTCTGTTATGTTACCCTAAAACACAAAACCAGAAGCACGCCTGGGTCACAGTGAAAGCTGATGCACACACGGCAGATTTTCTTCTCTGTGGACCTCCTGCCAGAAGCCACCACAAGGAAACGCCCACACCTTCAGCAAGGTTTACTGACACCAATCTTGGTGGAAGGGGAAGGGACAGCTGAGTGGCAGAGCATCAGCTGCTGAGCTCGTGACCATGATGCAGACAGAGATAAGGCTACAGTAGATGACTCCTTTAACACTGAGTTTGGAAAGAACTATTGGCCCAGCCACGATTGAGAAATGCCTGTTCTCCGGAGGAAGATCAGCATGTGGGCAGCAGTCAATTTTCCAAGAGCAGACCTCCCCAAACAGTCAGTTTGGCAGTAAGAGCCAGTTGTCTTTGAACAGGCAGTCAACATGTGATCATTTTTGGCTCCTTCCCATTGAGGAGTATGACTCCTGGGGAAAGCTTGACATCAGATTCTGCCCTGGTCAGAGTGTGCAAAACTCTGTCCGAGGCCAAGTTTGGTGCGTTTCTGACTCCTGAGCCATACTCTGTCTTCCTTTCTGACCTAGGGCGGCTATTTTGGGCTGAATTCCTAGTGACACGAGCAGGAATTCCTAGAATAAGACCCTTGCACACAGATGGAAGAGCAAATTGTTTTGACCACTGAGCAACCACAACCACGAACCACTTCCATTAACTCCAATCTTTTTGTCCAGCTTTAGGTTTCCTTGTAGACACTTGGAAGCTTTCTTCTGGGTGAAGTTCAGTGCTCTCTGAGAAAAGAGGCCCCTTTTTTATTGTCGCAGGGACCTGTCCCTTGCACCACGGAGGTGCTGACCAGATGCCCTAGAAACCTTTGTCACTGAGGACCTTTGTCACTGGGGACAAAGGAAAAAGAACATTTGCCCCAGACAATTTTAATCATGTTGTATAAGCAACTAAATTAGGTGGCTGATCTTCCTTCCATCTCTTTATAATCTCTGTAGAGAGATCTTTCTTCCGGCGAGCAACTCAGAGCAGGAATT
>NW_009648332.1:1384372-1386241 GCF_000708025.1 Charadrius vociferus
AACCTCGTGGGTAGGGAAGAGCCTTACGGAGTAACCTTTCTCTCTCCCCTGTACAGAGGAGCTGTCGAGCAGTCTGAGCCAGGTAGCTGGGTTAGATACCTTAAGTAGACAGCTGGAGGTAGATGAGAGGAATATTTGTCTGGTACTCCAGCATTTGTATCTCCATCCCAGTGGGGAATATCTCACCTGTGGTTCAAAATCTGGACTATATCTTTCTCTATACCAAGCCAACCAAAAATTGATACTGGATAGTAAAAGTGACATGAAAGCTCAGAAACTCTCATTCCAGGGGGTCAGAGAGGAGAGAAGCAGTTGCTTCCTTCGGTCTGTGGTGATATTCACAGTTTTCTCTGTGTCACACTGAGGCAAGAATTACACAATGCCCTGACCACACACTTATCCACACTTGTGATGCTTTAGCAATCTGGTTTCTCAGCTAGAGGTTGGAGCCAAAGCACATTAAGAAATGAGTCTGTGAGTTGAGCATATGCTATCAGCAAAGGCTCATTTTGTTGTTACCACTTACTATTTCATAACAGGAGGAGAATGCACATGGGGCTGTCTTGAGACAGGAATGATGTAGGACAAAGCCCTGAATTGCTTAATGCCTTCGGGCCACATGCTGCCATGAATCTGCAGTGCAAAGGTGTCCAGTTTTGACCTACCTAGTTAAGGCTAACAGAAGGGATCATTAACAACAAAAGGAACCACAAATGATGGCAATCACCTCACCACCATGTTGCAGGCAAATATGGAATAAGAACAATGAAGCTGCAGACAAGCTCAAGATGAAAGATGGCTGAGGGAGAGCTGTGCACTCCAGTCCAGGAGAGCCATGGGCTTGGCCAGCAGTCCCCGGCTAATGCCGAGTCCGTCCTGTTTGATTATAAACACAGAGCAGCACTTGGCCGCTGCTCTTGTCCGTATTTCCATTTGTGCTGATAATACACATTTTTAAAGGCAATGTTAATTGCCATACTAGATTTATTAGCATGAATATTATCCATCTTTTCCTTTCACCCTGCCTCTCTTCAGCTCAATTATCATATTTACGAGAGGGTGAGTTGCAAGGACCATACCTCCTCTGCTTTTTGGGGATGACACCATGAACATCAGCTCCATGGTCACCCATTGATCAAAGAGTATAGAAAGTTGTGGGTAAATGACTGAACTCAGTTTTGAGAGTCCAATGGTATTATTTTCTGCTGATAAACCCCGAGCAACTTGAGGTGCCAGTAATGTTGCATCTAGTTTGCAGCAGGGTAAGGAGAACAAAGAGCTTTTGGGGTGGAATCCAAACCACATCCTCCTATCAAACCCCGCCGAGCGAGTACGCTAAAATGGCTGAGCGTGCAGCACAGAGCTATATAAAGCTGCCAGGATAATAGCCGTTGTTTGGTGCCAGGCTTGAAGCTAAAGCGAGTTTTACGGGAGGAAGGTTACTGGCCTCTAACGGGACGTAAACTGTGTTTCTGCGCGCAGCAGAAAGTGTGCGCCTGGTGTCTGTGCCGATCCTTGCAAATTGCATCTTTAAATGTAAGCATCGGTGGTGCCAAACAATTACGATGTTTATAGAAACTGATGGCCTACATCTGTTTAAAATACTTCTCAGTGTTTAGACTGACAGAACAGAAAACATTCTGCAAAGAGTAAGCATAAATTGGATGGTTTGATATATATTTTTTTTTCCGAAGTGAGAAGAACTCACACTAAATTGATTAACTACTCAAATTCATTAGCACTGTAAGCACTATAGAGTGAACTCCCACCATAAACCTGCCTTCCTGCGTGGCAGAGACTTAACCAAATATAAGAAAATTCTTACGGAGGGTAAAGCTTGTTTGGGACTAAAATGCAATCTCATATCCC
>NW_009648332.1:1386287-1408193 GCF_000708025.1 Charadrius vociferus
CATTGAGAAATCAGCTTTGTAGGTCATTGCCTCAGCTTCCAATCTCTCCAATTTAGCTATTTACAGCCAGACAGAGCAGAAGAGCAAGCTGAGGTCCCAACCTGACCTACTTGCAAAGGATAACTGGATTGGTTGCACCGCACAGAGAAGCCTGACCAAAGCCCTTGGCTTCATCTCACCTCCCTGAGGTGGCTCTTTATCTCCATCGCAACGCTTTCCTCCTTCTAGGGGGCTTTGCAGAATCAGTGGTCCCTCTTCATGCCAGCATCCTGGTGGCACCATGGGATGTGCCTCCTTTGATCCAGGCGACTTTGGGCATGAGCAAAATATCCAGGTGATTTGGGGATGAAAGAAGCAGAGATTTTGTAGATGATGACCATGAGAGCAAAGAGAGCAGAGCTATATAGTGCTGCAGTCCAACAGCCTCAATGACACAACGGCTCTTGAGGGACCTGAACAAGACAGTGCAAACCACAGCCAGCTCCAGAATACCAGGGACTGCTTCAGCAATGACCAGACCCCAGGACATACTGGGCTTTGGCAAACTGGCTTCCCTCAGCCACGGCAGCTCTCTAAGCAGCACATACAACACAGCAATACCCAAATTCTCATGCACATACCCATAGGCTTGCTTGCCCCAGCCATCCTTAACTTGCTCTTCCTTGAATGCGGACTGCTGCTTTGCCACCTGACTAATCAAAGAAACCTTCCTTCATTAGAAGCTTGAAATCTTACTTTAGATCTCCCCGTGGGGCTCACTCCTGGGTGACAGTGTTTCAGAACAAAGAGCCCCATTCATCAGACAAACCTTTGGAGGTCACTTTCTGATTTTTAACGTGAGTCTTAGAGGGGGGTACAAGTTTTATGGGCAAAGCACACGGATACGCCAGAAGGAACACCCTGCTCTGGAACTAGTTATAACCAAGACCCCTCGGGCATAGCTGCTGTGCAGCAAGTGGGAAGGTCTCTCTTCTCTCAGTTATACTGAAAAACAAATGTATGGCAGAAAAAAATCCAGCTCCGGAGCTTTCCCATAGTTAATTGCCAGGATTATTATGGTATCTAGCTCAGTAAAAGACTTGCAGTTTCCATTCTTCTTTTCCTCCCACCCAGTCCCTTGTATTTTTAAGGCCACTTATGTCACACACACATGCAAAACTCCAGCACGAAAAGGCAGCCACATCAAACACAACATCACAAATAAGCAGCCTCCATCTCTTCCAAGCCCTCATTCCTTCTCTGTCGATGTGCTGTAAATTAGTATGCAAATTATGTAAATTAGAAGCACGTGCAGAGTGGAAGTCGTTCTCCCTGGCACTGGCAGCAAGCCTTGCGTAAGCACTGCAGACTTCAGAGCCTTATCGAGACCACGGCCGTCTCCGGGTGAAGCGTCGCATCTGTCAGAGCAGCTCCCTGAACCAGCCTGGGTGGGGGGACACAGAGGGGACAGATACCCCGGAGCAGCTCTCTCTGCAGATGAGCAAGATGACCCATTGCTTTTCCTCCTCAGCTCCTCAATATCAAGCAGATCTCTGCTAAGCACCATGAGAGTCCAGCTTGGGGCAGCCAAACTCACGCAGGAAGCTGGAAGGGGACCAGCTCTCCCATCGGGAAGCTCTCAGGGGTATTGGGATGGTGTCAGTGCTGCACTTTGCAGCTACAGCTAAAGCCCTGCACATGCCCAGCTCCACACCACTGATGCTTCGACCCGACTTGTGCTTGCTCCCAAGGGAGACCATCCTGTCCCCTTGGCAATGACACCCTCGGCATGGGGCTCTGCTGCCTCTCCCCCAGTCCCAGGGCAGAGCCATGTAAAACACAGACATTTTCATCACTTAACTTATGGCCGCCCTGAGGGAATGTGCATAAGATTACCCAGCGCTCTTTAAATCAGTCCCAGAACAACCTTTTCTAGCCACTGCCAAACAAAAGCTTTTCCAGCAGAGTTCTGTTGTTCTTCTCTCTGTAAGAAACCCCCTTTTTCAGACCAGCTCAGCTCCTACGCTTGGGTACTAGCTGGTGGAAACACACACAAATACCTGCACCCTCACTGAAATGAATGGAAAAAAACTGCTGTTAAATCCAAGGAGAGCGGAACAGAATTTTACACCCATTTTTGGAAGGAAGGACGGAAGGAAGGAAGGAAAAGATCTGTTGAAGCCCAACACTGAAGCAAAGCTTGACTGCTCTCGTATCCCCCGTGCATGACACATAAATCCTACAGAAGCGCGCTGCTGCTCCACCACGATGTAAGAGCTGTAAGGGCAGAGTCTGCAGTAGGCTAAGCCTTTGATGTGCTCCTCGCGTGTCCAAGCTGGCCTGTTACTGTACGCATCGCTGACGCAGAGATGTAAACGCGGTGATGGTCATAGGCAGAGCCCGGTTTTGTATAGCACCTGCAATGCTGACAGTAGGCGCAACGTCTACCAAACACATTCTCAAGGGGTGTGGTATTTTTAGACCTTTGTTCTCCTACCAAAATAATTCAGCCGCTGACATCTCAGAGTGGGCTTTATAGGGTGAAGCTATGCTATCTTTGCATTTGGGTTGATGAGGACCGGGGGATGCACTATTCTACACCCAGTTTGCATCCATTATCACCGGTCCAGAGGACCACTCAGGCTCCCAGGCAATGAAGAGGTTGTTCTTTCCACCAGGATGGATAGGAGGATTTTAGGTGAAGCCAACCTAACAGCTCTGCTGCCAGCTCTAAGTCCAGCTGTGCAACCACTTTCAGACATCTGACATGATCCCACATACTGGAGCTTTTAAAGTTTCCATTGGTTCCAGCTGGGACTAGTCAATGTCTGAGGCTCACGAGGATGCCCAGCATGACTGTGCACCAGAGCAAGGCCAAGCCACCACTGGGGACAATCCTGGGGGCATCTCTAGCCAGTGCTGAGGGGACTTGTCATGGTTTCAACTTGGATAGAGTTGACTTTCTTACTAGCAGCTGGTATAGCACTATATTTTGGATTTGGGATGAGAATGGTGTTGGTAGTGCACTAATGTTTTTGGCTGTTGCTAGGCAGTCAAGGTCTTTTCTGCTCCTCACCCCACCCCACCAGCAAGTAAGCTGGGAGTGCATAAAAAGTTGGAGGGAGACACAAGCAGGACAGCTGACCCCAACTGACGAAAGGAATATTTCATGCCATATGGCATCATGCTTAATATATAAAGCTGGGGAAGAAGAATAAAGGGGGGGGACGGGACGGGACAGGACGTTTGGAGTCATGGCATGTATTCCCAAAGCATGATGCGTGATGGAGCCCTGCTTCCCTGGAGATGGCCAAACATCTGCCTACCCATGGGAAGCAGTGAATTAATTCCTTGTTTTGTTTTGCTTGACCGTGTAGCTTTTGCTCTACCAATTAAATTGTCTTTATCTCAACTCACAAATTTTCTCACTTCTACTCTTCCGAATCCCTCCCCCGTCCCAGTTGGGAGGAGTGAGCAAGGGGCTGCATGGTCCTAGATGCTAGCTGGGGTTAAACCACCACAGGACCTCAGCCGCTTAGGAGACCAGCTCCATCTGAAGGGATATGGCAGTGCAGTCTGAGAGGAGACACATCAGGGTCAGGGCTCTGAGATAACAAGCTGTCCCTACACAACCAGTTGTTGGATCTGCTACACATTGATATTTCTATACAAACAGACTTGGAGGCTGCTCACATCAACATTTAGCTGGAGGAAATCCCAGCCATGAGCCCACCGGGATCAGGGGAATCAAAGTGTTACTAATAAAGAGCCATTTCTCACCCTTCCAAATCCACACTCCAAACAGTAGGATGCAAGAGGGAGGATTTCTTGTAAGCTGAACCGTTCCAGCAGGAAATGGCACATTTAGCACTTCTTTCATGACTTTCTTTTCACCAGGTTTCCTTTGTGCCCTCTCCCCAGCTCTGCTGATGGCAGAGACAGCTCACTATCTCTGTAAGCAGATCTCTTGACCTTTAAGAAGAGCACTATGCACTTCTGACAAAGGAACCTGGACCCAGGGTGCCTGCACACCCCTTCCGCCTGGCTGGTCCCCAGCAGCACGTCCCCAGCCATGTCTCTCCAATTTAGCTCTACAAATCACACTGGCACCAGATTAAGCTCTTAGCTGTGTTATTTCTTGAGGTTTACTCATCACAAACGTTGACAGTAAGGCTCAGCTTTAAGTAACAAACCAGAAAACCAATTCCCTTCCATATAGTCAATAAAATCCTGTTGCTTCCTTTAGAAGAAAACATACCCCACCGCATTATTACATAGGCACAAGAGGAAATAACTCTCTGGATTTGGAAAGTCGATATTAATGGGCTCAGACTGCAATAGAGGGCATGCTCATTTTGCAATTGAGTTACTTTCTCTGATACACTCTTGATTCTATTTTCCTGGCAAATTGTGATTGCTAATAAATTGCAATAACTTTGAGTTTACATTATGACTCACAGAAGATTATGTTGGGCAGTAATGACATTCCCAAACTGGAGGGTCTCTCCAGTGAAGTATCTGGCATATGGAAGCAATTCAGTATTTACAGATTCAGACGAAACCTACGTATTACTGATGAAGAAACCATATTTTGATAAGATAATAGGCAGCAGTGTAAGCCGACAGACATATTTCTTAAAGGGAAGAAAATATGAAGCTCCTAACGTCTACTAGGAAGTCAGGCTTCACCCAGAGCTTACTGAAGCCAATAGATTGAGTCCTCCAGGATTCACCAGCACTGAAGATCAAGTCTTCACCCTTCTTTGCAACAGGAGCATGTTCTGGGTCAGCTCACCCTGTCCCAGAACACTTTATCCTACAATAATATTCCAACCTCCTGCTTATTATATGCTGAAATCTGTTTATTTCCTCTAATACCTAACTCTCCCTCAGTGTCTCATTTGGAAACCCCTGGGGCAGCTACAGTGGGAATTTTAATTTTATTGCTCTGTTAGTCAAATTTTTTTTTTTTTTTTAAACACTGTTTACACAGAGCAGCCTTCCTCCCTGATCCCCTCTGGTTTGTCTTTTGCTTCTCAGGCATTTCCTAGCTGCTGTGCTTGGGCTCCACCTTGTCATGTAAATCCAATTTAATTTGCACAGCTCTGCTTGACTGAGGCTGTTTTCTAATAAATTCAAGCTCCATGAAAAATTCCAACCAGGTGATACACTCAGAGGCAGCAGGTCCTAATGCAGTACGTGGTAAGGATCTTCAAAACACCCTCAAAGAGGAGGCAGGTGGCTGTCAAGGCTATTTGGCCTTTTACTTCTAATATTGACTTTTAATTACCAACAGCTAAACCTTGTTTCTCTATATGATCCTTTGCTGCCTCAAAATCCATTTTGTCCTGAGGTTATTGACACAGTTGGAAAATTTACTATGTTTACTTTGAGAAAACAGTTTATTTTTCATGCATTCATTTCAAACCAAGACTGTGTCCGTGATTATACCACAAGCTCTAATTCTGCTCTTCACCAGGTTTTGGACTTCTTCATCCCTACCCTTAGTAGGGCACTGTCTTCAGAAACCTCTAGCGCAGAGATGACAGCGTGCAGGAAACAAGGATGAAGGATAAGTTGTATTTTATGGTCTTACTATTTCCACTTCTCAGTGGGTGAAATTTTGTGAATACTCAATAGACGAAAGATCAAACACCCTCTTTGCAAAAGGGGGATGGTTGAATCTTAGGAGCCCCAGTTAGCATCAAGCAGGATCGGAGCTGGGTGGTACTAGAAATAAGTGAGCACTGTGCTCTGCCCAGCCTGACACGGGCCAGGAAATTAGTCCAAAAACCTCCTTCTGCTACAAGCAGAGTCTGGGAGGCTCTGGAGCAGTGCCTATGAGCAGAAAAAGGCCCATTGCTTCATGCCTCACATTTCAGCGCGGGCTGGTGCCTCTCCACAAAACCCATTTTCAGCTGCGGGCTCAGCCCTGAGCACAGGTTAGGCGATGTACGTGGTTCGCGACCACCAGGCAACCACTGCTCCACCTCGCCTCTGAACTGGCTTTGATCGCCTATGAAATCCCTCCAAAAATAGCAGCATTACATACCTCGGGTACAAGAGACCAGCTTAGCGTTTAGGTGGCATTTAATCTACTCTCCTGTGCAAAAAAAAAACCAAAAAAACACCAACAACCCAACTCCAAAACCCAAAAAATCCACAAAACAAAAGAGCTCCAGCTTTTGTTCCACTTGGTCAATAAAACCAAAAAATGCTCCTCTAAGAGTTTTGTAAATAAATAGAGGGCACCACATAGTTCAGGTGATTTATTGGCACTTAACATTATGAGGGTGACAGAAAGCACTGCAATAGTTAAGTACCACGGTCATGGCCATTATAAACATTTTTTTAAAGGGGTTTATTACAGAGCTGTAAAAGTAAGCTCTAGGCTAGAAGTTGGCATGTGAGTTCTCTCTACCTTTGAAGTATTTATTGACATTAGAAATTCGGGAGGGGAAAAAAAAAAATCAATTTGGAAACTGGCTTCATCAGACGTTGAATAGCAAGTGTAAAAAAGCAAGCAGATAAGAATGGGGGGAAGGAAGAGAGGGAGCGGTACCATTAAGACGAATAATGTTCAGCAAATCATTTGCCAGGGAGATCTTTTTGGTTCACCTTTTTCCGTCCACAAGTGACTCACAAAGCAGTGGTTTCTACAAAGTTTCTCCATCTTTCAAAATATTTGCCCAGCCATTTCCATGCAGTTATTGGTGTGTAATTTACAGCTTTTCACAGCAGGGAATGCAAGTCGCCCTGGGGTACGGCATGCCATCGAGCGCTGCTGGGAAAGCTGCAGCTCTCTGCCTGGCTCCCTGCTTTCACGGGAGAAGGAATTTATATCCCAGCGGCTCAGCCCTGCCAGGTTACACATTGGCAAAAGCAAGGGGTAAATCTCACCTGGCCTGATCCTCCAGCGAGCTTCAGAAGTCTGGTCCAGGCAGGAGGGGGCTGCTTTTCCATTCCAATGAGGTACTCACCAAATGCAGGTACCTCTCAGATTTCAAATCCAGAAGGGACCATTGTGAGCTTCCTACACATGAGCGGCCATTCCTTTTTTTTTTTTTTTTTGTTAAATATATTTGGTTAAATGTCACCACAGCATTGCTCCTGCTCATCCGTTACTCAAGGTACCTTCACAGTACTGCTGTACCACCAACAGTGCACACTGGAGCATCTCTGGGAAGACCCATGCTCAGTGTTACCTTTAAAGCCAACTATAGAAAAGGGCTGCACATAAAACATTTGGCAACGGGTTTTCCACTGAGGAGGACAGTAGAGGAACATTAACTCCTCCATTAGCACCACCCAGGGTTGCACTCTTAGCATGTTGCAGTTCAACATCCTATTTTGATGGCTTCTGGGTGCCCACCTGCACTTGGTGCATCATTGACATTGAGTCTGCGAAGCCCAGTTCAGATAGACAAGAAGCCGCCTTCATTAATTGTCTCACTCCTCCAGGACAAACCCCACGGTGAAACCAACTTGGATGGGAGAAAAAAATTTGGAAAATTGGCTTGGAACATGTCAAACTGAACCAGTAAGGCTCGGCGAAGATGAACCACGCTTTGAGCAGGCAGCACAAGAAAGGAGACACCCTGATTTACACCAGCTGGCAGCCTGGCCTTACACCCTGGGAAGCTGATGCTATTTTTGTCTGCCCTTTTCGCAGCCACGTTCACCACTGAAATCCTCCCACATGCCGAATTACGGGCTGGATGGATGAGTCCAGCTTGGAGCAGATGTTTATCTAATTTGCTCCCATATGCTTTTAAACATTTCACATGTAGGAAAACGATAAAAGCAAGAAGATTAAACATGGATGTCCAAAGTCTAATTAACATCCCCACTGGTAATCTGGGTGTGTTTTATCTTTAAAACAGAGTGACACCAGCTTCCTTTGTAACACGCATGAGTCCCAGGGGGAAGTGATCAGAAATAACATATTGATGTTGTTAAGAATCATTTAGTATTACTATTCCAGTTACAAAGCTTGGGTGAATCAACTCAGGAAGACCAACACCACCTCTGTGACTCAGTTAAACTCTATTTTATAGAGGTTATCTTTTATTTATTTTATAGAGCCTATCAATAAGACTTTGATGGGAGGCTGTGTAAAAACCTACATATGGGTGAGATGTAATGAAGGAATTTGGACAAGGGCACTTGATCGACCAAAAAAATCCATGCATCAAACTGTCATCATCACCAAATGTGCATGCCTCAGACTTTCCAGTTCAGCAAGGTTATAGAACATTAGGGCTTTCATATATGTAAAAGCGCGAGTTAAAATGTAATTATAATATAAAAATGTTATAAAATAAAAAGCTTATGTTTTATAAGCTCGCCACACTGGAAAATTTGAGGCACAATAATCTTCTCTATAGCGGCCTCCGTATTATGGTTCCAAGTTCCTCACACCTTGTAATATAATTAAGTGTTCTCCTGAACGCTTTTTCGCGCTTCGATTTTTGGAGACTATCAGAAACGGCTGACCAGGCTCTGCTCTCTCCAACCATCCCAACACTCGGTGGCTTGGAAATGGATTGCTGTGAGAGCAAGCATGAGAAGTGAGCCCTAGGGGTAGCTTTGGCTCTATAAACTAACTGCATACGGAGAAAGAGAAAGAAGGGACAAAAATATTTTCTTCCCAGATGCAAGTGCGCAGGCAGGTGCCAAAGGCTTTTAACTACATGACTTTGTATTTGGCCTGGTGACAAAATAAACCCCTGTGTAGGAAGATACAGTAGTTCTAAGCAATAGGTTAGGGGTTTCGGTTTAAGCAAGGCCTAAATAAGTTCTTTATCAGAGGGAACAGCATTAAAATACATATATTCTTTAATAAAATGTTGGCCCTGAGGTCATGTGTCTGAACTGTTTTCTTTTTCTTATGTTCTAACGGGGCTTTCAGATGTTCATATCCTGCAGCTGCAGTTCCCACAGTCCACAGTGCCAATCCTTTGGCAAAGGGATATTAGCACCTCACGGCCACTTGTTGCAAATTGGCTATTTTTTGGCTCAAAGGCTTGCACATCTTTGAACATCTGGGCTGAAGACGTTAACGAAGTAAATCAAAACAAATGCACCTCCTGATAATGACAGGAAATCCTAGACACTGTAGAGATTCTTTGGTTGAGCAACTGACAGATTCCAAGAGGTGTGCATGTCAAAATCCCTCCAGTTATGAGGGCTTGACTAAAGGAGCATAGAGGATGTTTGGAGTATGGATTAGATCATTCTGCACCATAAGGACACCCCATCCTCCTCAGTTGTTGTTGTTCTCTTTCTTCCTGGCTCTGTGGGGTAGATTGTCCAAGCAGAGCACAGTTGTCTCTCAAGACTCATGGTCTACAATCATGCTAAAATCAAGTCTTGAATTCTGATGTTGACCTGGGAACCAAGGGATGAAGTGGAGAAAGGTTGTGTTGTCCTTCCTAGATAAGAAAGAGACTAAATGGGTCTGACTGTGGGGGCAGGAAACATGTCCCATTCCCGGTTCCCAGCTAAAATCCTGTGTGTGTGGTGACTTCATGCCATTCCTCCATAGGGTTTGGTTTTCTTTGCAAGGAGATCCAGGAAGATGGTCAAAGAAGAGCTACAAGAAGCTTAATTATGGCTTCATTATACCCCAATGTCTTGTGCTGTGGATTAGTGTATCCCTTCTTGATTCAGCCCCAAGTGATCCTGAGCCAGGAAGGACTGCAAGGGTAAGGACTATCCCTATTGCATCTCTTGGGACAACTCGCAGAGGGTGGACACAATGCTGCTAACCCAGCTGTGGGTGGCTGGGCAAAACTGGGCGTACCGTGACAACTTAGGATGGATAAAAATAATCTGCAGCATGTCCAGGGCTGACTCTTAGGTGTTAGGGAGGGCCATAAGCAATGATACTCAGATTTTGGAAGACTGAGTGGAACGTTCCAGTTCTTCCCAAAATATACAGTGGAAATATTTGGGCTCAGAGAGAATGACTATAGCCAGGGCAGCAAGAGAAACAGCAGCAAGTCCCAGTGCTGGCAGTGCTAGAGAAGTTAAGAGCTGACTCAGAAAGCGAATTATCTTTCATGCTGCCGATCGTAATGTCCTCGCCTGGCCTTTGTTAATGCATTTCACTACTGTACTGAAAGCCAAATCCCCAGCTATGGGTCAAGCCAAACAGAATAGGTTTGAACGTGGGGCAAACTGGCAACAGAAAAATTTCTCCAGACGCTTACTGTGGGCCAGAGGTGAGCTGATCTGGGATTATTATTGCAGGCCGGGAGGTGTGGTGTGCTTGGCAGCCGCTGTTTCCATCTGCTTGCATGGGCTGGATGGGAGAAACAGAGAGGCAAATTCACGCAGGCCACTGTCTCCAGCCACCCATGGCCCTGTCGAGGATGGTTGTCCTCTGAATTATCCGTCTGACTTCCCAGTAGGACAGTCTTTCCTGGTTCTTCGTCTGTTTGCACAAGAGGTCCGCCATTTACTGACGAAGGCTTTCTCACAAGGACATTACAGCACCAAGAATCACAGGACAAAACCATTTCTTTTTCCTCATCTACTTATTCTGTTTCACCCAACCCATCATATGGAGTTTCTTAGTGTTTTGTTCAAAAACTTGGACAAAATACAGTGAACTGCTTCCAGGCTGGGCTGTAGTTTACTGTGCACCTCTGCAGACTCTGTGTACGTTTCAGGTGTCACCATGAAACAATTTGCCTCTAATGATAAAATTTTTACTCCAGTTAAACTAACAAACAGATTACAATTCGTATCCCATCAAGGTGCCACCAACTTCCTGGGCCCACCACGGCAACAAGACAAAGCCCCTCCTGAGGTCAACATCAACACATATATAAGACCAGTGGGATGAGCCTACACAAGTTATTTCTTCAATTTGTGGGAATTTAATCCAGGCATCTGCCAGAAGACCAACTGCTCTTTTCCTTTTGCCCTTTCCCATATCTAAATATGGGTTAGCAAGAGGGATTTCAGACAACTTATTACAAAGGAGGCACTGTGTTTTGGGGCCTGTCCCACAGTACCACCCTTCTCATCAAATCAGGCAACCAGTTGAAGCAGGGACAAGAGCTGATTTTAGGGCCATGAGTCCAAATTCCCTTCCCACGGCAACCGGTCATAAAAGGAAAAACAGAGTCAGCGTGTGCCCAGGGAGCACACCCGAGTCCCGTTATGTAGGCATCACCATGGGCTTACTCTAGAGCGATGCGGTGGTGATGCTATTTAGGAAATGAGAACTGACTTTTCCCCACCCTCCCTGCTCAGTTTTACTATTTTTGATCACCAGGCAGGAAAGCATAAATAAAATCTGCTTAATGTCACGGTCATTTTTCAAGCAGGAAGTGACACTGGTTGACACCCAGCCATTAATTTGACACAGGGTAGTAAAATCATTTGATTCTGCTAGCAGAATTTTATAGGAATTAAGATTTATGGGCAATATATTGCTTTCACTGTAAAGGTTGGCATTAAAAAAAAAAAGGAGCATCATCATTTCTTATTGTAAAGGAATTTTTTGACTATGGAAACAGAGTCACTTAGGAAACCTTTGCTTTTCTGCAAATCCGGTTCCCCCCCCAGCCAGTTTTGCTCTAATTTAAAAAAAAAAAAAAAAAAAAAGGCACAGAAAGGTATTTTAGGAGAAGCAGATGTTGTAAGAGGCAGAGAGAAATGGATGGGTTTTTAGTGGTGCGTGAACTTTGCTCCCAAGGAAGGAAAGAGCACATGTGCTACAGCCAAAGAGATGGTTCAAGTCTCAAAGGTTTTGTTATTGCCTACTTATCAGATGAAACCTGAGGTGGTTATGGAGGTCTTTGGGGCCTGAGGAACACCTTCAGCCAGGGCTGGGAGAAGGCCGTAGCCTGCTTGTCACAGCCATATGCCCTAATCCAGCCTCATCCTTAGCTCCCACCCAGGTCAATGGTGGGGGAAGACACCGAGCACCTGCAGAGGAGAGGTACTTGGACATCACCCAAAAGGGAAGGACTCTTGCAGACTCAGGCCAGGGACTGCATCCTCGTGGTCCTGTTCTGCAAAACTTAACTAACACACACGATACCACTTCAGTTCAGCGAACCGTTTACATGCGTCAGGGCTCTCTCCCCAAGTACAAGTTCGCAGCTCACACTCTAAATCGTAGGTGTATTAGAATAACGAACACGGTTGTGCGCGCAAAGGGGGAGTGTGTGTTGGGAGGAACTCTGCCAAGCAGTAACCGTGTACATTTTTCCTTGCAGCAGGCTCTAGCCCCAGATGGCAGCGGAGAAGGGCCACGCCATCCCCCCACCCTCCCGCTGGCCACCCCCGTGAAATTTTCCTTCCAGCTGGGGGGAACGTGGAGGGCAGGCAGAAGCACGCGGAGATCCTTACCACGCTGCAGTCAACAACACTGCATCAACCAGCATGCCTGACGTATTATACCACCCTCTTGAGATGAGGCAACTGACCCAAGCCTGTGCTCGCAGCCTCCGCCAGCTCCCCTGGTAGTGTCACCCCAGACACGGGCCAGCTCCTTACACCACCACCACCGTGCTCCTTCATGCTCAGCCGCTGTCTCACTCGCTCAGCCTTCACACTCATTTTCCAAGCATTCTTTCAAATACTGCAGGGAGGGCAAGGAGATCTTCCCAGCACCTCCAGACAGAAGCAAAACCTGGATGCTTGCGTGACTGCTCTCACCAAGAGGTGACCAAAGTGCTAATGATCAGCAGTTGAAGGATGACGCTAGAGTAAGAGTCCCCGGGAAGCGATGAGCTGCTCGAAAAGGATGGCAGATCCCAGAACAACCATCCTTGTTCCTTTGGGTCAAGCCCCACTCCCAGATTCAGCCAGCTGTGAGCCACCTTCAGCACAAGGAACTCCACAACCAACGCATCCAAATTTGATTGCTACAGCACCTGAACTAATAAGGTGAGAGCCTACGTTTATTATTATGGGCATAGCTGGGCACTAACAGAGTCGGGTGGCTTATGGCTTACATCCCATCACCTTGGAGCAAGGTGGAGCCAGTCCTGATCTGCAGACAGAGCCGAAAACTTACTGCTGTTCTCGTGTCTGCATTGCCTCTGCAACGCCTCACGGCCTCAGCCCAAATTCCTGCACGAACCAACCCGCAGTGAGAGGGCCTCCGCACCAAGGAGATTTATATGCTCGACAGCAGGAGATTTTGGGGGAGCAGATGTAGAGAGAGAGGGTCATGCAAGGCCACATTGGAAATACATGGCAGAGGCAAGAACTTAGCCCAGTTGAACTAAATTCTCACTCAATGGCAAAACCACGAGACCATCCTTCCTCTTAAGAGGGTGGGTTGTTTTGGTTTTTTTTTTTTTTTTTCCATGTCCTAACAAGCCTGGTGAGGAACTTAATGACATCTGCGTGCTCTTGCCTGAGCAAGGACCTCATGATTTGGCTGGACGCCACGAAAAAAGATGTCCAAAAGTTATGAAAATAAAGGTATTTATCTTCATTGTTAGAAACAGAGACTGAGCCTTTTATTTCTCTCTCCTGGAGGATTAAGCTCACAGATTTACAAAGAACTGGTTGATTACCAAAATAAATACATTGCCATGCCAATTTATAGGACACAAATGTAGGAAACCCATCCAACCAAATCAGGCAAAGAGTAATTCATGTGAGAGCCCTCAGCATGTGCAAAGGGCACAGTGCATGTGGAACAAAGTACATAGGGAAAACATGCTAGAAACCTCTATCTGCGGGAACAATTCCCAGTGCAGCATACAATGGAGCTATAAAATAAATGGCTTGGCTCTCCACTGGAAGCAAAGCCCAACTGTTCTCAATGAGAAGGAGGATCATGTATCTTTATAATGAGAATTCAGTCATTTTTAAATGTTGGCTTTGCTCATATCACCACCAAATCTGTCTGCAGAGCTGACAGGCTGCAGACTTCATTTGGATTTCTAACTGTGATTATACATGGCAGTGATGGATACCACAGGGTTTTCGGGGGCTTAGGGTTTAGGGCTGGCTTTTGTTTTTCAGTTGTTTGGGGCTTGGGATTGAGGAGGCTGTTGGGGTATTTTTAGTGTCACTGTCCAATGAGGCTTAAAGAGCTCTTTCCTCATTTTAATAGTTCTGATAATGCACAGAGATGAAAGCAGATCCTGAACAAGTTCTTCTTTATATTGGCAAAGCCACCCCTTCTGCGATGAAACCCAAGAGCAGTTTCTGCTTTCAGTGCTCAGTGAGATGGAGCAGAACATGTTTACTGAGGCTGAACATACTGCTGCCCTCAGAGGTGTAAGCACCACCCTTTGCAGCAAAGGTGACCCTCAGAGCACTAAAACATCTGCTTGCTCAGTAAAAAAACAACCCCACAACCACATTAATGGTCAGGAGCACGACACATTTCAGGAGTTAAGGGAACTTTCCTCTCTGCCGTTTCTCACAAGGCAGAATCATGTTCTATAGCCAATAGCACATTCAGGAGCGATGCATTTCACAATCAGATCAGCTCCTTTCACAGCCCAACCTGAAGAAACAGTCATATTTGAAAATGAGGGAGTCCTCACGCAAGACAAACCCACATTTGGAAGCTGTTCTTTCCCATTCCTGCCATCCCACTCGGATTACATGGCTGAAGACAGGCACAGCACTTGCATTACGGTGGGATGCAAAGCAAGGGACTCTATAGCAGTGCAGTGATGTCCAAGGCTTTACAGGAGATGGACACAGGCAGGGCATTTGTAAATTTAAAATTCAGTTTCTCCAGATCTTCGCTCCTACTATTAAGACTAAAGAGCAGAAGGTTTTCTGATTACTGCTGGGGAAACCAAGTCGAACCAGGGAATCATTTTGGTTGGAAGATAACTTTAAGATCATCAAGTCCAACCATTAACCTAACACTGCCAAAACCACCACTAGACCATGTCCCTCAGCACCACATCTACCCATCTTTTAAATACCTCCAGGGATGGCGACTCATCCACTTCCCCGGGCACTGTGTTCCAATGCTTGACAACCCTTTCAGTGATGAATTTCTCCCTATCATCCAATCTAAACCTCCCCTGGTGCAACGTGAAGCTGTTTCCTCTTGTCCTATCGCTTGCTCTTTGGGAGAAGAGATCAACACCCACCTTGCTGCAACCTCCTTTCAGGTAGTTGTAGAGAGTGATAAGGTCTCCCCTCAGCTCCCCTTTCTGCAGGCTGAACAACCTGTAAATAGTGAATGCTATGATCCCTAGAGACCACCGCCTGGTCTCCAATGGGAAAGCCAAGTGGCATAATTTCGACTTCTACAAGGCTGTTCTCCACATATCCTGGGGAGAAGATCCCCGCTTTTGTGACATGAGACATTTGGAAAGCAGCAACCCACACATTAGCCTGATTTGGGGCACTATTAGGCAGACAGGAGGTTGTGCATGTGTGAAAAAAGAGGTGGCTGACCTGACTACTGCTGCATTGGATACAAGTTAAATACATCCAAATTGGTGAACTGATGACATGCATTGAGTTCACAGCGTCTTCTTCACAAGTGAACATGAACTGGCTCAGAGAACTGGTTCAAATCAGTTGCCCAGAACAAACATGCTCAACTGAGCTGATCTGGCATGCCATGGGACTGGGTCTCAGCGGAGGGGATCTCTCCCGTACTTCACAGCACCACGCGGTCCAAGGTGTGCCAGTTCAGCACAGGACCTGGGTAACACCTTGGGCTCCAGACTACCACGTCCTTCAGAGCAGCAGTACCCAGCCAGGTGGTGCAAAAGCAGCTCAGGAATATCGAGACCTCACCACAGCCTTTGCAGCCATGGGAACTCACTAAGACACTGTTTGTTATTCGTGCAGGGGTGGAAGGCGGGACGCAACGCTTCCCATCCCTGCAGTGAATATCATCCTGCCACTACACTGATAGAAAATTTAAAGGACGTGAAGCTGTTTCCTCTTGTCCTATCGCTTGCTCTTTGGGAGAAGAGATCAACACCCACCTTGCTGCAACCTCCTTTCAGGTAGTTGTAGAGAGTGATAAGGTCTCCCCTCAGCTCCCCTTTCTGCAGGCTGAACAACCTGTAAATAGTGAATGCTATGATCCCTAGAGACCACCGCCTGGTCTCCAATGGGAAAGCCAAGTGGCATAATTTCGACTTCTACAAGGCTGTTCTCCACATATCCTGGGGAGAAGATCCCCGCTTTTGTGACATGAGACATTTGGAAAGCAGCAACCCACACATTAGCCTGATTTGGGGCACTATTAGGCAGACAGGAGGTTGTGCATGTGTGAAAAAAGAGGTGGCTGACCTGACTACTGCTGCATTGGATACAAGTTAAATACATCCAAATTGGTGAACTGATGACATGCATTGAGTTCACAGCGTCTTCTTCACAAGTGAACATGAACTGGCTCAGAGAACTGGTTCAAATCAGTTGCCCAGAACAAACATGCTCAACTGAGCTGATCTGGCATGCCATGGGACTGGGTCTCAGCGGAGGGGAGCTCTCCCGTACTTCACAGCACCACGCGGTCCAAGGTGTGCCAGTTCAGCACAGGACCTGGGTAACACCTTGGGCTCCAGACTACCACGTCCTTCAGAGCAGCAGTACCCAGCCAGGTGGTGCAAAAGCAGCTCAGGAATATCGAGACCTCACCACAGCCTTTGCAGCCATGGGAACTCACTAAGACACTGTTTGTTATTCGTGCAGGGGTGGAAGGCGGGACGCAACGCTTCCCATCCCTGCAGTGAATATCATCCTGCCACTACACTGATAGAAAATTTAAAGGCAATTTAAAATCAGTCCACGCTCCAAGACAGACTAAAGCACAGATTCCCCAAGGACAGCCCCAAAGATCAGCAGCAGCACTGCTACATCGCTCCCAGTATCCCAGTTCAGTGCTTCTGTGGCACAGACCAGCTGCAAGCGTACCACAAAGGAAAGCGCGCAGCAGAGCCAAGCAGGGCTCTGGGTCTCCTCCGCAGCATGCCAACCCCTTCAACCCAGCGCTCCTTCCCCAGCTTTAGCCATCTCGAGGCCAAAATGAGAAGAGCCTTCCCCCAGCTGCAGCTTTTGGAGCAGGCCAAAGTTTCTGTATGTTGTGAGCTGTGAAATATATGAACTCCCAGGCTTTACACGAGCCTCACTCTTCTGTGCAATATCATATGGCTTTTGGATTTGTCTGCCCTGTCCACCTCTCCCATGTGTTTCCGATAATTGCTTTCATATGGAGGGGTTTCTCTCGTTTGCCCTTAGAAGGGACCTGCTGTTGTTCCCCCTTCTTAGATGAGGCTATGGACGTACACGTCATTTTTATTGGTGTATTTTATTGCCCCTGCTTCTTTACAGCCCACACCACCGGTCTCCCCAGCCTTCCCTTTCAGTCCACCGTTTGCCGTTGCCTCTCTGTTAGGTCTCCTCATTCCCCATCTTTCTCAGTCAAAACAGGGGCCCCTAATTAAGAGAATGCCTTATAAATCTCTCTGCATCCAAATAAGATCCAGAGCCTGGCTGGGGAGATGGATCTGGAGACAGTGGGTAGGTCTGGCATTCCTCATGTTGCACACAGGCTTTCTTTAGCATCACTTAGGTTGGCACGTGAGCTTGGGTTTCGGCACCGGCAGCACGCTCTGTTCACATGAGACCCAAGTTCACATGCCCACTGCTTATAGCAAGCAGCTTTGAGATGGATGGGCTGGAGACCACCTGCTTGATCCCCAATCCTCAGGTTATGCAGAGCAAAGACCCAAAACCAGATGCTGACCCTACAGGAGAGGCAGCCACCTCGTCTAGGTCTTCCTGGCAGGACCCCGTGATGCACATTGGTAGAAGAGGTGGATGGATCTCTCCCCTAAAAAGCTGAGGGATTCGCGTTCTCTCATAGACATTGCCAGCAGACCCTTGGGTCAGGTGGTGAGCTGCGTTCAGGGGTTCTGCTTCCTCTGCCAGGGCATGTCCTACCCTCAAAATCCCCCCAAACCAATCCAAAAGCCAGGATGGAGGTTGCCACTACAAAGCCCTGCCTGGATATAGCTTTGTGCCCAGTTTCACACTGACTGGTGCAAGGCAGCTCCCAGCTCAGCACACCCATCCCATATCTAGCCCATCACCCAAGTCCCCATGGAAGCACCTAAGAGGTTTGCCCTAGTTTAAGGCTCCGGGGTTGCTCTCTGCTCTTTCCATTGATGCCACATGTGAACACTGGTCTTAACCCAGGCGGGATCACCCTGCTGAGACAGAAGCTGGTGACATTGCATCACCCAAATTATGCATCAAGAAGACTTGAATACAGCCCCCAAAACTCACAGTGGCACCAAGCTCCTCACTGAAAACCTGCTCCTTGTGGAAGAGTGGTGCTGGAGGCACTATAACTCAAAAATCACAAAGGATAAGAGCAGCCTGAGACAGAAAAAACACTCCACCCCTCTAAATCACCACATTACTTTTGTCCGTGCTTGCCCACAGTTCTGACTTTTGATCAATACTGTGCCTGCCCAGGGACTTAAGCTCAGCCTCCAGTGGTGTCTCTGCATTACACTCGCACACAATAATTTCCTCGGCGTACACATCGCTGGAAACGCAGCCGGTGCCAGAATTCCCCGATACCAAATCCCTCCTTGGGCCGGTGCCCAGCACTCTGAAAAGGCCGTCAACATCTGGAAGCAGGGATGCTGCACATCTGCGAGACCCTCAGAAATACGGGATGCAGAGAGAACTACCTACAGGATTACTTATGTTGATAATTAAATCCCAAATAGCAGGACGCTAGATGTACTCACCTTCCCTAACACCGTAATGCTTGAACTATCACATGACCCGTACGCGATGCTGCTGCTGTAAACAACCCCTGGGGTAGAAATAGATGGAAGCTTTGCTTGCACTTGTAACAGAAGTGCAGCTGGGGAGGCTGAGCAGGCAGGATAAATCTAAAGAAAACATCTCTAATTATCAAGGGACTGATTTTGAGTCTCTTATTCATGCAGCGCAGTAACAAAACAGATCGCTGCCCCCGTTATCAGCATGACTCAGGGTACTGGATCCAGACTCTAGCCACAACCAGGACCTCTAGGACCAAACCAGGGTCACATAAAGCTTCTCCAGGCTTCCCACGAACTTGGGAAACTCATTTACCCTCCCAGGCTTCACAAGACGTGGCTTTTCTACTATACCCAGCAAGATACCTTCATGCTTCTAACACACTGGTTTTCTGGACGCCTGGTACGGAGGAGCACAGAAGAATAGCTTGTGGTTTTAGTTGGGCTGGAAACATTCCTTCTTCAGCATTCTGGCATAATTTATACCACAACATACAAGATACCTTGCTCCAAACCATGTGACACTATATCTTTAGTGCATTTTCTTTTTTTAAGTCATTGGGGTTTTTCACTACTAATGAAGTCCTGATTTCCTGGCAGCGAGGTGAGACATAGCAGAACGAGAGGCACCAGAAGCCCTCTCTGCTCTTCCCCCATCAGCACCACATCCACATCGCCCAGTCCGTGCCATGGCAGAGGGGCTCTGCTCCACACCGCACCCCACCCCACACTGCAGCTTCCCAGAGCAGCCCAGACGGGTTTTTGCGGAGACTCGCATACACGCATCACTTCACGTGCACGAGAAACCCCACTGAAACCAGTGAGGTCGTTCAGGTGCCTGACGCTCACCGTTTGCTGCACCGATGTTTCAGGAATTGCAACAGGAGTTTTATCAAGTCAACCAAAAGTCAGAGGTGTCAGAGTCAAGGAGGATTTAAAAAAGGATCTACTTCAGCTGCTGGTTTTGTGTACTAACACCTCCTGTTTGGCTCCGAAACTATGAAAACTCAAAGAGGCATTATTTAATTAATGTATATTTTTCTATTCTGTTTACATTCTTTATGCAAAATTTGCCCCTAGATAGCCAAGATCAGAGATCTCGAACACCCCAGCTACGCCAGGAGCTTGGGGAAATGTTTCCCTGCGGTGATCCTGAACAGAAAAGACATCTAGACTTACAGAAGGCTGCTGATACAGGCTGGAGCAGCAGAAGCCACCTGTACACACTAGACAAGCCATCCTGCTGGACCTGATGTACACGCTACAGACAGAAAACAATCTGTACAAGGAACAACATTTGCAACCGTAACATGAAACGCAACGTAATGAGGCCTTCTGGCACTTATCTCTTTGATCTGAGACCTAGGCTCACTCCAGTTATTTTCTAAGTCATCACAGATAAATACTGTTGTGCGTTTTCAATGACCCCAATCAAAAGCTTTTGCAAAACCAGAAGCTCACAGGACGGCGGTGCAGTAGCCTTCAGGAGTACATTTTGGAAAGGGTGGAGCAGATTTTTGCTCTTTTGCTAGTGAATAAACCCATTATGTGGACACCCAGTACTGAAACGATGAGAGATCTGGGTTCAAAAGGAGGTTTTTGTTTTGCTGTAAATCCTATTTATGGCTTAGGGTGCAGCTGATATGCCGTTAGCTTTTATTTCATTGATAATTCTGTGATTGTAGTTGAAACCTTGCAACTTAATGAGCTGATGTTATTACTCATACTGTGTGGCCATCTGGAACCAGTTTGGTCAGAGAGCCCAAAGCACCAAAAGCCACCTGTAATGCATTAAGGCTCAGCCCAGTACCAGCTCCGTGGATTTGAAAAGCCAGGCCTGCATAAATACTAACCTGTGAGAATGTAATTGGAGAAGTGATATTTAAGAACTTATACTTTGCCAGAAACGCTCATTCTCAGGGGAATGTATGCAGAGGCTTAAAGTTTAAAGCCAAGCGGTTTTTAGTTTCAACATTGTGAATCAAGAAAAATCATTGCATATGGATGTCGTTGGACTGTCCAAACCACTAGGTCTATCCAAACAGGCCAAGCTATGCCAGGGCTTTTTCAAAACCAAGGCTCCCTCCTCACACCTGAGCCTCACGTTGCACATGTTGCTTATTACCGAGGTACCATCTAGAGACATCGCTCCAAAAGGTCTGAAGTAATAAGGGGTAAATGCTTTGTAATGCTTTATAGTCACAATGAACACGCGGCCGCCACAATCACCGAAAAAAATATTCACTGCAGAGCTCTCGTGTATATAACATGTAACACCCAACAATTTGGAAAAGCGCAAAAAAAGCCTCTAAACACCCCAATGAAATATTCTACTGAATATTGTGATCAGATATGAACTGCCTCTGGGGCCAAAAAAGAGGTGGAGCAATTGTGTTACCTGAAAGTCTTTGCTGTGTCCTGAGCAGACGCATCCTCAGCGGTCTTCTCCTGGGAGAGGTCACGAGCTGGAGTTGCTGGTGACTCTGGCACTCTGCCACCGGTGCACCAAAAGGGTGGGGTGGGTTGTGTTGGCAGAGACATAAACAAGCATGGTTCCTCTCTGCTCGTTAGCCCATTGCTGATTTACACCACCTGGGGGTGTGAGTCACTGCTCAGATTTCAGAGATTCAGGTAAAATACACTTAAAGTAAAATACTTTTTTCCTTTGATTTTTCAAAATCCTTTTGGCATTTCAATGGTATAAAATATATAGGGAATTGCTTAACCCGTTACCTAAAGCCCCTGGTTCAGTTAAAGACATGCAAAGCTCTGACGCTTCAAGGTAGGAGTGCAAACCCCACAGAAATACAGATGGCTCATCACTTGCAAGGGTTTTGGTTTCTTCTCTTCCCCTGTTTTTCCTGCACAAGAGGACTTTACAGAGCAAATATAAATGGTTGCCTTTCTTCTCACACACGTTTTCTTCTTCTACCAACCTAACACTGGGCAGAGAACTCAACCAAATCTCCATATTGTTCCTCTTCATTCAACTACAGTTATTTCTCAGTGTGACCACCCCCAAACACCAGCATTCAGAAACGCTTCCCTGAAAGCAGGACGCAGTAACTGTGTCTTTCAACAAGATGAGAACAAGCCCTCTTCTACCTGAACTGCCTCTTTTCCAAGATTGAGCTCCTTCTTTGCACTGTGTCAGAGCCATGAT
>NW_009648332.1:1408245-1511804 GCF_000708025.1 Charadrius vociferus
CTGGTGTGGTTTAGCAATCAGGAGCACACTTTGTCAAGGAGGGCAGCAGTTTCTCATACTTGCAGCAAGCGACCGCTTCTTACCAGGGAGCAATTAGGAAGAGAGAAACACAGTGGGACAAGGAAAGCAGCCCGACTGTGTCAGTGAAGTCCTTGCAGTGGATTCATGCAAAATACTCCTCTGAAGACAGCAGACTGCAGCAGTGTGAATGCTGGAGCAGGTGGAAGCAGGAAAAAAGCCATCATGAAGCATATTCTGCGCTCAGCAATCATTGTGACGTGGTCCAGAGGGCCAGCCAGAATGGAGAACTTTCCTTTACATAAATGATTTTTTTTAAAAATCTTTAAGAATTGTTGAATTTGTTGAAATTGTTGAATTTCCTCTCGTTGACAGAACAAGAGAAAATGGCTTCAAGTTGCGCCAAGGGAAGTTTAGATTGGGTATTAGGAAGAATTTCTTTACTGAAAGGGTCATCAGGCACTTGAACACATTACCCAGGGCAGTGGTGGAGTCCCCATCCCTGGAGGTATTTAAGGGTCGTGTAGATGCAGTGCTCAGGGACATGGTTTAGTGGTGGGCTTGGCAGTGTGAGGTTAACGATTGGACTAGATGATCTTTCAGGTCTTTTCCAATCTAGGAGACTCTGAGATTCTGTGATTTGGGAAATAAAAAGTACCACTTGCTTTTCCCAGGCTGTGTTTGTATAACACGTGGAAACCTCTTCAGAAACCCTCTGTGGATGAGCGGACAATGGCTTCATTAGAGGAAGAGAGAAGACTAAATGGTCTTACTTCTGAGGGCCTTCCCCATACCCACGTCATGGAGTCATTTTCCATTGAGCTCCAAGACTTCCCCAGACCACAGATAGACTTGGAGACTGGTAAAATGTACTGAGCCCAAACTTTCTCCTTAACGAAGAAGTCTGTTTCAACAAGAGGCCACTTTTTCAAAAGCGGTTAGTCCCACTGTCCTTCACCTGAAGCTTTCTGAAAACAAGTGTGGAGCTCCAAAATTATCCAGAACATCTCATTTACTACGTCTCTTTTATCTGAAGTATTTGGAAATCATTTCTAACGTAGTGCTGAAATGGTTGACTTTTTCTGCACAAGCAGTTACCACTTCTTCGTGATATTCCAGTAACACAGTGACTAACGCAGCCCACATCCGAATGGGGTGGGAGTAGACATGGCAGAAGACACATGTGCTGCAGCAGACAGTGCCCATGGGGAATCCTCTTCTCCCTCCGGTAAATACAGGCCTGTTTGAAGACACAACGGGCTGCATGAGCATTTTGTCTTAGAGGAGAGCCTTAAATGTTTCACAAGGAGCATATAAACATATAAACATGGCATTTGTGTGAAAATCACATTTTGTTCAGCATCATGTGCATTTTACCCAATCAAAATACATTGCAAGGGCTCAGCATGGCCAGCGTCATCCAAAGCTCAACTATCACAACCATCTGTCTTGCCTGGAATTAGTTTGTGTTTTATTTACTATTTTTTTAACGCATTTTGGTGACAGGAATGAATCCATTTTAGATGAAGTCTGGAAGTACCTTTTTTTTCCTTGCGTAATCCTGAAGTGCTTTGAAATTCGCAGTCATAAAAAAAAAAAGGGCCAAGGAGAATTTTTTCTGATCTGGTTTTGATATAAGTGATGCAATGCAATATAAAAGAGCGTTTACAGAAAGCCCACGATAACAGCGAAAACGTGAAGAGGTTTGATTTTAAACCCCAAAGTGTGGTGGATATATTAACCAGGAGTTGGGGAGAGGTCACGCATTCCTCACACATAGATGCTTTCCAATCCCATCCCTGCCTGGAAAACACCCCGAGCTTTTCTTCCCCCCAACCCCACAGCCAGGTAGGACCTGCAGCGGAGGCGGCACATGCCGGGGTCTGTGCCCATGGAGAAGAGGGTTGTCCCATGGCCATGTTGCCCAAACCCCCCGAGAACCGCCACAGAACATGGGGACCAAAAAAAAAAACAACCCAAAGAAGGGCTGAATTTCCATGCGGACGTGCAAAAGACAGATCTGGCAGCTCCTTGCTTTTCATTTATTTTCTTTGTTCTGTGTCAGAATATATCACAATACAAATCTTTCTGGATCGCAGACGTAAAGCCTTTTTTTGTGGGACAGTAGACACTTATTTCCTCATGATGCTTCAGATTCCTTTTTTTTTGTTTTGGTTTGGTTTTTTTTTCAAATTTCAGCAGACTTTTCAATATTTTGTGGTGGGGTTTTGAGCAATTCAGAGCATAAAACTGTCTAAGGAATTTTTCTTTGTAATAGTTCTTCGTGGGTTGACTTCCTGCGAACCTACTTAAATGAGAGCTCCATCAAAAAATGTGAGTTTCTGTTGTGTAAAGATTAGGATGAGAGGATAAAAACCCACAAAAATTTTGAAGGCTTCACAAAAGCATTTAGAAAAGTTACTCAAAATTCCCCAGTATTTTCTGGGATTTTTTTTTTTTTTTTAAATCAATGTTCTACCTTTTCCCTGAAATGTATTTGTGGTTTGGACTGCGAAAGCAATCTCTCTTGCCAAAATTTTCTTAGTCTGAGCATTCCTAACTCCATTTACATGGAGGCAATGGGAAGAAATACTGTATCATCCCTTATGATTGCTGCATGCTGTTGAAAATCTTGGGTTTCCACCCCACCTTTGAACCTCCAGATAAGTCTTGCTTCTTCCCTACTTTTTATTTCAAGTCACTTTCTTCCTCAGAAGCTTTTCATTTTTTCTCGACACCTTATCTGAGATGGGCACCCCACCCATGCCTATATGCTCCTTCCCCAACCATGGCAGCATCCTCCCAACCTCCTCTATTGCTATTCCACCCATGTTTCTTTGACATATAAGATCTCTGAGATGGGGATGGAAAGCTTTTTATTCCAAATTTCTTTCACGCTTAATCAGCACCAGGAAAAAAAAAGAAAGGAAAAGTTTGTTTTGTTTTGTTTTGTTTTCTAAAAAGACAGATTCTTGGGAAGTTCAGTTTGGAAAACATCAGTCTCAACACCTTGAAAGCCTCCCTTTCGCTGATAAATTTGACAGCAAACAGCATCACCAGCTCGCTGCTGGTGACAGCTCCTGTTCCACGTGGGCCCCTGGAGCAACGGAAGGGACAGAGCAGGTACGTGGCTTCCCTCAGGACAGGGATACCCAAGCACAACCTACAGCAGATGTGTTCCCACTGCAGCCTGAGCCACCCTTAGGACAGGATGCAAGCGAAGGTGCTGTTTGCTTTGCCATGCTATCATCTCATGTAGACCGCTTGGATTTGCTCTAGGAATAACAAAAATGCCTTCCTACTTTGTTTGCATTTTATTCCTTCACAACTAGGATTTCCAAGAGCTCCGAAGCGTGGGCACGCAGATGCCGCTCTGCAGTCAGCCCAGCGTTTGGCTGTCAGAATAAAATTCAACTTACACTCAATGCCTACAAGGAAAGAAAAATAAGGAAACCCATCTAGATTAACTGGCTCGTTCAATGTCCCACAAGTTTTCATTCACAGCTTTCGCTGCCAGCGTTGCACCGTTACAAATTGAACGATGCGAAGCTTTGTTTCTCCAGAGGTTTTTTCCTTTGTATATAAAATACCCATTATTGCAATGCATCCCCGTGGCACCGCGCCAGCCAACAGCAGCCATCTGCACACACCACGAGCAAGAAACTCGCCTGCGTTTAGCCAAAAAAAAAAGGGGGAAGAAAGTTCATCCATGGACCACACAGTATTAAGTAGAGGTACAAGGGGTACATCTGTCCTGGACGCCTGCTCAGGGTCACCTCCAAACCTCAGCAGCATCTGGGCCATTTGACTTAGCTCCAATCTGTCCTACTCACTGCTGTGATTTCCCCCAGCTGTCCCAAAAGCCAGAGCAACCCCCCAATTCCACACACAAGTTCCTCTTCCAGTGGCAAACCCAAATTTCTGGGCTCAGATCTCTACAGAGAGACCAAAGTGGGCTGAGCTTTTCCCAGCAGCTGCCTGCTCCTGTATGCGATGTGCACCTCACTCCCTTCCCTCCTGTAGTGCATTACAACCCAGGCAACAAACCCACCACGATTTTATGGACAATGTGGGGGAAAAAAAACCCCAAAACCAAAGCAGAGAGCCTACATGACACATCCCACCCATGGCTTGCTTTGTTCTATCTTTACACCCTAAAACGCTCTGTGTGCATCTCCCTACATCTATCAAAATGTGCCTGTGCAGACCAGCACTGGGGAAAAACCCCTTACTCAGGACAGACTGGGAGTGAGCAGGGCAGGGAGTTCCACCTTCCTTTACTGGGCATGGAAAATACTTGATTACTGATATATAGCAATAGGAAATTATATCCCCGGTGTAATAAAACCCAAGCAGACCCGTAGGCATCTATCCTGTTCCCGCTCTGGGCTTACTGCTGCCCCGCGCTGTTATTTGTCTACCAACAACCTCCATTCCCGCTTGAAAAAAAAAATAAAATAGCGTAACATTTAAAAAGTTTTAAAAAAAAGCATTCCACATACACAAACACATGTTTCTCTGTAAATATTTAGAGAACATGTGAATCCTCAAGAGAACAGAGCAAAGTGGTGAGAGCATCAGCAATCGCTCTCATTGCTTTCCAAACCCCAAACACTAACAGTTACTGTCTTTCTCCATCTCTCTCTCTCTTGCAAAGGACTGTTTTTTCTTGCAGTAGCCCCTGTGCATGCCATCGCCGTGGCACAGGGATGCTTGACGCTATGTGCTTGATGCATCGCGCTCCGCTTGACACTTTATATGACTTTTAAAACAGCAGGTGTGCAAGATGCAACCCCTGGGTCAGTCAGTGGGGATGAGAGGCTCCATCCAGTCAAACGAAACAAAACAAATAAAAAAAAATAATGCTCTTTTTCATGGCTTACAGCTGGTAATGAAAAGGCTGGAGCCCTCCAAAACCTCGGGGCCGCCAGGGTCTTCTGCGGGCGGCGGATGGGAGGGGAGCGGGCACCCGACGCAGCCCACCCCCATCTCCATGGAAGTGCTTATCAAGTGGAAGGAAGTTATAATAAAATTTACTGCAGTTCCACAAAGTACCACTGTTTGTGTGTTATTAATCACTTACACGGGTCCCCGTCAGAGGAAATGGCAGCCCCGACAGTGATTTATACGCTATTTAGATAACCTGAGGAGAGCGCGTTATGAGCTCCGTGCCCGGGCTGTGGTCTGCAGAGGGGTGCCCCCTCCTCCAAACTCCCGGGGGTCCCCTCGGACCCTCCCTCTCGCCTTCAAAGCCACCGCCCGCCTTATCAGGGCCACCGCCAAAGCAGCCGCTTTCCGAACGCATCCGAAGGCAGCAGCTTTTCCCATGGCTGTGAGATCAAACGGTCCCTCCTGCCTGCAAACAAAAAATCTGGCTGGAAAACAAAGTGGCCGTCCCCCACCTCGAGTCCCGAGGGACATCAAGCGCTGGCAGACGGCGATGCTGCTGCTCCCGCTCGGTGTTGAGCGCTCACAGGGCAATGCCCAGCGCAGGTCCCATCTCCTGGCCACCCCAGCATGGGAAAAATCCCATCGGGATGTTCATTTTGCAGTGGTAAAATGGTTAACGAAGGGATGTCGGTGTCCTTTCAGAAAGAGAGCGCCATTTGCATAACTTATGTTTTGGAAAAAAAAAAACAAACAAACCCTTTTGGTTTTAAAATAGGGCTTCAGCCAGCCTGGGGTGCAATACACTGGGGGGCAGCAGAAGATGTTTAGGTTGCAAATGTTTCTGAAGCACTGCCCTGAGCTCCGGGCAGAGCCCCGCTGCTGCTGAGCCCCGGGCGATGCAGGGGAGGACGATGCAGAAGAGACCGGACAAGGGACCCCGCTTTGTTTGCTGGCACCCAGACCCAGACTAACCAGGGTATAGCACTCCTTGTCTCCTCCTGATCGCTCCTCCAGCAAAGCTTTTCCCACTCATCATCCTGCACCCTACATTTGGGGTGCTCCAGCTGCTGCTTCATCCTCCTGTAGGATGAGAACTTGCTCTGTGGTCCACTCTTGGATGCACACGAAAGGACTCGCGGGACTCAACCCTGCCTGGTCTGAGCTGTGGGCTGGATGTGGCTCCCTCTTTCTCCAAGAAGCTGCAAAACTTCTGTTTCTTTTTTTTTCCCCCCTCTTCTTTCTCATTTGGTAACTTCAGACCAGCAGGAAGGCCCAATTTCATTTGCTCAGTCTGAACCGAAACATTCTTCTGCACAGAAAAGCCCTCAAATCTCTCTTTCCATCCCGATTTTTTTAAAAAAAGGGTGATGTGGAAGTTTACATATCCTCGAAAAATCCACGTCCCTGTTTCCAAGGGAGCCTAGAGGAAGCGGTTCGGGGGGATATGGCAGCAGCATGGCTCAGCTCTGTTTCGGTAGAAGGGTTGTTTTCCTTGCCCCTAATCTCTTCTGGGTATCGCATTTCCTCTCCGTTTCATAAATGAACAAATTTACTGTAATCATTAGAGTTTTATTCCAAAATGAAAGGCAGGCTAATACAAAACTATGCACATATTAACTTTGACTTTGCTTTTGTTAAGTCAGATGTTTCTTAATCAAAACCACATTTTTTTTTGCAAAGCCTGGTGATTTTAGGCACCTTTAAATAAAAAAAATAAAGGAAAAAAGAAAAAAAAACTTAACCTTCCATTAATTATTAACCTTTCTTCATCATAAACAACTCAGCTCTAGATCAATGGTGCTGACATTTGCTTTCGCAAATGCAAGTGTTTGTTTCTGTCTTTTTGTAAACAGAGGTAATGCCTTTGTGGCCTTTTCTTTTTAGTTGACATTGAGAAACGCACAGGATAAAGACGCGACGCAGAAAGCTCTGGCTGCAGAGTTGGCTCTTTTGGAGAGGCTCAGAGTCCTGTGCTAAGGGTGGCTCCGAGGTCCAAGCAGAGCTCCAAGGATTAGAGTGCTCGAAATGCAGAAACTTTCTCAGAAATTCATTTGGAAACCCAGATCTGACATTTTGGCCTCTGCAGCCTTCCAGCTGGTGACGAAGAAACGCTGCCACGTGCCGCAGGTTTCAGCCAAGCCCCAGGCGAGCTCGGGACTCGGGACCATGCACTTGGTGGGGCAGGTGCCCTCGCTTCTGCCTGGATGACCATTGCCAAGAAGCAATGGAGCTTGGAGACAAGTTTTGGAGAGGAAAAGGCCATCCTGACTTGCAAGTATGCTGCACCCGGCCAGGCACCGCTCGCTGTGTGCAATTCAGTTCTCCCTTCCTTCCCATGTACCACATTTCAGTCCCGTGTGGATGGCTTGGACACCATCGGAGACTTTAAACAATATTAGATGCCTGGACCATCTGAAACAATCCCTTATTTTCTCCAGATTTGCAGCTTACATTAACCTTCCCGTGTATTCGGCCCAGCTGAAAACCTCAGTCGCTTCTGCATCTTTTGGAGCCGCGATGCCTTTCTAAAGCATGACCCCACGCAGAGGCCAGTGCAGAAGAACCCCTCAGACCCAGCTGGCAGGACTTCTGTTTCAGCTTGGCAACACGTCAGAAAGCCCTTCCCCAAAGGGGTGGCCCCCGTGGCATCGGGGCTGTTTCGCTCTCCTACTCTGGAAGCACGGAGAGTCCCCAGACAGGACAATCTCCCCTTCGCGTTCGGTATCGCACGCCCACAGGTCCGAAAGCACAGATTTCTTCTCAGCCCCACACGGTACAAGTGCCGCGTTTGCTGGAGCTCCTTTTGCTCGAGTCAGGTCACAGGAAAGGGAACGCAAAGACTGCAAGGTGAAACGTGTCCTCACACACGGGTCAGGTCCAGGAGGACAGGGTCAATGTGGAAATATGGGAAGACGCCAGCACTAAGTGAAGGGTTCCCTTCTCATTCCCCCAAAACCCAGTGCAAAAGCTTTCTTTTGGCTGCATGCATTTCACCGCTCTCAAATTTAGGGTTGCACCTGAGGCTGCTGATACCAACCCGCTTCTCCCAGCGCTTCCCCTGTATGCCATGCTGGAGGTCTGAGCTGCTCTCCGAAACAAACATCGAAACTGCCAGAGAAAGGGTTTAACAGCCCAGGAGACCTTACCCAGCCGTGGCGTCCCTGTCTCCGCTTGAACCACAAACTCCACTGGCCACAGGGCTAAAATTAAATTAGTGCTATTCGAATCAGAAAGCAAGATGTACTTTTTCGCTCGTCTTGCAGGTTTGAGTAGTGGCAGCTAAAATAACTGATTTGTTTTGTTGTTTTTCTGAGCTTATTTTAATCCTCATATGGATAAGTTATGAAATTGCGGTAGCACATTTATTGACTCAAAGTATTCATTCAGAAGCTGCGGACCACTGAAACCCACAATCTTACTCGTGAAGCAATCCCTCTCTGAACAGAATCTTCAGTTCTGTGCTCATAAATAACAACAGTAAAGAAAAAAGAAAAGCCTAAATAAGATGGAGAGAGAGGGTTCAATAACAAACCCAGCTCGCTTTTCAAAACAGCCTTATAAAAATGCTGTTTGTACCACAGGTCTCAGCTGGACAACACGAGGAATGTGAGGAATCTCATTTCTAGAGTCCAGCCTTTGGGGAAAAGGCAGTTTTTAAGAAATACCCGATGATACGATCCTGAAAACAGTTATATAAATCACAGCTGACGCAGCCCAGAAAACAGCAACTTTGGAACTCCAGCAACCGTGGCAAGAGATGTGCACGTATCTGTTGGTGTGTCTCCTGCAGGACAGTTTATTCCAAGACCTGAGTGCTTCAGAAATATCTCAAACAACTCTTCAAACCAACCCACAAGGGGAAGGTGTTTGTGCCTGAGCTCTTATGTCAGCTGCCTCATTTGGCTGGTGCACCCTAAATGAGAGAAAAATAACATTTTTGTGGTAGCAACTATAACATATTTACATCAACCTGAAAAATGTTTATTTCTCCTTCCTGAGAGTGTGGCAAGCGCGAATGACCTGCCCATGGTGGCATAGGACAGCAGTGGTGCTATGTGCAATTTGCGACTTGCCGACGTCCTCGGCAGTGGCAGCAGTTCGGTCCCATTCTGAATCAGCATTTCTAAAAAGCTTTATGGACCTGAAAGCCCTTTCTGAAGAGGGGGAAACTGGGAGGCTTGCTCCCAACCCGCACCCTCCTAAAGGATTTAGGAGCCCTCATCTGCTAAGCTGATATGACCCAGTAATGATTTCTCGCCAGGCTTTCCTTTATATTTTTGTCTCCCCACTTCATTTTCCTCCTCAGTACACAAAATAGCTGCTTTTCCTCACTTGCTCATCGCCGCGCTCCCTCGGGGCAGCAGCGAGGACTATCCCACCTTCGTCGGCACCACTGACAACCAGCAGAGGACAGAAACTGCAGGAACTCAGCGCAATTTCCCCCACGGCATTTCCTAATTGGCAGCACCAAGCGGCAGAGCCGTGAAGGTACCCCCCACCCACGGGGGATGAGCTGCATCTCTAGACTCGCTGCGTCAGCGAGGTATCAAAGGAGACATCCAAAGTGAATCTCCAGACCTGCTGGATGTAAACCTCTGTTCGTTCTGTGCCTGTGAGGCAGAGCAGAGACATGACACAGGAGCTTCCCGAGGATGGATGGGCTAATTAACACACTGGCTGTCTCTGGGGAGCTGGTTGGAAGGAGCTGGCTTAAAAGATGGAGGTTTGATGGGCAGACGGGGAGTCTGCGTGCTTCTTTGACATGCGGCAGTAGTGATTTTTTAGTGGAAAATGATGACAGCTTTGGAAGCTGAAGGATCAGCCCAGGGAAGGGAGAGAGAAGATCTAAAGTAAATTGGGATGATGTCTGCACGGGCATGCCAGCGCTGCCAGGCACCACGAGGGGAGGCGACCCTTGGAGCTCTATCTCCTTCCCGTAGGGGGGGATGTGCCGGCCATGAAGCCAAGGATTACGCAGCCTACTGGTCCTCCCACTTTTCCCAAACAGGGAAGATGAAATGGCACCAACAGAGACAACAACTGAGTGAGGCAGGGTGTTGGGAGACATCCCCCTCACGGGTGGTCTGTGCAGGAGTAGCATCACACCACAGCTCAGCCACCGTCCCCTCTTCAGACCCTGTCCCACGCCGTCCATAACCCTGTAACATTCCCATTCCCAATGGATTGGGGCCTCACAGGAAAACCCAGCATGTTCTCCAGACACATCTCATGTCTATTGTATGCCACAGACCTGTTCCCTTGCTCTGTCACTAGCCCTGCGTAGATAGCCTCCACGTCCACCTTGGTGGTACCCAAGTTCATCCTCCCTCCCCCAAGCCCCCAACCGCAGGACATCAGGGTGTCTCAGCCAGTGCTGCCCCATACCTGTGGCCCCGCTAACCCCGGCATCAGTGGCTAAATTTCCCTCGATCAAGTGTCGCCCTAAGTGATTAACCAGACAAACACCACCCTACAGCGGACCAGCTGGACGGGTGACTTGAAAGCAGTTTTGCTCATGACATGCTTGGACTCTGCCTGGTGAGAGTGAAGGGTGAAGCTAAAAACATCATTCACCAGAGAGCACATTTTTGCATTTCAAAGAAAAAACAATTTTACTTGCTAATAAATGATTTGTTTATTTACCCTTTCCTCCCAGAGAATGGTTCCACGGCTGCAAGTCCAGATAACTTATGCTTCTATTTAACTTGTGTGTGACTTCGAGGTCATCCATTCAGGGAAGTGTAGTATTTCTTACGATGGTATGGAACAAAAATAGGCTGGACGCTCGCCAGATGGGAGGTTTGTATCTCCCCGCGCAGAAGACACCCAAGTGGCAGTCTGGCTGGTGGCCACACGGAGCGGAGAGGTCAGGGGCCATCCATCAGGTTGGGTCCTTTCTGGGTGAGCAGAGCCGAGTAAATAAGTAGTTAAGTCTCCTGCTCCATCCCTGGAATTGGAAAAGCCATTGGGAGTGGTGGTTTTGTGCCGTGCAGCGCAGCACAAACTGTCAGCCAGTTTGTTTTGTTTGCTAATGTAGCCCAACAAGCGGCTGGTGGGTAAATTTAATCGGTTTGAGAACACGCAGTTCCTGGATAGGTTTTGAGATATGCCCAATAGTGAACCCGTTGCCCTGGACTGCTTCAAGGGTTGGGGTTTTGGTTTGTTTGCTTCCCCTTTGCTTTGTTTTTAACCCAGAGCAGACCTCAGTTATTGTAACAGGAAAACTGAGAGCTCTAGTAAAGTCGTGATTATGCTCTCGCCAAGTATTTGGGATCCTAGAGTTGCAATTATTTTTTTCTTTCAGTAAGAAAAACCTCCCTGCTCCCTTTCACAGGTAAACCTGTTAAACACTTTTCAAAGGTCAGTTTTCCTTCCTCTTCCCCTTCTGTGGGAAACATTTGTTTCATGTGTTGGTAATTTTCAGATGAAAACGATAATATCGCAGTGACACAGGACGGAAGCACCCTTATTCATCTTTTCAAGAGAAATCAAAAATTTCCTGAGACATTTCAGTCTCTTTAGGAGCTCCAACCGTTGCTCAAAGAGAAGACTGCAGTGCTACAGCTGCCATCTAATTAATCCTCCTTGCGCCTTCGCTGTATTGAGGTTATTAACCTCAATTTAAGATCAGAAAAATGAGACAGGAGGGAGATGAGTGACAGCTGTAATGAACACATTGCTTCACTCAGCCAAGGATTACAACTCGTGAACCCCTGGTTCCCAATTCCCTGATTAGTAAACTACACAGCTCCTCCAATGGACCAGAAATGAATATTTCTGAATAAAGCAAAATATTTTCCTTCAGATGTTTGGGTTCCTGCACAGTATCTTGCTACCGAAGGTGATTACGAGCCCTGCGTCTGACACTGTCACCTCTCCTGGTTTTGTTAATGACAAATTCATCTTCAGGGAGGAAATATCTGCTGTCACACCACGTCACAGGAGGAAGCATTACAGAAATGTAACTACTCAGCAACCTCCGGGGGTGCTGGCTGTGCCGGGGGCTGCTCTTCACGTGCTGATTACAGCTCCCATGCTCAGTTTTATTTGCTGAGTGTTTAAGTCTCGGTGCCAATGGAAACCCAGTTTCATCAACAGCTTTTTCTGGCACGAGAACACAAATTTGATTAAAAATTAATTCAAATCACCTCAGTAAAGTTCTAGAGCTTTGTTTAAATCTAACGAGCGTCCTAGGGAACATGGTTTAGTGGCGGTATTGGCAGTGTCAGGTTGATGGTTGGATTCAATGATCTTAAGTCCCTTTTAACCTAGACGATTCTACGATTCTATGATTCGAAGTGAAAACTAACAATTCTCTGTAGATAACATAGTTTTTTTGCATACATTGCATGCAAAGAGCATGCCTCGGTATGGGCAATAAACCCCGCCGGGAGAAATCCCAGTGACTCCAAGGCATTGCCCTGGGACACCATTGCATCTCTTCTAAAGGTCTAGAAGAACAGATTGCAATGCCAGGGAGAAACCTGAGCATTTATAGCCATACCCACACCTCCTGAATATTTCCCATCTATGCACTTTTAAATCTCAGTCTTTCATGGGCATTTTGGGTTTAACAGAGCGGTCAGCACTTTTTGCAGAAGAAAGTTGTTTGTTTCTTTTCTCTAATTCCCATAGGAAAAGAAACAACATTCTATAAAAATCTACAAGCTTCACAAATTCTGTATCAAAAAGAAATTTCCTCTGCAAAAATTATTTTGATTTTCCTGAAACGGAAGGGTTGACATTACTCTGACTGGCACATTTCAACTTTCTCTTTCACTCGCAATACAATGATGTAATTTTAAAGATGTGAAAAACACTTCCCTTGGTGAAAAAAAATCAGTTTATTTTTGGTTTTGAGATTTTCTTCCCCTTTGGAAAATGTCTTCTTTCCTGTAATCTCAGAAGATGTTTTCTCTAATTTCAGATTTTTCCATAAATAACAAATCTGATTCCTACCCTGCTCTGTTGCATCCTTTATGCGGGGTCCTCCCAGGAATGGCATGCCTCAAGGATTAAAGAGATGTAATGTTTGTAGAGAGATAAAGATTAAGTTCACTTCGTTCTTAGACCTCATGCCGGCTCTGAGCACAAGGCTGAATTTCACTTTGTATGAGTTATCACAACTGAAACTGCTCTTCGGTGGAAACCACTATGCAACCATCCATTTGCAGTTGTAAAAGTCAATATATTTAAGCCTGCAGTGCATAACAATGACCCCTATGGATCCTCCAACGTTTTTCTTGGATCTGTATAAGCCTGTTTTTAATATATTACTCATCTAAATTGTTCCTGGGACTTGATTATTTGCTGGAGTTAAAATATCCAATCTTAAAAGATTTTTAAACATGTGCACGCTGAATTCCCCACTGCAATAAGCTTCATTTAGCTCAACTAAAACTGCCGTGCCATAAAAAAATGCTTTAAAAAATCTCAAACTAACTGCTCTCCTGGTTGGTGGAAGCTCCCCAGGCAGGATTCCTTAGTGATGATAATCTCTGGTTTTGGCTGGCTCCGTTTGGTCCCTGGAAGAATAAAATCCAGTTTTCACCGAGCTGCATATTGAGGTGAAAACAGAGGGCACAGCCGTCCCCTCTCCCCTGCAGCGTCCTTCCCCATAGTACATGGATACTGGATGTCCCCCAAGGAAAAAAATGTGGCAAGCCAAGCGATCTACAAAACAATATTGATTTATGCTCTGTAGCTGAAAAGCGTATGAAATCACCCTCGTTTGCATGCGCAAGTGCTCGTTGCATTCCTTCCAGTCACTGGGGCCATGGAGAGCCCTCCTCGGCATTCAAAGACAAATCGCTGCACGTCCAGCCCAGCGCAGGGTCCGGCCCTTTGAAACCATCAACTTCTGGGGCAAAGCCTGCCGAATTCAAAAGCCGATCAAAGACCGTTCAGCCTTTGCCTGGTTTGCTTTCTAAGTCCCAGCTCCTTTTCATGATGCTGGTGTGAATTAGGGGCCAGCCTATTGAAGGAGATGAAGTTAGAAGAGAAAAGAACCGGGCCAAAAAAAAAAACAACAACCAAACCAACAAAAAACGCTGCACAGAGTTCAGCGGGCGACTTTTCCTTCTCCATTTCTTCCGCAAAAAAGGAGAACTGGGTCATCTTGAAAATAACTGCACAAGGCCCAGCATTTTTCCCCTCCTCTCCTTTTCTGTATGGAAGGGCAATTGGGCAATCATGCGAACAACTGCATAAAGTTCAGCAAAAGGCAGATTTTTTTCCTCCTCCTCCTCCTCTGAATAATCTTCCCTTTTGCTCTGCAGCAATGAATACTAACAGGGTGATTCTGGTGTTTTCAGAGGTTTAGGATGGTGTTCAGAGGAAGTGCCAAACATTTATTTCTAAAACTTGAAGTTCTGCAAATCGTTCGCCTTTGTGACTCTGAAGTCTGGGGGGAAACACCCTAATTTATGTGTCTTTGATTGACTTTTGTGGAAATTCAGAATGTCTTTATCTCAGCCATACAGTCAGATTTCTGTGGTTTGGCCACAGAGCCTCCCTACAGTTTCAACGACTCGATGTCCAGAATGAATAAATCTGATATGTGCATGCTTTTACAACCCCCTTGTCTTATTTCCCCAGGGAAAAATATCATCTGCCCTATTGTTGACTGCTCGGATTTACCCCCACAACATCCCGCCCATCAACATGTGATTAATCACCCTCCTCCAGCAGGCACCTCTCAGGAACTCAATACCTTTTACAAGCCTTAATTAAGCCTTGCAACATCCCTGTAAAATAGGTTGAAGCTGGGGTTAAATGGTTTGCCTGAGGTGGCAGAGCAAATCAGAAGCAGGGATAGAAACAAGAAGGAAAGCTGCTGCTTTTGAAGCACACACGCGGCTCCCAGGATCGACGCAAGATTCCGAAGTCTTGATATTTCTTTTTGGGGATAGGGTGCTGCAGCCACAAAAGCCGTGGCAGCCACGCAGCGAGGCTTCCCCAGCTCTCACCCACAGCACGAATTCACCTCGATCCCTTCAGCCTGGGCATCCCCTCGCCCGTGGTCCATGTTTGCAGTTCCCTAACCTACTGCGTGTACAAGCTCTAACTGCCTGTAATCGGGCAGCTGAGCCCTGCCCCAGAGCTGACTCTCTGTCACCAACCACCTCTTCCCATTTGACACCCAAATTGGAGTCAGCCCCTTGACACTTGGCACATCATCAATTTTAGAGAGCGAGCGGGGAATCAGAGCCAGGTGTGAGGATGCTGGCGTCCGGGCATCTCTCTCGCTGCTGCTGTAGTTAGAGGGGAAAATCACATCAAGGCAGGTGAATCCAGTGAAGCCTTCTGGGAGGCAAAAGTAGCAAAGGGGAGAAAAAGTGCATGATTTTTTTTTTCGTGGCCTGAGAGCTCTTGTCACCTTGCCAGGGGTCCTTTTGTAGGATCACTTATTTTCTAGACTCAGGAATTAGGGCTTCTCATGCAGGTGCTGGTGGTGTGCATGTCCATGTCCTTACTTCTTCCTCTTCACCGAGTTATGAAACACAATGTCGGTTTCTGAGATTCGTTGGGTTCTTTTTTTTCTTCCTAAGAAAAAATCTTTGCTTTGTTTTTTCTTAATTTGCCCCAGATTTTCATGGCAGACTCCAACACTAAACAAACAAACCAGCAACCCAAAATCAATGTTCTCTCAGCTGGTTTAGTGGTTTCCTCAATGACCCGGCAGCAACAGCAGACTGGCAGGGGTAGGGAGATCTCCCAGTGGTACCCACCAAAGCAAGCTCCATTGGGAAGGATAAATACTCACAGCTTGGGGAAAACGTCCCTTTTCCTTGGGGAACAGGGTTCCCCTATCCTTCTCTCCACTGCTTGCGCAGCTCCTTCAATGTATTCCTAAAGGTCATCCAAGGAGACATTATTCCTAGAAAGTTCCTCCTCCCCTTCTTCAGGGCCTTACATCTCCTCTCACAACCTTTGCCTGACTTGGCACAATATTGAATCAATAAAACATAACCAAATCTATGAGGAAATGATGGTCTGAGGCCCCCGTGTGTGCTCTGCCACTCGGAGGGTGGCCGGGCTGGACGGCAGCTCAGCCATGGGCAGTGTCCTGTGGGAAGGAGCGAGAGCATCAGCCCCGTAGAGCATTACTGAAAGCTTTAATGAAACATGAGAAGAAGCAAAGCCAGCAGACCCCCACTTCTGTTTGGCATCTGTCTTATCTAGTTTCTTGGGAGCCAGCTCAGATCTTTGGCATATATAAGCTGAGGGGCATCCCAGGGACATCCTGACAAAGAGATTAATTATTCATACCGAAAATATTACCCCTGTGACTCCCCTGAGCACACAGGACCTTTCCAGCCTGGTGGCCTGGTCTACCACATGTCCCTGGAGACAGTCCCTGAAGCATGCCAGCTGATGGGGACAGAAGGCTGATAGAACTGGTGGCCCCATGCAGCATCCCCGGGGACGCTCTTGCGTGCCTGTCCATGCGGGCTACTCCCAGGAACAGCTTGTCTCCAGGTTTGCTCTGCTCACACCACGGTATAAACATCTGGGCAAGTGGCATACCACAGCGCTCAGGCATCTTCGCCTCGAGAGGTCCCCTGGGAGCTGCATCAAAAATACTCCCCTTCCTTCTTGACTTCTGCTCCGCAGTTGTATCAGCCACCCCGTCACACACACGCTGTGCACAATCAGCACACAAATCCCGGCGACTCAGACCATCCCTGCGCGATGCTCTTGGTCTGGAAGTAGTTAATCCACAAGGTGCCAGGAAACGGTGCTAAAAATACGCTGCATGGTTCCTCCGTAGAACACGCCATGCCTTACATACGGCTTTTTCGGTGGGGTTCTTCAGATCAGCCCTTAACAGAACAGGGTATTTTTTTCCTGCGCCTATTTCGACATCCCAAACTGAGCCACAGGCAACGGGTGGGTTGCTCCCCCATCCTCTTGCAAGGCCAGCGTTCCCAGCTCCCTCAGCCCTTCTGGCAGGTTTTGCAACATTTGGCTATTTTGAAACCCCAAGATAAATTTCCAGGCCCGTGTTTACAGCAAAAGGCTTGAAAACATGGATCTTAAACCCCGGAAGACAAATAGACACAACCCTAATTGCAATGTTATTCTAATCCCAACAATTTTAATTAAGGACTTGGGTTCTCGATGGGATGGTGCTTTTTTTTTTTTCCCTGTCTTTCGGAAACGCTCCAGAAACACAAATAGTCTCAACAGTTGGAGATGAAAATGCGAAATCAAAAAGCGCACGGAAAATGCTAATTAAAATGGAACCGAATTGCTGAAAGCTCAGCATTTTCCCTGCCTCGCTCCCCTGTCTGGCTTTCCACGCTGCAATGGGAGCTGGGCAGGCAGCATCCTAGGGCTGAGACTTTGGGAAGAGGGATTATTCCTGTTTCAAACACCCAAAGATGCGGGTCAGAAGGTCCCTGCTGTGTGGACCCGATTGCTGGGCTGCGGCCACAGGCTGTAAGGACCCTCGCGTCATCCATTGCCCCAAATCAGCCTTGGTACCGTTGCTGCTATCCACTGAGTAAAATAGCACTTGTTCCACAAAAAGCAGCCACGAAGCAGTTAATCCCAATTAGTTCAAACCAGCAGATATCATTCTTTATATTTTGGCAGTTCTCGTTTTGAAGGAAAAAATATGTTTGTGTTCTTGGAGTCAGCCTGAACAATAAAATCGGATGCCAATTTTCTGGTCTAAATTAGGTGAAAGACCAGACTTTTTATCATATGTGTGTGTGTGTGTCTGTGTGTGCTGTTCTGTTACATGTTTATTTTACTCCTTTGTGTATTTACCACCAAAATCATGGGCTGCCCAGAGCCTGCCGCAGCGTGGCAGCGAAACACGACAGCCCGTTTCAGTTACTGGAGTTGGAAATTGAACCCGGCACCAGGAAAAGGCGAGACGCTATCCATTGCAAAAGGAGATATTGCCAAAAGATAAACATAATAAAGTCAGTCATTGTCAGCGTATCAAGCGAAAGCCTTTCCAGGGTGTATGAATAAGGGTTTTAAACTTTTGCACCGGTTGAAGTGTTTTCATGTCCGATTTCAGCGTGCGCTGAAAAATGTCCAAACCCTGGGCTTCAAAGAGGCTAAAATCAAAAGGATTAATGAGTGGTAAAATGCCATGGGAAAAAAAAAGAAACACAAACAAAACCACCGAGGCTGGCACATCTTCCACGGGACGTTGTCCATTGTGAGCCCAGCGCCGAGGTGGAGGCAGCATTGCCCCCATCAAAGGGGAGGGAAAAGAAAATGCAAGTCAAATAAGCACGCTTTCAGCTCCGCTCCACACGCTGTTCCCATCTGCTGAGATCAGCTACAGGAGCCCAACCAGGGGAAAGCCATGCCGTGTCACCACCCCTCTGCCGGGCAGGTCCTGGACCTCGCGGACACCGGCCGGCACGCAGCATGCCTGGTGACACAGGGCAAACCCCAACCTCTGTGGTCCACCTGGGAAGGCTCCGATGCCAATACTTTTCTTTCCATGCAAGTGAGCTTTCCATAATCTTGTTTTCATCGTTCATTTTCTTCAGATGTCACTAATTTTCAGGACAGGCAAGAGGATGCCAGACTCGCAGTCAGCACAGACGCCGGCACGCAACGGAGAAACTGTTCCTGCAGCGGAGCAGAAGATACGACACAACCCAGCCAAAACGCGCTCGATTAATCAGCCAAATCAGCCTGCTCCCAGCACGGTGCTCCCCATCCAAAATCCCTCCAAGCCCCATCCTCTGGATATCAGTGGAGGTGCGCAGTTATGGGGAGAGCTTGCTGATATCTGTTTTCTGCTCACTTAACCAGGAGAACGCCTTGGACATTAAACCTCTGACACCCCATTTACCTCCTTCCAATTGTTTTCACAACACTAGAGGGAGACAGGATTCAAATAAGGTCTTTGCAATCAGAAAGCTGTATTTATCAATGACAGAAACCATCCAGAAACGCTCTCTGAGCCCAACGCAGCCAGGAGAAAGCCAGTGCCACCTCCGAGCACGGCCGGCTGCAGCCTGAGCAGCCCCTTCACAAAGCATATTCGATAGTATTTTGGGGTATTTTACTCAAGAAATGCACATAAAACAGATAAAATTTGAGCACAGGCTTAAATTTAAGCACATACTTAAGAGCTTTCTGGCACAAGGGCTCAACTGAGGATTAAGAGCCACACACCATATTAGTTTTAATTGAGCTACTGTCTTCCCATATGTTTTTCCCTGGGGAGATCAGTGGCTGGCTTATGAGTTCAAGTAACAGCATCAGTTAAAAGAGTATTCGAACAATTGCGGTTGGCAGTTCTCCGAATAATATGAATGTTATAGAGTGTCGGAAAATGTCGTATCATCAATTTTCTGGTTTCCTGCGCTCATTGCTTTTGATCTCCACTAAAAGATTTATTGAAAGGTTTTCATTTTTACGTTAACCTAGTCCAAATTACACCAATGGAGAGCTAGGATTTTTTTTTTTTCTTTTTTAAACACACAAAGAGAGATTTTTAAAGCTGAGGCTTTTGGTTCCTTCCACTTTTTATTGTTTGAAGCAAAGAGCTGTTTTGGCAGGTTTATGAGATGGCGTCTGTTTTGCTGACAGACATGCCTGATAGATTGCTTGTTCGTGTTTTATTTTTGGAGCCTTTGCCGTGTTATCTGTATCTGAAAAACAATTTACTTTGATTAAAATTTAAATCAAATATATGGAAATACCGGCTTTGCTTACAATCAGATCTTAAATCTATCCTGTTGAGCATCTTTTCCTCATGGCGGGTGAAATGCAATGCAGAAGAAAGCGACTCCTCGCCCTCCAGCAATGCCCACAGTCAGTCATTACTGCTCAGAAATGAGGAATATTTCCTCCCCACGAGCCCTGCAATGCCTTGAAGAGTAAATAAGGACACTTTTTGTACTGCCTGGCTAACCTAAACGTGCTATTGATAAGTGTAAAATTAAACATTCCTTAAAAATTAAATGTATAGCAGCCAGGACATTTGACTTAGATGATTTCCTGCAGCAGTGAATTTTAGAGTGACCACAGTGTATATGAAGGATTATTTCCTTTCGTTTGTCCTGGGTATTTAATCATTTGTAGCCTTTGAGCTCTGCCTAGGGATCATATTCCAGGAATTTGTTGTTTTCACTAACCTGTGCCACACCATAAGTTTTGGGTGAGTTAGAGAAATAAAACTGAGAACCTTTAGCACCACCACCTCTACGCAAGAGAGCTTGCAAGTCGGTGCTCTTCCTTCAGTTTTAAATGATACCATTTGCCACCCTCTGAGGTGTTACAAGCCCACTTTATTCTCTGTTAAAAGAAGGAAAAAAAAGGGATCTTTAATTTAAGCTACATAAAATAGAGATGCCTCGTGTGAGTCAGAAAGCTTCGGTGGCAGTTGTGGGGGGGGAAAAAAAAAGAGCCCATTTTCCTCCCCTGCTTTTTGCTGTTAGACAGCACAAATATGTGAATTCGATGAGCCAAGTTCACCCCCGCAAAGTCCATCTGTGACAGCACTGATGAGCTTGGCCTTGTTGATGCTTCTTGAAATAGCCTCCAGCCCCAAAATAGCCCTGTGCACTCCACAGCACCGTTTCCTGTGCGCGAATCGCAGGGACGCGGCGGGCAGGGAAATCTGTGGCACCTCATGACTGAACATCAGATTTGAGGATGGTCCAATTTTCTACAAATACGGCTAAAAAAGGCAGAGCGTCCGTCCTCGGCTTCTTTGCATTCTTGTTTTCCCTTCTCCTATCTCAGCTGAATTTTCCTACCAGCTTCCTGAAAACACTTCCCGATTTCACACCATAAACATCCTCCACTTTTATTTGACCAACACTTCCTACACTGCAAGGCCTTCCGCACGGCTCCTCCAGAGCTGCTTCTATGTTTCCCCTATCTTTGATATCTCAACAATAAATGAAAAACAACCTTTCCTGTGCTTGGTACTGGCGTGTTTTCAGCTCCCACCCCCCCAAGCAGTGCATGCAGGCCATTTCACGGTGGGGGTAGCCAACAGCCTGCTTTGCAAGAGGTAGCAATGGTGGTGGAAGGACTCATTGCTCCCAAACCAAGGATGGGAGGAACATCACACTCAAAGGGAGCTGACGTGGTACTGGGGGTTGCTCCTGTCCTGTGAGGATCCTTCCAGACCCACATCAGTGGAGGCACATGGGGAACAGGACTTTCCCCTACCAGGAGACAGAAGGTCACAGCCACGCTGGGCTCCACAAGGAGCGCTCCCTCTGAGCCACACGCTGCTGTCCTCAGATCACCTCCTCTTCCTCCGCTGGGGAATTCCCAGAGCTCAAGCCAAGGTCAGCTGAAGGCAAGAAATGTTGTTTGCGTTGACTTCAGCAGCCTTGGACAAGACTTCCTAGAAGAAGAATTTCCTGGAGAGCCAGTGTGGATGGACAGAGAGATGCTTCCTCAGGAGACGTGGTGCTGCCAGCCAGGTAGGGTGCAACATTTGTCTCTTCCTCATACGGAGAGCTTTAGCCACCGGTGGAGACCAACCATGCCATATCACATTATCGCCCCTTTTCAACTTTTTATTTTGCCACTCAGTAATACATGAACTCCCCAGAACTCCAACCATGTATGATGCTTATTGGAGCCATGAGTGTGCCCAGTCCTAGCAAACAAGAGAAAGGCCATGTCCTCCACTGCAGGCAGCTCGTGAACACCCAGGACCCATTTTATTGGGCTGATGAGCACTGATTGAAGCTGGAAGAGCAGTGTTCAACCACACTGGAAGTCAGCCTAACGCCGGGGCTAAGGTGCTACGTAAAGGTTCAGTAGGTGACTCAGCATTTGGGTGCTTGAGCTTTGATGGCCTGGTAGGAGGATCTGCAGCGTCCAGAAAGGGCCTGATTTTTGGAAACAGCATCACATCAGAAGGCTGAAGTGCTCCAAAAAATTCACCTCTGATTTAAGGAGAGGTCGTGTAACCACAGCTTCTGCAAAAGTCTTTACAGAGGCAGTTGGCCAGTGCGCTTCAGCAGCAGCTTTGGGAAGATCTTCTGACACATGAGAAAGCAGAAGAAATTGCCAGGAAAACTAGGTTGAGGAGCAGCAATGCATATTTACGGACACCCTGCAAATGGGCCATCTTAATGCACCGTGATTGTATCGGAGCCACTGATGGACAAATGCCCTGCTTCTGATGTAAAAATAAGAAAGCGAGGATTAGTTTGAGAACTATTATATTCTGTTTCAGCCACAGTTTATTAGTATCAGATGCAGCCAGGGATATACTACCCTACCTCTGAGTGGCCAAAGATAACATGCAAAGCTTTGCTAGAAAGGACGACGGCAAAAGACGAGGGAGCAATGGGGAGGATGCACAGCATCGTGCGTTTAACCAGCAGCATACACGCACAAAATACCTGTCCCGTTACCTGGCGCCCACAGCCTCTCCCCTCAAGCAGCCGTAGTTTTTCCATCCTGCAATTCGTAAGTGACTCTCATCATTAGATATCATCTGACTACACACAGGGTTGTTTGTTTTAACAAACGTTGGGTAGAAGCTGAGAGCATCCTTTGCTTGTCAGCCCTTTTTGATATCAAATCAGGGAGGCAGCAGCTTCCCTCATTGGTCACATAACATAACATAGGAAAAGTGGGCAGGGAAGCCTGACTGCTATAGTTGCAGCAGCTCTGCATTTATGATTTGAATCATGGAATCATAGAATGGTTAGAGTTGGAAGGGACCTTAAAGATCATCTATTTCCTACCCCCCTGCCATGGGCAGGGACACCTCCCACCAGCCCAGGTTACTCAAAGCCCCGTCCAACCTGGCCTTGAACACCTCCAGGGATGGGGCAGCCACAGCTTCTCTGGGCAACCTGGGCCAGTGCCTCACCACCACTCACGCTTTATTTTACAGCTAAAGCACGCTGTTGAGAAAGGTTTAAAGCCCTGAGAGCCCTGGGATGCAGAAAAAATACTGGCTGTTTCATTTGTGGCTTACCCGGTTGCTTTTTTCTTAAAGGGAAAGGAAAGAAAAAAAATACCTTTTCACAGTGCTCCGTTCAGGCAGGATTTTAATCCACCTTACATCCCTCTGGTCTGTTTGGTGACCAGAAAAAGAAATAGCAAAGTGGCAGGTTTCACAGTTCTAATATTTCTGCAGCATTAGAGCACGATAAAGCAAACCTAAGTTGTCCTTGTTTAATACTTATGAGATAACAGTTATGGAGACATTTTTGTGATGCTCTAAGAGTCAGGACACCTGCCTGCCCAGCGTCCCATCACGTAATTTAAGTGTACGCTGCTTAAGGCTGCCAAGCGTGCAAAGACCATTGCTTGGAAGAGACGTAGCTGGGCACAGACGATTCCTCCTGTTTAACGCCTCACATTTGGAGCTGAGGAGGGCTGAGCTGAAGCAGCACCAACTCCACCCTACGCAGGGCCACCATGCCCCTGGCAGCGGGGAAAACCAAGACAACACGTAGCATCTGTTTGGCCTGCCATGGTGCTGCAATTTAATTGCCAGCTACCCAGTCACTGAGAGACACAGTAAGGATTTAATAGGATTTATATAGTATAATACTTTGTGTATTGATAATATTGCATTACTAATAGGGTTGTGTGCAAGCATATATATTACCTATATACTCACATATATAGGTATTTTTTATATAGGTACACACACAGATGTGCAGAGCGATGCCTTAAAGAACTGAAGGCAAACACTGTGCAGCTTTAAGCCCCAAACTCAGAACCTTGACAAGAGCATAGAGCAAAGGGAGGTCCTGTCTGGATGGAACCTGCAAGAAAACCCAGCCAGAACACCAGACCAACCCAGCGAGAACACCAGACCAACCCAGCCAGAACACCAGACCAACCCAGCGAGAACACCAGACCAACCCAGCCAGAACACCAGACCAACCCAGCCAGAACGCCAGACCAACCCAGCGAGAACACCAGACCAACCCAGCGAGAACACCAGACCAACCCAGCCGGACAGGGTCTACAAGGTTAACGGAAGCACAGACTGGATGAACCTTGCCCAGCTCACATCAGCTCCATCCATTTTACGTAAGCAAAGAGCTTTCGGGAGGGACATATAGGGGGACAGCACAGGACTTGCGTGCGCTGAGCAAGCTGTCGGGCAGGCGGCTGCCGAAAGCGGCTCGGCAGGTAACCTGGCCCCGCGTGACAGCGGTGATCCGCACCCTCGCAGAGGAGAGGCTGCTCTCAGCTTCCCAGCACCACGCCAGAGACAACAACAATGCGAAACTCAGCCTCTAACAGCCTCACAAGCCAAAACAACTCCAAACTCTTTTTTTCCTCCAATAAATTTTTGCTCGTGGCGAGAATCACTGGAGAGTTTAGTTATTTTTTCCAATACACAAAAAGCAACCGTCCAGCCCAATGCCTGTGTAATATCTAGCAAGAACAAAACAAACGAAGGACAAAATTAAAGCTGAACTCCCCCAGGAATGGGCTGCAGGAATCCTTGGGAACATGGCACACCAGGAAAGTCCTGCTAATTAAAAAACAATGAAGCCCTCCGTGGCGAAATACTGAATATGGGACTCCACCTCTCCAGCATCAGGGCTACATTCAGTGCACACCGTTATCTCAAGCGCTGGTTAAAAACAAATTATTGGCATTCTGAAATAGGCACAGGAGACTTTGTCAAGAAAACAGGTCTGGGGAGAGTCAACGCATCATGGGTAGAAAAAAATAAAAAATCTGCATTTCCCAGCATGTCCTTTTGGATCAAAGCTTTCCAGGTGGCTGCACGCACCCACTAAATTGATACCTTGAGAAGCCTCGGAGCCTGCAGTTTATTGCCTCCAGGGTCAGTCAGATGCAGCTTCAGCCGATGCTGTCCATTAGACCTGTCACGGGGTAATGGATGTCCCTGTCCCATAGGTCCTGGGACTCAACCTCAGCTCTGCAGAATAAGGGGGGACCATGGTATACCCTGAGACTTGGCAAGCAAGACCAGTAACACCACCAAGAGGCTGAGACCGACAGCAAAGCCACCTTCCTCCTCTGTATCCCATCTCCATTCACCTTCTCCAGATCATTCACTGCCCTCTTCACCTCTTAATGAGTTATCAGCTCACACGACAGCCTCCCAAACTGGGGAGACCATTAACACCAGTGGGGGTGAGTATCCTCTGGCATCGTTTGGTACAGCAGGTTTTGGTCCTCAGTGCGGGCAGCTCATCCCTGCCTGATGCACCGCTGCCCTCGTGTCCTCTCAACACAACCAAGACCACCAGATTGCGCAGACTTGTCCCAGGCCAAGTTTTTGGCTCCCAGCAGTTTACTGTCTTATTAAAATAACACCCTTTTATCATCCAGGCCCTAAACACCTCTCTGGAGCACTTGTTAAAGACCTGAATACCCAAGGGTTTCTTCGAGGGAAGAAGAACTCACGCTTCTCACAGGAGCTCGGCTGAGAAGGCCGATAATCATCTCGTGATCGCAAATTACTTTTCATAAGGACCATTTATGAGGTAACAGTTGGCATGGGGAAAGCATTTCATTTCGCCAGCAGCTTACTGAAAACGAAACATCGTGAACCCTAAAAAGAAACTGTGAATCAAAGGCTGCATTCTTCTCTCCCACAGTGACCCCTTTGTTTGGGGCTACCCAAAAGTTTCATTACGAAAGTCTGATACAGGAGCCTTATTAAATTGTGATTAAATGACGTGTCCGCATAGAAGTCTGCTCGTTCCGCTGTTGATGTGGGCTGGCTTTCTTAGACTTTTAAAACATAGGGGCTTATGAAATAGCTGTAATATCTTTTCCCATGATTGCTAGGGAACGGAGGGTCTTTGCTCCTGCTCTAGTCGTACCTGGCCTCGCTCCAGAGGATAACATTTTCATTAAAAGTGCATTAGGTGCACAATTCACCATGCAGCCGTCCTGACGAAGCGCCTGATCCAAAGCCCGTTGACCTGGCTCAGAAGCATTAATGGGCTTTGGTGAACTTTGCTGGCCTCTATAAAAACAGAATCACCCATCACTAGAGTTACTTTGAGCTGCTTTTACCATCCAATTTGTTCCCACTACCTCTTTCTATGTTTCGGGATTTTTTTTTAAAAAAAAAAAAAGTAGCACAAGCTAAATCATGACTCTGGCCAGATAACTACTGTTGACTTCAGTAGAGCAGCAGGGCTGAGATTTGGACAGTTGGGACACCTAAGGGTTAAACAGTAAAAGTCAAACCAAATGACCTCCACACCATTTCTGAGTATTAGTTCTGAGCCACCAGTAACCTTTGCAGCAGTGATGCATCTTTCCCTTCAGATGACTCACTTTAAATACTGCCCAGTGATTTACACACAGAAATATGTATTAATAAATACGGAAATGCACAAATTCGTACGTTTTGAGGCCAGGGGAACCGTCACAAATGTTCAGTCTGGCCCTCTGGAGACTGCAGCCTCACCCAGAAACTTCTGCCTGAAATGGCTTCTGTTTGAGTGAAAGCATCCAAATATCACAATGGAATGCCTTAAAATATTTTCTTCTAAGATTTGTCAGAAGGGATATCGCAAAAACAGAATCCCCCTCTTTCTGCTGCTTCAGAAAGTCTAAGTTAGGACAGGGATGCCAAGAATATTTTCTAATTATTATTTTTTTAAAATTTAGTACCTCTTAGTATGCTGTTTCCATACTCAGAGCTGTGCATAGGGATTTGGGGCAAAGCTGGTTGGAAGCTTCCACTGCAACCCACACCTTCAGCATTGTCACAGGCAGCCCCACCAGTGTGGATGTCCAGGACCAGTCTGTCTCACCCTGTCACGCCCATCTATCCCGTAGACCCTTGCAATCAACACGATACTGGAGTAACGTAGCTGGTCAACAAAGCCACCGCTTCACATCATCTACAACTTCCTCCAGGCAAGAGCAACACTGGGCTCATTCAGCAGACAGTAGATCAAGCTACTCACAAAAGGTGGCAGAGGACGGCCAGAAGCTTTCATGGCAATATGGGCTATTTCTGGGAGACGCTGGCAGTCTTCTGGCCGAGTCAGCAAGAATTCTCCATGGGGCATGTATCACGGGCTGGCCTCCTCGCAACCCTGGGACCGGAGAGCCGGATCACAGAGGCACCGTCTCACTTGTCCAGCAAAGGCAATCTAAATCATGCTTCACAAAGTACAAATGCGTGTAAATATTTGCGTAAGATAAGATCGGTGAGCAGCCGAGCAATATTTCAAAGAGCTGAGCAAGGGCAAAAAACAAATTATATATAGTGCTCGAGAAAAATAAAATTAGGAAATCTAGCAATGTGTTTATGTTAGGGTAACATTTGCTCTGGAGTGGGTTTCTGTCAATGGATGTCCTACACATGGAACAGGCAGTGGAAGTACGAGGGCAGGGCATGCGAAGAGATTTATCTGAAGATCAGAGCCGAATCTCATGAGGGACTCCTAATCAAGCCATTCACCAGCCACAGGACATCAAACGGCTTTTGGCAAAGGTTGACATATGCCAGCACAGACAGCTGATTGCTGGGCTGTATCTTATTCAGAGCAAACATGCTGACCATCTCTGAGATAATCAATCTTTTCACGTTCAGGAGACAAAGTTTGTTACCTGAAGTAGCTGCAATGCTTTCTGACAAGGATACATTCCAGATTTTCTCCATTTAAATTCATATTTTTGATTAATACTTATAGCCCAAGGTCACAACACTGGGGACGCCATCAAAACCCATCCTGAATGGGAGGTTCGGAGAAGTACCGTCCCACCCTGTTGCCCTCAGCAGGCAAACACTGGTGATGCTGATGCTGACCCATGGTGCTTCAATGCAAAAGTAGAATCTCCTTACAGAGAAGGCAGAAAGACCAATTTTAAAAAGTCTGCATATTTTTATAGGTAGGAAGCAGACAGTGCCAGTCTCTGAAATGGCTTAGCCCAGAGGACAAACAGCAACTCTCAGCTTTTCATAAAGACCCCCACATTTCCCAGGGATGACCCCACTGCAGCATCAGATGACTATGAAAAGGCACCACATCATTTTATAAAGACTTTGTACGCCGCGGTCGCATTTTGCATCACAAACCAGATTCTCAGCGTCTCTTAATCACTTCGTCTAACACTTTAATCTACAGGGGTCAACACAGCTTCTTCTGCCACAGCCACCAACATCTTCACACCGGGAGAAAAACCACTCAGCCCTCCCCTGCACCCGGCATTCACATCGCGCATGGACCGCACGAGACGGTAGGTAATCACAGTGCAACAACTGGAGCTTTCTAATTGTAGCCATCGGATTTGAAAACATCCGTCTACATGACTTGGGCAATGAACGTGAAGGGTCAACCAAGCAACCCCGCTCCAACCACCAGACAAACAACTGCCTCCCTCACCCCGCAGCCTCGCTGTTTTTCTCCAGATGCTTCGCATTTCCCCTTTCCTCTGCCAGGTGTTTTTAGCACATCAATGCTAAAATTTTCAGCGTGTTCTAGGATCCCAGCCTGCTTTTAAATAAGCTACCACAGATCTGTCTCTCTGGAAGACGTTTCTTGCCAGAAATATTATCTAATTTGTAAGCATTTTCTGATTTTCTTAGAGTTATAAAATACAGTATTAGGAAACAAATGGCCAATGGAAAAGATCCCTTCTGGTAGCCAAAGTGACCATATAATTGATTTTTATGAACAGCATCTGAAGAAATGAGTCACAACCCATATGGCTATTTTGGAATCTAGATATACATCGCGTTTTAAGCCTCTCTGAAGATTTATCCAAGTTTTCCGCATATAATCAATGGTGATTAGACAAGGATATGAATCATTATGATTCTTAAGGCTGAGCACATGTTTGAGGGGTGAAGGATTCACACATTCTTGCTCTATAAATACCCATCCAAGGTTGTCCAGAGCATGAGAAACTCAGATGGCAGAAAGTAAAAAGGTATCGCAGAACCAACTGCAGCCTCATTACAGAACCAAAGGCCTCCTCCCTTAGATGGGTGTAAAGATTATTAACTGAGGACATGGTTCAAACTTCAGTTGAAGTCAGACGGAAAAACTTTACCTCTAAGGCGGACTGTGTATCCTCTTTCTCCATGACTTTAACCATTTTCTCATAGCTTGGCCCCAGCCGGTGAGGAGGTTAGGTTACAAATTTGCTCACTCAACTGTGATGCTCTACAAGTAACGCCCACACACAGGAACATCTGGGTGGGCCAGCGGGGCGGAAACAGCCCTCCCATGGCCCCACATTCACACAACCACACACATACACACCGCACACTTAACACACCTTCACACCCCCAGACCTTCTCCTGGGTGCTGCACGCAGCTCCACAGTTAAAGCCTTTGCTACCTTTTCCCGTGACAAAGGATTCACGTTCATTCGTTGTCAACACAGGATGGTATTCTGCATCTTCAGAAAGATGCTGAGAGCCTTGTTTGCAATTGCTGAGGCCTTTTATTACTGTCTTCCAATAATTTTGTTTACACTCACAGTAGATGCAACAGGTACAAACCCCTGAGCAACTCAATCCCCGCAAACATGGTTGCAAAATTATATCATCTTTGCATTCCAGCCACAGGTGTTGGTCCACAATACCCTTCCTCTGGTCATGGCATGCAGCTCCGCAGCACCTACACATGACAGAGCACGCCAGTTTTCAAGGACTCCCAGAGAGAGAAATGTCTCCCAGTACTAAACAACCTTCTTGTTACCATGGAAATCTTGCCCAAATAAATATTTTGCAAGTTCATTTGCCATGGAAGAAAAAAGCATAAGGCAAGATTTATGCATGATGCTTCATGCACAGTATCTCCAATGCATTTCTTTCCATCCATCAGACTTCTATGTGGCCGCAATTTCCAGCACCCAGCATAGCTGCCCACAAATACTAGAGATGTTTGGCCTAGATTGTACATTTATAACTTTGATAGACTTTTAGAAGCAGAAGGGGCTGTTATTATAGTCCCATCCAGCTTCCTGTGAAACACAAACCAAACAGTCTCAGCTGATAATTTCTGTATCAAGCCCCATGACTTCTACTTGAACCGGCACCAGACATACTCCCGACGTGCTGCAGCTACTATATTATATAGCTCACAGTTCCTGCGTTCCGCCAGGCAACGCAAAGCAGAGAAGGGAGCTACAGTCCCTTTTGCTGCCTATTCCTCCTGATAAATGAGCAAGTGAACTGAGCGCCGGCAGTATTTTTAAAAGCTGCATAGTCTTGGAGGCAAGTAAAGCCTCTGCGTTCCTTGGAAAGAGATGATGGGGGTGATAGAGAATAGCCCAGGATCCATAATCTGTTACACAGATTTAACTTCATAACACTAGCACACATTCAGGTCCTGTTTAAAAGGGAAGCTGAAAGATTAACATCGGCTCCTAGACCAAGCCCGTTGCGATGAAACCCTCGCCTACGGTTCGACAGAGCACTAACAGGGTCTTTTATGATGACTGCCAAGGGAAGTCTCCAAGACAGCCGAAAACTTTGAGGTTAAAATTTGAAAGGAAGACAAACTTATCCTCATATTCATGTTACAGCACATGATAAACTATTCCAGAGGGGATTCTTACCAGGATGCTGAAAGAAATTTTATGGAGAACTAGAGTCATTCATCTAAAATGAGGATGAAAGTGTAACATATTACCTAGGAGGAAACAAAGAAAGGTAATATTTTGCCCTCAATTTTATTGTGTTTTTAAGGCAATTCAGTCAGATAAAATTTGCCAAGCCGTTTCAAGATGGAAAGGCCTGTACAATAACCAGATCCAGAGGATCGTGATTTAAGGAAATATTATGCCAGTTGTAGCAAAAGTAGAAGTTTTCATATTTCAGTTATTTCATATTATTATGAACCATACCAAGACTAGCATTCTTCCACCCAGAGATTTCCCAGATTTCCCACCCACATAGAGCCTGAAATCTCTATATAAGGAGTTTTTCCCCACTTCACAGATCAAAGCAATCTTCCCCGTGCTGCCAGCTCAGCTAGAAATAGGGCTGACAGCCCTCAAGGTCCAGTTTAGTATCTTTAATCTTGATTTTAGTCCCTCGGTTAACCATTACAGCAACAAGTAGATGCTTTGCAGCCTGCTCTTACTGCTCTTTGCCTAATTGCCTCTGGAGGTAGTGGACGTGTTTTTCTGAGCATGTATTGGGGGGCATCGAGCTGGTTGGTTCCCTGGTTAGCACAGGTGATTAAATCACCTCTCCAACACAGGTCAGTGCCCTCTGCTGATGTGGGGTTAGGGGGCTCTGTCCCCCATCGCGCAGCAGGAGCCTCCGTGGTGCCACGGAGCTGCGCTGAAGGCAGCCAAACCCAACCTCGCAGCCCTCGAAACTGCTCCCGCGCCAAGAACAACAGTAAATAACCTGCTCTCAACCAAGGAGCATGAGGGTTTCCAAGCTCAGCTGGGGACTTTTCCTTTTTCTTTTTTTTTTCCCCCTGAGAAAAGTCAAAATGCTCTGAGATGCCTTGGAAACGTGGTACAGCGAGTGCTGCTGAAGGGGATGTTTGCGAGGAGCCCTGCCATGACCTCAGCTTTAAAAACACTTCAATCAGAAGGACTCAGAAGTCATGCCAATGCCAAATTATCCCCATGCAATACAAGAAAGGAAGCTAATCCCTGCTTCTTGATGATAATTAGCACAATAAGAAACACCTTTCTGACAAGATTTAGCTCAGAGCCAAACTCCAAGCTGTTGCAGAAGAAAACTTCTTCGAAGGAGCAGATGATGACAAAGCCTTGAGTGGTGCATTGCACCGCACCGGTGGTGTTCAAAGAAATAAACCACCTGGCATTCAACTGTGCTGCAGCTGGACATCATCCATGCCTCGCCCCCCGCCACGATCTTGGATACAGGCAGGAATTTCTTCTTCTTCTTTCCAGTGGCCAGACATACTTGATTTTCTAGCTATTCCACCGAGGAAATAATCTCCCGGGTGATTATGTGCTACAAGACTGCACAGTGACTCAGCCCTTGTGGCTTTTAGTGGGACCGACTTCACAGAAAGATTTTTTTTTGGGGGGGGGAGTAATATATTCTTAGTGAATGTGATGATGAATACATGGTGTAGTGAAACTCGAGGCTGATGCAGTTTTAACTCCCAGGTGACTTTCCATGCACCTACCCGCAGTCCCAGGCCTGAACTGGCTATTTTTAAGGGAAAAGCCATCACAGAAATAAAATTTTCCGTATGGGTAATTCAGAGGGGCTGACTGGAGTTTTGTCACTGGCACCTACAAAATGACAGGTGAGGGTTTCAACTGCAGTGCTGCCAAGCAATACTGGGGAGAGGATTACACCCAAACAGAACCACCACTCAGAGCCTCACCGCTGCCGTTTCTCAAAGGGTTTGACACTGAGAAACCAGAGCTCCCTCAGCACCAGTCCTTTCCAACCATGCCCCAAGGTCTGGGGCAGGGGAACGGTGCGTTTCCACTAGGATACCTTGATTGCCTCCCACCCATTAAACGGGTAAAGAACAGCAAGACCAGTTGCTTTACAGGGTCCTGGAAAGATCTGGGAATGTTTTTATTTTATGTGCCCCAGGTGGCAATGCCACCCTGCATCTCATCGGGGCACAGATGTCACCTGCCTCCACAGCCAGGACAAGGGATGTATCTTTAGCCCTGCTTTCCCCAGCATAAGCAGCGAGCAGGGTGTGCTTGTAAGGAAATTTAGAAACCCTACCAAAAAAAAAAAAAAAAAGGAACTGAATTCTGTTCAGAAACGGTTCTCCTCTGGGGGAGATAAGATGAGAAAGAGCAAATCACTTGTGACAGATGGCAGGGGTGGTGGGGAATGCACTAATGGGAAGCACACACATCCCAGGAGGATGAAAGCAGTATAAAACCTTATAAAAAACCAAGTGCATGTCTCATTGGGCTGCTTCACTGTGGTTCCTTTTATAAAAGATATATTCATTCAAAGGCAAATCTTGATTTCTGTCATGAGCCCATTATTACACAAGCGCTGTGAATTGGTGTTAAAGATACAGTAAGTCATAAAGAATGTATCCTATATACACCCACATAGATATTGAACCCAGATTTATATAGTCAACGCTACAGGAAACTAGGCGCTCTATATTTACTAAATGTTGGATTCGGCGCATCAGCAGCATAAAGTGCAGTGAGCTTAAAAGCAAGGTGCTGACTGCACTGCAGCGTGACACCCCAGCCGCATACATTATTTCTGTTTAAAGCCATTGCGGCTGGGTCGAAAGGCGGTATTTTCTTTCTCTCTCTTTCCCAGCCATGCCTAAAATTAGTATTATTACAGGAGTGCTGTATTCCAGCAGAGTGTCGGTGTACAGCTCAGATTTCACTTTCAGGTCCTGCTTTAATCCTTTGTCATCGTGGAGATGCACAGTTTTGATGGAAACTCCTTTCCAAGCCCTCGTGATGGCTGTTCTACCCACAGCCTGGTGATTCCCACCGCTCTACCGGGTGATGTGTTTCATTTTGGCTTTCTTTGCTTTGTATTCTCCACTTATACATCCTGTTCGAATTAGTGTACCTGCTCAGGAAAAAAAAAACTCAACACACAAATACCAGTGTCCGGGCAACTGGGCCTTGCAATGGAGGGGGACACGGACCCAGGACACTGAATAGAAGACCGTACAAAAGATCAGTAATGAGAGCACCACGGAGTGAGTCCTCCTCGGTTCTTTGCGGTCTGTGGGTTCTCATCTAATTCAAGGCACTGCTTAGGTAAAGGCTTAGCTTTAAGCAACGCTTAATCTCATTTACTTAATAAAGTCAACCTACAGGATAAAATTCTCTGAATGGAATAATCCCACCAAACACTGGTGAAACAGTAGAAGGGGTGGGTAGGACCTCCATAATCTACATAGCCCAATAGCACACTGCACAGATCCTCCAGCCAGCTCCAAGGGAGTTAACTGGGGACTCGAAGCCACGATAGCCTGGTATTGCGTTTGAGTTAAAGACACACAGATATCTAGCTCACGTCTCAAAGCGAGTTATCTAGTGCGGACTCCTACCCTTGCATGACATACTGCTTCTGGTGGAAGCAAGCTGGCAGGGATACCCAGCATCCTTCCAGGCGCTACCCACCTCCTTAGCAGAGGCAATCCTGGAAAGCACTTCTGAGTTTCATTAGAGCACGTACAGCATAATGTGAATTTATTGTTTGTATGTTGTGACACAAATATATCTAGTACCTGCTTTCAGGATGCACAGGAATCCCACCAGGCCATTAGATGCAAAAATCTATCAAAAAAATACTGTATGGGGAATATTTCATTCCAGCCCTCAGCAGTATAAAGTACTGATTTCATTTCTGAGATGCAGCCCACTGCTGTATTATAAAATAGCACATGCTGGTTTTATGAGAGGGTCCAGAGGAAAACATCCAGAACACTTATCAGCTGAAACCACAGGTAGCACATAGGGAAGCAGATTAAGGGAATAACATGTTTTGCGCAGGCAGCCATGCCCCATGCACACATGAAAAGCCCAGGGGACAGTTAACCCTGAGTGCAGCTGCTAGGATTTAGTACTACAGACCCACTGAAAGATTTATCTCTAGTTCTCAAACAGGCAGGAGTTTGGTAGGGATTCAAGGAAAACAGTAGTGGGTCCCCCTTCATTTAGCATCCTGAGCAAGTCTGGAGAGAAGAGGAATTTCAGCAAGAAGCAGCCACAGGTAGGAGCTGCCGGTTACTTGAATGAAGCTCAGGCCACGGGAGGTCAGTAGTAAATCACGCCTGTTACCCCCCATGACACACGCGGACCAGCCCAGCCAGGGTGCTCAGGAACCCTAAGCTGGCAGCAGGCACCAAAACCAAAAAACATTTCTAATAATTAGAGTCAGGAGGTGATGGAACCACCTTCCACTATGAGAATTGGGGTTAAGAGAATATAAGTGGGTTTCAAGATGGTTTTTGGTCAATTTATGAGACAAGATGCAAGATGCGGACTTTTCCAGCAGCTGAGGACAGTGACCCAGGACATCTCTCAATCCAAACGTCAAAACATTTGTGCTACTCGCAGGAAGACATTTTGGGGCGAGATGTTTGCTGGACCAGCTCCAAACTGTTGTCCTAAATAATTTCTGCGATCCCCACAATAACACGTTGCCCTTTCTCGTTATGTCCACATTTTCCATCTCTGGGTGTGCCTTACCATCGTGAAATCTGACTCTGCCAGTTAATTAATACCATGACTGCGCACTGTGCTGAGCACTGTCGGCACACTCTGAGGTATTTGTTGCTGCGACAAGGGAATACAAAGCTTTACATGCAGGAGATGGAAAAGGTTAAAGTCAATATTTTGGCTGGTGGAAATATTTATGGAAAGAACCCGTGAATTAGTGAGCCGTATTCATTCCACTGACATTTCCTAACTGCGTTAACCTTTTATATTTCTTGTGGTTGGCTCCTGTTTAATATGTTCTAATTATATGAGAACCAGGAAGCAAATGAATGGGTGAGATTAAAGTTAAACAACAGCCATAAATACTGCAGGAGGGATTCTCAGCGCTGAACCTAGAGATTTACGCCTCCAAGTTCAGTGCCTTGCAGATGAGACACATAAGGCTATCAGACACATGTGCAGATCTCATAGTTTCTTGCCCACTCACTCATCTGAGGGCAGAATTTGTCCCTTTGATGGCACCATGTTGATGTTTCATTGCGCATGTAGTAAAGCACGTTAGTTCATTCACAGCGGGTTCACGCAGGACAAAGAGCTTCTGCAAAAATCACCATTTCCTCTGGTCTTCGTACAATGAGAAAGGCAGGAAAGGAAAAAGTGCTTCAAAAGCCTTCAGTTAATGATGGGCAGATGTTCTCAGCGCCTTCAGCCAACTTTAAGCACCGATCAGGTACTACTGCAGGCACTGTGCGCAGTAATAGCAATTCCATCGAACATCCGAGCAGGCAGTCACTCAGCGGTGATTTATGAGCACAGCAATATCTGTTACAAAACACACAAGATTGGAATAACTTTCTCCCAGCAAAACGTTACATCACACGCGAATGCAGACAGTTGCAAACTTCAGATCCACAAGTGGAAGATGTTGGCAATCTGTTCCCGTTCAGCTTGATGCACAGAAACGCCAGGTGGCTACTCTGCTGTTCTGCACCTCCAAAAGTGGATGGAAGAGGTTTATGTGTGCAAGTTGCCCCTTTTAAGAGAATACAGTCGAAGCTCGTGAACAAGGGAGTACCAGCAATTTGCTGACACTGTCACAAACTCGTCAGATTAAAGCTAGCTGGACATGCTGACCTGTGGAGCAATCGCTCCTCTGCTGGAGAATTAGATGTAGCTTCATTGTGAGACGCTCAACCATCAGCTCCACTTCGGAGTTAAGAATGACAATACCAGCTACACCAATGGTTACACACATCCAAGGTGCTTTCAATCTGCGGTCCCGATCACTCTGTCACCCATATCTGCATGTCTGCTTCCTTTGACTAGCATGAGATGGTACTTAAGACGCTTATGAGTTGATCAAGAGGTCTAATGAGATTACACGGGCTACTTCTGATCTAGTGGCCTCCTGCCTCACTCACACACAAAGCAGAAATGCATGTAGAGCGACAAGGAAAAAGGACATCATCTTTTATCTCTTTGGCCTGTGTAAATGCGTGTCCTCTCAGCTGTTTGCTCCCCTCTCTATCCATGTTCCATATAAATGCTACATACACCAAACTGTTGTCTTGTATCACAGCTTCCGATACGATGCAGCATCAAAGGCCTTCATGCATGTGGCTACAATTAAATCTGTGCTTAAGCACTTTGCTGAACCAGGGCGTTCAGTGAACTGCAATTGTTTCTGAGGTAGGGGCCATCTTTTCCTAGAAGATGCCTCACACAGTCGGTTTGACCCCGATTGGCCTTCTCTATCCCACTAAAATAAAAATAAATAAGTAGGAGTAATAATAATAAATGGTGTCACCCCAGTAAAAGTTTATTTCCTTTGTGTTTCCAAGAACGGTACACAATCTGCAAGGAGGGATGCTGCTGTCTCCTACCATCAACAATGCCAAAAATAAATAGGAATTAAGTGAAAGAGTCAAGTTTCAGGCAGCATAAATTCAACCACAGCAAATATTTTGTGTGGATGCGGTATAGTTTAGACTCCAACATGTTTCCTTATGGTCTATCTACTTCCTCAAAAAATATCAACCATAATCACTCTACAACAGCCAAGCCTAACACAGCACATCAATTCAATAAACATCTCTATTCCGCTATTGCTTAAGGGGCAAAAGGAATCCTAGTAGGTCTGTAAAGGATTTTTTGACAGCAAACCTCCTGGCTGATCTGTTAAAAATCACAGTGTTTGCCTTGCATAGCGCTAGCAGAATCTGTTAATAGTCCAGACAGTCTCTGCTTTATTTTCAATAACTCTCCTTCCCTCCCCGCACACTTTTTTAAAAAAAAAAAGTTATTTCATACAATGATCTCAGATTATTTTTTTTTTTTTTTTGTAAATACATATATAAACATATATATGGTGCCTGTGACACCACAGCCCGCGTGCATTAGGCAGCCCCTGTTGCTTTGCGCAGGGAAGAATTTCCCCTTTGACTGGTAGTTTTGTGCGTTTGGAAAAGCCTCCGACTCTCACCACAGAATTTTCCCATTCGTAAAGCCGGTGTCATTAGAGACTTGAAGTGCTTAATGATTTACCATGCTTTGGGATAAGTAGTTTTACATTAGCACAGGTGCAAATAGCTTTCTAATTATTATTAATTTAATAATACGGTGCTGCTGGTACACACTAATTAGATCCATGTTGTTCTATAGTAGGGGAACAACACTAGAAATCTCCACAGCTGTCAGCTGCTGTCTTCTCCCCATTGCTATGGAAAGCAAACAAACCGTAAAGGCAATTCATAATTATTATAAACACTCCCTAACCTAAACCACGTTGACATTTCTAAATCAGAGTTGCATGCTTGCTCTTGTCTGTGGTGTCAGAAAGGGAACAGAGCCAGCTGAAGGAAGGGCAACCAGCTCTTAGATAATTTGAGGGCCAAGCAATTAGTTTGGGTTTAATGAGCTGTTTTAAGACGCAGAAAGTGCTTCCCCCGTTGGTCTGACCAACCCATCCCACCTCTCACTCCATCACGTTGATCTGAGCTTGAGACAACATTTGGCTTTCCAGTATTTTCTGGAGTTTTCCTGCAAGGTAGGTGCTGTGCTGTTTGGAAAAGGCTTTGCCATTTCTATCCGTGGGGATTCGCTCCCCGCAGCTAGAAGAAAGGAAGGTGAGATCCAGCTCCCCCTGCCCGTTGCTGAGTCCCTCCGTATTTTTCTCATAAACTCATTCCAAGAACATGGCTTAAGCTCTTAAGGGATATTCAGAGCCCTCAGTATGAGGTTTATGGCTTTCAACGTCTGCTGAGAATATAGTTATAACTGACAAGTTCCGAGGCAGGTATTTGGATGCTCTTCCACAAATACGTCCCTATAAAACAGATCTCAACCCTGACATTGACCAAGACTTAAAGTGGTTTAGTAGAAGCAGCTGACTGACAAAAAAAGGTCTACACAGAGAGAAAAGCCCACGGGGCCGAATCTGCAGCCGAATGCTTTTCTAGCAGAACAAGGACGCTGTGACTCTCCATTGAACTGTGTATCACTGACTGATTTCAACATTTTTAATTTAAATTGCCAGTCCTACCGTAAAAGAGAGGAAATCCTTGTTTGCTATTTCTTTTATATTATGGTTTCATTTAGATTTCATTACAATAATTCTGGTTTCGATTTGTGGTACTTCCTGAATGACTTCGTTGTCCTCTGTGAAAACCCCCAGAGGACGGTCAGAGCTGATAAGCTCGGGGTGTGGGGATGAAGAGGGTCTCCCAGGGGGACCTGCACTCCCCTGTACATCATGTCCTCAATGGACAGACATGGCTCATGCGGAGGGATGCCAGGGTCAGCCCATGCCAGCCCCAAAATTGGGGTGATCCCATTTGTCACGTCTATCTGACCAACACCAAAGGGCACTCCAGAGGACTTCTGCAGCATGAGAAAGCAGGGAGGGACCCACAGCAACATGTCTCAAGAAAAATCAATCCCAGCAATGGGGATCCCCCCCAGCCATGCAGCACAGGAGCATCCCAGCAAGGACTAATGCTCACTCACATACTCCCCAACCTCCTGCAGCCAGAAAACCCAACCTGCAAAAGAAACACAAGCTCAAGTTTAACCTTTTTGGTTAAAGTGTAATTCTGAACCTTGGGAAGTTCCCTATGACATATAAAAAAGTATTCACAGTCTTCAAACCATCACTGAATTTGGGTGACAGCAAGGGCTTTGCAAGAGTCCTTTTAGTGAACTCTTCAGAAGTCAGGCACTTATTTTACCGAGGTGCTCCGAGAAATGCCAAGAAAGAGCAGAGCCCTGTTGCACTAGGAGCAGCAGAGCCTCCCAGCCTCAAATAGCTGATGGTTTTTACCATCAGGGCATGCCGACTTGGAAACCATTGATGGAAAAGTTCACTGGAGTAAGGGCAAAAATTGTCACTAGTCCTTTAGTACAGCCCCCAAAGGCTCACTCGTGTCGAGGGCTTCTTGCAGTGAACAGCATAAGAAGAGATACCAGTTTTCACATCCGCTCACTGTTTAAGCAGGACAAAAAGGATATCCACGTTGTTGCAATACAAACACGCAGGGAGCAGCATCATACAAACAGAGGACATGTCCCCATGGACACTGTAGCTGGGAGAAACCCATTTGTGCTTTTTTCCAAAGCTGCTTTTTTGTGCTGAGACAACACTATTCCCCCCTCCAGAGTGTTGATATGAAACCAGGCCAAATGAAAAGTGGAACTAATCTGCAGGATTATGTTTTGCCATTGTAAAACACTTGGTGCCCTCAACCCCCAGCCCCTCCAAGCCCCACTGATTCTGAGCAGCTCGCCTGTGCTGCTGCACCTCGGCATGGTCATGCTGCTGCCGTGGTCCAGGTGGACACCTTCACCTTCCCGTACCTGTGTTCAGACAGGGCTCAGACAAACCAGCGGGTGTGGGATGTGCTGTAAAGCTCTCTTGCTCTAAGTAGTCAAACAAACAGGTGTCAACCAAGATGAGTCTTTAACCGGCCTCTTCCAGTCACCACGCAACCCTTCCATCTACTTCACGTGCACGCTGAAAAGCAAAATAAACTGCCCAGTTCTGAAACTTTCACTTTTTTTATATTGCACCGCGAAGTTTGAAACATCATGTTCAAGACCTCCCATGCACGCAAATTATGCTGAAAAAGACCATGTTTTTTCCCCACAGGCTGATTACCACTTTCAACCAAGAAGCTATATAACACACTTTACCTAGGAAATCAGATATGGTACACCCTTCACACGCTTTTACTGAGTCTCCATACAAGCTTTACTAGGTCTCCATACAAGTTTGACTTTCTAGGCAAGACCAGGTGGGAAAGTCCTGCTACTAAAACACTAACAGGAAGCTGTGGGGTCATTCAACATCCCTACCCTCAAATAAAAGCTCCTCTTCCACCGACATGTAGCTGAGGGCTCTTGCTTGTCTTTCCCCAACCACAAAACTGGCCTGGATGTCAATTTGAAACGGAAAATGTATCCAAATGTGATGACAGTCTACTAAAAAAATAAAATAACCTTAATGTAGTAAACTCTTTCTAAGTACAAGAACTGCATGGTATAAACACTGCTGGCACTTCTGAAGCTTCAGTTGGCTTTAACAGCTTTTTTTCAGCCTAGCACATCCTCAGCAAAGGACATTTTTTATTTCATTGTGTTCACAGTGAAACATCTTTCTTTAACAGTGTTACCAAAAAGAAAAATAAAATAAAAACATAAAAAGCATACCTTGCTCTGTATCTTACAACTTTCCTTCAAAAGCTCTCCTTCCCCTGGTACGGTGCCTTTGGGAACCCAACATCTTTGCCCTCAGCCCTTGTATGAGCCAGGGCTCACCTCCAACGATGCGCCAGGTGCTGTCCTTCATCCTGGGAAATGTAGTCTGGAAAACTGAAGCCATGAGCGATGCAGCTCCCGCAAGGCTGGCAGGCATCAGGCAGTGCCCCCAGGTCTCAGAGTGGGCCTAGGGAAAATACGGGCATTTGTCTGAATCTAAGTTTTTTCAGGACCTTATATCCTGTGTAGGATGTCTCAAGGATGACTTTTCTTTACCCGCCATAGGGTGGAGTCAAAGTAAAAAAATTTGCACCACTTGGAAATTTTGCTAAGCTTTTTAAGCCTGGCCCTGGTTCAGAAATCGGCATCAAACAAATAAAGTTCAGTCACAATTTGTTGGATGGGAGAATTTAGATCTCCAGGTGTAGCTGGGGATATTTCCCAGCATGACCATGAACGCAGAGTCCGTTCATTTCAGTGTTGCATGTCACCTGCTCTTACTGAGCCAAACTAACAAACCTTTTTTCTTAAAAAAAAAATATCAGAACTATGCCGGGAGTAAAATGGAGAGAAATGATGCTGAGCAACATTCTCCTGTCAGGGACAGATCATTTTGGGGTCGGATAATTAATCAGCTACAGTCTAAATGGCTTCTGTCTTAAAGGACTTCCTTCTCTCCTAATGTGTCCTCTGTGGGTCAGAAATGCCAACGCAGTATTATCATTCTGTCTTTGCATTTGAAATACTAGCTACCATGTTGATGAAACAGACCTTTATTGAACTTCAAAGGCCCATAATTATATATCCTTTCCTTCAGCTTTGATATTTTAATATTCAGCTGGTGAAATTATTATCTATTCTAGCCACAAAGCATTTATTTATTTTGCTTGCTTTATCTCTGTTATTTCTGCAGTGGTAAGAGGCTGAGGAAGAAGCCCCCCTGCTTATTGGCAGCAGCAGAAAGTGGGAATTGAATGTACCAGGACTTTTATCTCCAGCAGCTGAAGAACGAAACGTTTGAACTCCTTCTCGAGCCCTAACGGGACTGAGAAACTTCTCCCCCCAGCCAGTTCCTCTCATTTATGCTTTTTAAGAGCCAGCCAATTTTCCTTATATACGTTTCCCTGTGCCATAAGGGAGCACAGGAGAGTCAAGAAGACACCATTCAGTACTAACGAGGGTATGAATTTTTCATCTGAAAAGGGCACTCTGTTTTTGGAAGCTGCAAAAAAAAAACCCCTTCACTGGTGTTTGCTCAGCCCCAACCTCACCAGGGTGGCTGTATCTGCAACGGGGGCAGAAATATTTTATGTATACATCCAGCCCCTAGAGCAGCAAACATAAATACACACAGGTAGAGCACGGTTCCCCTTGCCGGCTAACAAAACAAGGTGGTGTTTCATGGCTCTGCATCTCCCATGAGAGAAAGCCCCCATGAACAGTTGGTGCCCTTCTTCAAGGGAGTTTCAGCAACAGGCCTGAGCTGTAAAATTGAGAGCAAAACCTGGATTTTCCAAGCTCAACCCACAGGCCTGGCCCAAACATTCGACAGAACGATGTTAACAGTGCATTTACATCACCAAGAGATTTCAAAACAGGGTGACACCACCACTTAGTCCCCCCCCCCATTTTCACAGTATCTCTGTATCTCAGTGAAACGGAGCTGTAGCGAGGAGGTGCTGGAAATCACATCGGAATGATGTTATTGAGAGATTAAAGTGTGATTTCTAAAATAAATCCCCTCAGATACGCCCGGATCTTTCTCCTGGAGAAACAGGCTGATGGTTGATCCTGTGCAGGCATTTCTCAAGAGGAGTCACAAGCCCTCTCTCTCTCTCTGTTGGGTCATTTCCAAATAATCCTGAAATCAAACCTGTGTTAGATGAGCCCAATATCAGCATATGGCTTTCATCAGATGATTTCGAAGCCCTTTAGGGACATGACTTAATTGCACTTCACAGCAGCCCCTGATGGGCTACAGCAGTCTTTGCTCTGCCTTTTGGAGCAGGAAGCTGAGGAAAAGAGTCTATGTCACCTTTCCAAACTTGCAAAGTGAAGCAGCAGAAGTGCAGAATTACCGCTGAGAGGTCTGAGCTCCTTGTCTCATGCTTCCTCAGATGGGCTTCCCAAAATCCAGCTCCCTTAAGAAAGTATTTCCTCACAAGGGGCCAAAAAAAAAAAAAAAAAAAGGCAAGCCAGCTGGAGGAGGACATTAATGCTAAAATGCTCTATAAAATTGTGATCCTCCACTTAAAAAAACATTCGAAATGATCAATTCTCACCACGGGCTTTCCCAGCATTAAAACTGAAGAAGCTCTGGCTGCAACATATGGGGTGGATATCCAGACCAGAAACCCATCTCATTCAGCCCTGGGAGTCCAACCCGATGATACGGGGGAGGAATTAAAGAAGTGGGTGGAAGTCTGTAGGAGAGGTGCACGGTTCCCACACACGGCCTCACGTGAGCTCGGCAGGTGGCTGAGTTTGTCACCTCCAGACACCTCCTGTGTCAGAGCCTGCCAGGAAATGCCGGTAAAAGACATTTAAAAGGCAACGTGGATGTATTCCCTTCCAACCGAGCCATGCTGTCATGCCCACACAGGGACCTTTCCAGAAGCGAAGGCAAATGGGCAGAAGGCATGCAGCTGCTAGCACCACCTCCCCGAGCAGCAGGCAGGGCTCGCCGCGCACAGCCCGGTGACGAGAGCCACCCGAGCCCAAACTACTTCTGCGTGGAGCCATGCGAGGCCCAGACCTCGTCCTCGCTCCTTCTAACACCCCCAAGTACCTCTGTTGATGTTTACCTTGCGTTTCCCAGCAATGCAGCCACTGGCAAGCGTATTCCTGGTAGGCTGGAGGAGCCCGCTGGCTGTTTGCAGGGTAGTTTATCTTCTTACGTGGGCCATCAGGAAAGCTATGATTCTGTTTACGTCGCGGTCAGCGTTGCCGTATTCCCAAAACATTCATGTCTGGAAAAAAAACAAACCCAAAACCAACAGTGAAGCACTGTCTGGGAGAATGGGGCCATTAGTGGAAGCAGAGAGGTGACCGGGAGCCAAAGCACCTCTCCGTTGAGCAATGGCTCGGCTTGGTTCTCCAGCTGACAGTCCACTGAAGGATGCTCAGCACGGGAAAGACACAAAAGCCTCTTAAAGTCAAATTGGGTATGTATTTATTTACCAGGAAATTTGGGAAGAAGGGACGGGGAAACCTCATACACTACATTCTTTTTGCACATGAAAGAATTTGGGGTTTAGGTTTTAGTAGTACTAGAAAATCTTGGGGAGGGGGGAGGGGGGTATTTGCAAATTTTCATACAAAAATGACTTTGTATTTGGAAATGTTGACGCCTGACTTTCAGCCCCTGAAAAGATGCAAAGGAAATGGAAATCTAAACGAGTAGCATATGCCATCCCCTCGGCTCCACCAACGAAAATATTTGGCTTCCACTTGCAGCTACCCCAATCAAAAAGAAGTTTGGGTTGCAGGAATGTAAGTCGAAGTGAATGTTAAATTTACATTAGACATTTGTTAATTAGCCAGCAAATGAATCACCCCCACGGACTGGCACAGTCTATGCAATTTAAAGCAAACACTGTTGTGTCAAGTTAAACTGTTGCCCTGGAGTTGACTAAGCAGAAACATTCCAAAATGTAATTATTAATAAGATTTTCTTCTATTATTAAAAACATCAAGATTAAAATACCTCGGTGGATATTTACAGGCAGGGAAGTAGGGGAGAGACTCAGTAGGTGTTTATTAAATCCATTTCCACATATATATCCAACCTTCGCGTGCTCTCCACTTCCCTGCAAGCAAAAGCCCTCTTGTACCTGGTGTCTATCCCTGTGGGTACCTCTTCGGTTATTACACCCCGGCCAGCATGATTTGTTGGCTTAATCAATATTCAGCTTAAACAACAATTTCTTTTAGCAGGAGGGAACTCTGTCACCCTTCTCGGTGTCTTGTGCCAACACATTAAGGGACCAAAATATTTTCCTGGGGTGTCGAAGGTACATTCCTGAGACAGTGCCCCAGTGGGGACTGGAGTAGCTCTCGGAGCTGGAGGGGTTGTAGTGGGCACAAAGTCTTGGCTAGTGAGCCTTCCTCTTCCCCCTGAAGTTGCTGACACCTTAGAAAAGGCTTTGGTAGATGTAGGATTAAGGAATCGCTGTGGCCTCAGTTCCTGATCCCACACGGTTTCTCCGCTGGGTTTTGTCCCCAAACGAACGACCAAACAACCTACACGAAGTTATAGGGGAGTTGGCGTTACTATTGACACGGAGACCCTGGTAAACTTTCTTGTACACTAACATCTGAGACTCAAGTGCCCCAAGACCTTCAGCAAAGGATATCATTATTTTTTTCGCTTCCTTTGAGCTTAGGCCAAAAGCCAAAGTCATAAATAGAAACAGTTATTCTGGGCTCAATATCACCTTTTGTGCAATGACAAAAATAATGTGTTGTTGAACCGTTTGGCATGACTGCCCAAGCATGTGACAAGAAGCTAATTACTTTTGAAGCCAAATTCACTCAAGAAAACAAGAATCCAACTCACAGCAACTCATATTTTGCCAATTTTGCTGCTCCAAATGTGTATTTTCTTTCTGTTTTCCTCTCTCTCATGACATCCTTTCCTTCTTTTTTTAAATACTAACGCCCAGTTTGTAGCTGAACTTGCAGCCAGTCTCTGCTGTCCTTCTCTCAGCCTTGCTCAACCCGTGTGATAACCAAATCCTTCCTGCAGAGCTGAACTCTTTTTCCACCGTCACACAGTACATTAATTCACTCAACACATTTGTTTGCAGCTGTCTTCCATCACCAACCCCACACCCGGCTGGCTTCTCACAGGAGAGGGAAAACTTAATTTTCCAGGAAGGAAGGTATAAAGCAGGTAATTTTTTGTCCTTTGCTCCCCAGAAAATTTTGCTTTCATTTACTGGGGAAACAAAAAATACAATAAAATGCCTGGGCTGTTCGTTTTGGTCTTAGGGTAGGTGATCAAATACGTGCCTCTTCAGAGAAGGAACAGCTTTTAGGTTTTTAAGCAAGTTTAGTCAAATCCAACGGTGTCTTCTTAACACAAGCTGCTCATTGCTCTATGCGTGTATTTCTTCTAGGGTAGGCACTGCTACTGATTTGTTATGAATGATCATATTAGTGGCTTCTTCCATGGCTCCCCCCAAACCGTACTTTCACCCATATATGCTAAATTAAAAAAAAAAAAAAAAAAAAGGAAAAAACCCAACAACAACAACAACGAAAAAGCCCCAAAACCTCAACAAGTGAAGAAACAACCAAATCTCACAGTCAGAGGTTTGCAAGAAGATTTGCTTTAAGTGATGTCCCCAAGACTGAGACTGCAAACACAGCACGGGGTTGAAATTTCCTCTGCACCTGATATTTGGGAGGCATTTTCCTCTTTTCTCTCTCACTCTTCAGCCCTTGCTTCTAATGTCAAAGACAGGCAGTAGCTTTGAAGCTTTTCCAAATGAAAATGCCAGAAAAGTCCTGGTTTTCCAGTCAGCCTGCCAACTCCAGCAATCATTAATTTTATGTGCTAATTTTAAAGTTGATTGTTTTTGTGTCTTTGACTTCAAAGGCAACTCCAGTGAAAAACCTAAACTATATTTTAAAAGGTAGAAAATAATTTTGTTTAAATGTCTTTTCTTGCAAAAAAATCCATTATTTTTATTTTAAGGAACACAGATTTCCTCCCTATAGCCTGCCTAAATGCTGCTGAAGATTTTCATGCCAAATATTTGCTTTATTCCGAAGAAGTCTTTAAAAAAATTAAGAGAGTTAAATAAATCAGACTAAAAGTGTTTTCATTTGTTCCACCGGTGGCACTGTGGATTTTATTAGTGAAGTGTGCGTGTAACATATGTGCAGAGCAATTATGTTTTTCAGTTACAAAACACTATTCATTAGATTAAATAAAATGACAGAGATTTTGGTCTGGTTCTGCCCTCAGATATTACACAGTCACTCGACTGGAGTACAGTTTTGACTGTTTTCCCAGCTCATCAGCACATTAAAACCAGCTGTGGGTCTCGATAAATCGTTTCAGCAGAACCCACTGAAAATATCTGTATTTTCCTCCCTCCCAGCCCAACAAATGAAACTTGGAGGTCATTATGGTAGTTTTAATTATGATTTGGTAGGGATGTCCTTCACTGAAATCCGTAGTTCCATAAACAACATGCTTCTTCTGTCATATTAGATTTCTTTATTTCAATTGTAAAGTCACAAACCCATGTGCTTTCCATTTTAGCTCCTGGACCCCCTGCTAAACTTATACACATGAAGGAGTGGTAGCAAAGGGAGAGCAGCAGCCGGGAGTGTCCACAGCCTTATTCTTGCTCGTGAAAAGATGTTTACTGATCCCGCAAACAACAAAAAGAGGGGGGAAGAAAAAAAAAAAAAAAAAAGAAGAAGAAAAGAAAAAAACCAAACCAGAACTCAGCAGATTGAGAGGAAAATCAGGCTGGTGTCAATGCGGGTGCAAAGACAGAGCTCCGGAGCGATAGGGGTTTGTAAATGTATAAGAACCGCATGAGCTGCGAGTCTCATACATGGCTTTAAAGTGAATCCAGCTGCCAGCGCCCGGCTCCCGCCGCCTCGCAGCAGAAGCTCTGGGACACGCCAGAGAAAAGTTCCCCAGCGCTGCAAATAATTACCGTGGGTTTTTTTTTTCTTTTATTTGTTCCATTTTATCGCACTCCTTAGGCTAGAGGAGAGAAAAGAGAGGAAAAGAGAAATTTGAAGGGAAATAGGAACAAAATATTTAAGAAGGGCTTCACTTGGGTTTAGTTTGGTCTTGACTGGGTTAAATCCAAGAACAGGTTCCCATATACCGCTCCCACATCTCACTACTAAGGAAATTTTAAGTCCCTCCTCAACCTACAGTAGCCTTTAGGCTGTATTTTAACAGGGCCCTTAAGCGTGCGCTTAATTTTAAGCACCTGATTTATTCTATTGACTGCAGGCCCAGCCTACCAGTGCGTGATGCAAAACGTAGATAAACACCGATTTTACTTAATTTAGCAACTCTCAAATAATTCAAGGCCTGTAATGTAAAGATGTCGTTATCCCAGTTTGTTGTTTCTGCCACACGGAATATGTTTCAGTGTCCTGGACATGACCAACCAGTGAAAGTGCTGCTGAGATAGGCCCTTCCAATTAGGGGTACGCTGGAAAAACATATTGACAAACGATTGTCTGGAACAAAGCCCAAGCATTCCCTTTGACGATGTGTTTATAAGATAAATTTTGGCTGGAGAAGGGAGATTTTGGGCAAGCATTGAGCATATTTGTGAAAGAAAAGTTCCTGGGGAAACCTGAGAAGGTGGTTTTGCACTGAAGAGTTCACACAGTTGGCTTGACCTCGCACTGATTCCCTTATAGCTTCACATAAACACTTTAATTATCTCATCACAGCCTGGAAACAGTATAACGAGGGAGACATTTGTTTCTGCCCCACCATGGAACGTCGCTTGTGATAACGAATTTCATGTTTGTCAGATGAAGAGTGTACGAGACCAAATTTAAGTTTGGGAAATATCACAAAATGTCATACTTCTCAGGGGTCAAACAAGTTCGCGAAAACCATACCCAGAAACAACCCAAAGTAGTGGAAATTCCAGCTGAAAATGTTAGCCTGGTTCCCTGCCTTTTGTTGACAGTAGGATTTTGGAAAAGAACAATTAGTGTAATAGGTTCTGGGAGCTACTGAGCCAGAAACTGAGAAAAATGGAAACCAAGAGAAACAGCTGAAATATCTTCTCATTCTCATTTAGATTGCGGTTAGAGCAGCTGAATGGCTGTTTTTTCTGGTCCACTTGTGTAATACTGAAAACTGGGGAGGGGAGGAATTGTCCCAAGTCGACCTCATGGAACAAAGGGGAAAAACCGTGGGACAAAAAGAAAAGGGGGGGAAAAAAAAAGTTTTTCTTTGGAGAATTGAGAAGCGCACAGCATTTTCTGTTGGGACAGATCGATGGCTTTGCTCAGCCCCAAGATTAGATTATTTATTTTCTTTACAGACTATTTTTAGAGGGGAGGCGGGAGAGATACTCTCGGTTGTATAAGGAAAATTGAAGGATATTCCAGGAAAAAAAAACACAACCAAACTTTGGATCGAAAAGTAGAATTTTTCAGAGGACATTTTAAAGAGATGTTTCAAATAACAAAAAGAGAAAGCTTTCTGATTCAAACTTGTTGAAATATTGCCTTTTCTTTTTTACTTTTTTCTTGGCAATTCTGTTTTCATGGGGAAAAAATGAAGGCATTTGACGTAAGTTTGCAAAACAACCAAATCAACTTATTTTGAAGGGAAGAAGGAAAAAAGCACTGTACCATTCCCGGGGTGGGTGGTGGGGCCCGAGCCCTGGCACACCGCGGCAGAGCCCCTCTGTCCCACTCAGCCCAGCATGGGTCCTGCCCCAGAGCAGAGTTCTCCTGGAGCTGGGAGCAAGACCAAGGCGCAGAGACGCTCTTACACCTGCAAATATGGGATCTAAGGGCTGTGAAGTCCCTGTGCCGGCAGGAGCACAATGCCACCGGCCCACGGCAGAAGAAAGCAAACACTCACGGGGCACCACAGGTGAAGAGAAATGTAGGATTTGCAGGGTGGGGATGAGACCTGAGTGAGATCAGTCATCAGATCCCTCCAAAGAGCCAGGAGAGGAAAGGCAGACATAAACCGATTCCAGCAAGCCAGGTGCTGGTGCCACGAAGCCAAGCAATGACGACATCTGCCTTTCGAAGCATGGAGATTTGTTACCTGCCAAGTTGCTGGATGCCTGCAATCCCGTTCCAGGGGCCCAGGCATGATATTTAGACTATAAAACCCTTCCAGACCATCGGCGCTCCAAGGGTATTACTCAAAAGGGGTTTGCGATGTACTATATCTTTCTAGTATTGGGTTCCAATAGGACAGGATTTTCCCGTTGTGGGGACAGGTGTCCGAAAGACATCATTTGCTCTAAAGCATCGGTAGATGGGGAGTGTTGAGCTGATGGATCGGTGTCAACAGGAGGTTTCCCAGGATGGAGACCTGCAAGGGGCAGCATTTAGCTTTCGGTGTTTAAACTAAACTAGTTACAATCAACGTCCATGAGTGTAGGGTCCGGTCAAGAAGGATTCACAGTCTGAGTCCTTGATGCTCTCATCCCTCGGGAGCTCAGCTTAGCACAGGGCTGCACTCCCATGGCCCCAGGGAAAGGCTGGGAGGACCGTGTTCATTGTCCCCATAACATTTCACCCTGGATGCTTTTTACAACATCCTCCAAGGTGATGCTCCTATGCCTCGGTGGCCATTACTGCATCCTGAGCCCTTTAAACCCATTCCGGTGCAGAAGCAGCAAGATATTCCTCCTTTTTTTCCCAGCCGGTGCTGTGTGTGCAGGGAAGTTTCTTAGCCGGCGCAATCTTCAATGCAATGCTGTGTTGCAAGTTGTGGATGCTGGTAAAAATGCCTCTGTGCTTAAAGCCCATGTGAAAGGCAGCAGGAAAAAACCTACATAGTAGAATGTAGATAGAACGGTATCTCTATAGATACACATATTTGGAGTTAAATTACCCTGTTTTTATAATTTCGACTGATGGGGTTTTTTAAGGGTGCAGGATACACCTTTCTCAGGCCCAGATGACAGACCCAAGCCTCCATCGTTAAAAAAAACCCATCAGAGATCCTAAATATGGTGACCACCAGCAAGGCCCAAGTCTCCAGCCCACTACACTGCATCACAGCTTCCATGTGTGGTCCTGCACAAAGCCAAAAGCTGCTCCACATGGGTTTGCTTTTCCACCTGCCCCGGGGAGACCCACTCACCTGTACCTTAGTTGTAGGGCTGAGACTCCCCTATGTCCTGAGGGACTTTTGCACACAGACCCCATGGGTTTTCATTGGAGCTGGTAACTTGGTGTTGGACAGCTAGAGGAGTTCAAGAGCTTAATTCCAAGGAAAATCTGTGGTACCTCAATTCCCTTAGAAAACTGAACTTGCTTGACCAAATTCAAAAAGTCCCATTGGTACATTTTTGAACAAGCAGAAAGAGTTATTTACACCAGCGATGTGGGCAATGCTGGAAAAAACCCTACAGGGGAGAGCAGAGTCCTCCCCTCTGCAGAAACTCCAGCTGACTTTGAGGGCACTAAAAATATCTTTTGTGGCAAGAAGAGAGGAATCCAGATATGATCTTCCCTTAATCCTTTGCTCCTGACTAAAAGGCATAACATCATGTTTCCAAATGGTGAACCCCCCCTTGAGCTGCTAAAATTGTCTCGGATAACGGTGTTAGCAAAGGTCCGTAGATAACACAAGGGACATGAGGGACGTAAAAGTGGGGCCACCCCTCCTTGCAGCTGCTCCTGTCCCCTGATCCGGGCCGTCTGCTCTCTGCGCTTGAGACACCTGTAACTTCAGCCCTCGATGCTGAAATGAGGGTTTCTTCAAGGAGGGACTTTTCGCAGTGGAGAAGTGCCAAACCAAAACCTTCACAGCACTAACAAACAGAGAATTCAGACACTTTCTGTTTCTCACGGTGGGGTTAGACACAGCTGTGCTCGGACCGGATCTTGGGCCAAGGACTTTAAAGCTATTTAGATACTTTGGCCTTCCTGCATCTTTGAAAAGGTTGTCAAGGCATTCTGTAAAACGGCTGAAAAGATTTATTATATTCTGCAGAAAGCTCCAGAATTTCAAACAGGCTATTTTATGTGTATTAAATGGTATTGTCACTGATTTCCCCTGTGCTCGATAACGGCTGATGGCACTAAGCCCTAACATGAGGAGATGCATTTACGGGGTGCACTGAAATCCTCCGTTGGGGCATCCATTGCCAATTCAGTGGTACATCTATTCCCTCTTGACCCTAGTCCTACGCCACACACCCCAGCCAACCACCCTGATCGCCCATGTGTCTTACAAGGTCATCATTTAACAATTGTGACGTCCTAGTTTGGTGAAGCCCAAGTGAAGGCAAAGTCACGCACTCAGGACCGAGTTTCTTCTTTCATTTGAAGGAGGGAGAAACACAGAGCTGAGAAATTGCAGGTGTCCTCCAAAAACAAGCGGTGATGGTGGAGGAGGCAGGGAAGGGGTACACGGATGGAGGAGTAAGGTCTGAGGGTTGTTCCCACTCTCCGCTTCAATGCAGTGCTGGGAACAGCTGGTGCCATGCTTGGGAATTTCACACCCACTCTCCCCAGCTGTGCGGAGGTCCACATACGGACCGCCAGGTGGTGCAGAGCTAGATATGCCAAACCAGGAAATGTCCCAAATGCTTGGCTGGATGTTCTCCATTGTATTTGGCCCACCTCACCGCTGCGGCATCTGTGCCCTTTGGCAGCAGAAAAGCAAGTTGTGCCAAGGTACTGTGAGCCACCAGCCTTCTGCGGCCTCATTTCCACAGACAGGAGACATATCTTCACTCCAGCTCTTAGAAGACCAAAAGCAGATGAGGCCAAAGCCTGAAGGTGTAAAATATATACACAGAGTTGCCCCTGCTCCATCAGGAATTGAAGGCAGATTCATACAGCCGTGAAAGATGGGAATCTAAGTTTCATGGATAGCTTGAGAGCCAGGGCTATAAACCAAAATTAAGCATTAAATGTTCTTAACAAAGGCAATCTGGGCTCTCTGTGTTCTGTTTTTGTTATGTTTTCCCCCTGTTTTATGCTGCTTTAACCTTCAGTTGTTGCTGTTGGAATCCTTTTTGCGCTGTTCCACTTGTCATTCTTCTTATTTTTATTAGAGACACTTTGGCAGAAGACTTATCAAAATGCGCTGAGCTTGTCAACAAACGTCATTAGCAACGAGTTGAGGCAGACAGTGTAAGCAGAGAAAGGGCATGGGAAAATATGCAATATTAAATAATTTTATATGTCGAAGAAATGCAGCAGAATAATAATGGCAAAGGCCTTGCTGTAAATTACTTGTGCTGTTATAGAAGTAAGTTCCCACTGTTAAGTGATTTCTAGCCAGGCTTCAAAAGGTCCGTGCAGGGGGCCAGATGCTCTTCTGGAAGCAAATGGCATAGCTCCATGAGAATCAAGGGCCTGGCCACTCTGCATGCAATGTAATCACGTTGAGACACGCTACTCTCCACATCGGATGACTTTAAAATCTCAAATGACAAACTAAGGACTAGATCTCCAGCTCTGGAAATCAAAATCAGCCCACTGGCGGCACTGCAGCTGTACCAGTCTATACCGGAATCATGCTTTCTTCTGGGCTAATATTACACACTGGTATATGCAAGTGGCCCACACATTCAGCGTCGTGCTGGGGTTCGATCGCAACATGCCAAGCTGTTAGTTGCAGGGCTAAAAAAGCTGCCCCTCTCTCAATCCCCTGCTTTGAAGTTCCCTCAAAGACATTTGCTTACTTAAGCTCATGCAAGAGAAGGTGAAGTCTGACCCCACCATCCACTGGTGGTGTCCACTTTCATAAGGGTATGAGAAGAAAAATAAATCACAGCAAAATGAACGTAAGCGAAGCCTTACGGTGTGCTTACCTAATTAGGTGTAAGGTTATATCGCAGGTTGCACCAGGCCGTACAAGAAGGGTTGGAATTCAGTAGGCTTAGGTTAAACAAAATAAATCATAAGGTCAATGGTAAGGTGAAAATAGAAAGGCATCCCACCCACCCACCACAGTACATCAGCAGCAAGGAAGAAAGTGCACTCTTGGTATCCCAAAGGCCAAGGAAGACATATGAGTTCATAAGATTTAGTCCCTTTGGCCGCAATTGCTGATTACAGCTCTTTGGAGATCAGCTTCTGATAAGTAAATAGGTCAGCCTGCGCCTGGCCAAGGCCAGCGGTCAACTGGTATTATTTAACCTCTTGCACTTCCATTGGGAACTGGAGCCTGATGGAGGGCTACCACCGAGGGTCACTGAACACGGGTGAGCACATCGATATGAACACGGGTAAAGCCCCAAAGAGACAAAATGGCAATAAGGCTGACCCTCGCAGCCACAGCGGTCAGTCTCAGCGGCAGGAGGAGGGGAGCATGTGGCGGCTCACAGGACATCATAGACACTGCTGACTGCAGCTCTCAGGGATGGACAGGGCAGGGGGAAGATACAAAGAAGTGGAAACTTGGAAGAAAAAGCTGATTAGAATTTGAAAAGCTTTAATTGATCACACCATTAATCTCTTCGCTATTGCAGTAAGCATGATGGGTTCTAGCAAGCTTGCTAAACCACACACGGGAACATCTCAGATATGGAGCTGAAGACAGTGTCCTCCATGGGGCAGGGAACTACCCTTCCACCACTGTACAGCCTTGTGCAAGGAGCTCTCGAGTAAGGAACAGGGGCGCAAAACAGTTTTGCAAACCTGACTCAGCCTTGATGGAAGCTAATGCGATTTCATTGGGCTGAACTGAGGCTGTATGTCTTTCATAGCCTGTTTTGCCTCAGGGGGCATTTTTATGGCCAAAATAATATGTGCCATATGGGAAAGCCCCACAGAAATTAATAGGAGTGCAACCAGTAGGATTGGAGAGAAATGAAATAATCTATGGAAATGGCTGTGTAATCTTTAAAATTTGATAGAGAATGATCCCCTCTCGCAAAGACTTTTTAAGACATTCTATAGAATTGCTATGATGTAATTCCCTTTTAAATCCTATTCAAAAAGCTCCAAAGCCTAAGAATGGTTATTGTTTTCTTATTAAATTCTGTAAGACTTTTCCATAAAGTAAGATCTGGTATTCTCATAATATCTCCACTGTCCAAATCCGAAGGAATACAAGACCACTGGATTTAATTATATCAGGCACATGAACGTCCTCCAAACCATTACATGTATCTGTACACATGAAAACACTCATTCATACAAATTAGGTGCCATCGGAATCAATAGAATTGAACCCGCTCCGATGGGACCAGCTACCGAAACAACTACAATGACTGACATGCTTTTAGAGGCCACAGAAGGGAAGGGGCTGGAAAGCTCTTACAAAATGTTTTTTGAGGTGGAAAAATACCAATACATCGAGATGGAAACTGTTTGGAGGAACGCGGTGGGTTTGCTCCCACTTCTTTCGCAAAGAGGAATTTTCAGTCGTGCACAGAAAGGGAGTATGTGCTCACCCCGGTCCAGAGCATCCTGCGGCCTGGGGTGGGGACGCCAGCTGGGATGTGAAAGGCACAGCCTTTAGAGCTGGGAATTGAGCCTGAAGCGCTGGCAGCCTGAGTATGTCCCTCACCAGGGGACTGTAAGGTATTTGTTCTCCTCCTTTCTCTCTCCCACTCATTCATTTCAAATGAGACCTATTGGTTCATAGCGAGATGGAGAGGGAAAAACAACCCTGCGATCACAAAGTGCCGTTGTGAGATGGGAAAACTGTTTTTGACTCAGCTCGGCTCCAAAAAAAAATTAAGGGAAGAGGTGAGAGCGGCTGCCCAAAGCCTGCCCATGGGTCACGAGGGGGCTGCGCGCTGGTGGAGCATGCCTGGGATTCCTCCACCGTGATGCCGAACTGGCCCCGGTAATCGCAGCCAGGGGGAAGTTGCTCAATGTTGTGAAACACAGGAGGAAAAAAGTTATATTAAAGTAATAAATGAAAGCAAAAGTGCTCTCTGTAAGGGGGCTGGGAGCAGGGGAAATCTCAGTGTGTGGTAGACTGGTGAGAAACACATCTTGGCATCATTTTCTGCACTGGAAGAAAAAGGGACAAAGATAGATGTAAAAAAATCTTATGGCTGGCTGGTAGAGTACGCATGTACATGTCATTAAGGAGCTCCAATCCCTGATTTACTGAAGTACTTTCATATATGTTTAATTTTCAGCAGGGTAGTACCAAACTGGGTCATAGAACACTAATGCAAATGACTGGTGTTGATCTAAAAATCTGAAAACCATGAAAAATAAACAATTAAGAAAGATACATATTTCTTTTTACTATTTCTTGGGAATAATATTGTTTCAAAATAAAGAGCACTTAAATATTTTTAAAAGAAATTTTCAATTTTAAATTTCCTATTAAACTCAACTCCTCTTCCCAAAGGAACCCAGAAAAAGATCCAGCAAATTGGAGGATTTTCCTGGAAAACACCTGCTTTCCCCATTTTTTTCCAAACACAAACATATGGCTGCGGATCTCCTGGCAAGGGTCAGGGTCATACCAATATAGTCCTACCAACCAGTAGAAACTGCATCACACGTATGAAAAAAGCAACGCGAACTTTTCACATCCACTCCTGACACGTGGTGAATATGCCTCAACTTGGCTTTTATTATGGAGTTCAAACGATGGTCCCTGAGGTGGACCAAATTTCAAACAAGTCTTGGCTGTGCTTCAAGGGAGCAAGGGCCAGTTTATAGCTTCAGGTGCAAAGACTCCGCGACTTTCTTTTGCACATAAATTTGACGAAGTTAAAACGTGACAATTTTAGCCACACTGTGGGAATCTTCTCAAATCTCTGCCTTCTCCAAGGCCACCTGTCCGAGAACGACACCCTGAGCTTTTAGGCTGCTGTGATTTATATTCTATTATTTTATTGGACATCAGGAAAAACCGCGGTTAAAAAATGAATAGTATATCATCAAGGCAAAAGTTTTCCTTTAGTAATTGTATTCAGCTGTCTTTTCAACAAAGGCAGTAAAGGGAGAGGCAGTAATTTTGCTATATCAGCCTAAATCTTAATTAAAAATGTATAATAAATGCTTCTTGTTTGGGAACACAGAGGGCGGAAGAAAGCCAGAAGTTGTTTTTCTTTATGAGATAGCCATCAGAAGTGAAAAATCCCAGTTTATATTCTGGATTTCATCACTTCTGCTGACTCGGCATGTTGTCTAAGCTCAACCTGCCATCCCCAAGGCTGGCACCATCGGTGCTGCCAGAGAAACGCCCTGCAGAAAACTAATGTTCATCTGGGGAGGGGTCAGTCCCTCTGATGACCCTCTCATGGGACAGGAGATACTCGCTATATCTAATGCAAACTGCTGTGCAGGCAATGTGAGACTTTGGAAACCAGACTGCCCCTGTTCTTTAAATGCTTTTTGCTCCCCAGCTGGAAAGATTGAGCCACGTTCAGGGCCGTACAGGCTCCTCAGCAGCCTGCAAGTCCATCAACTCTTGGGGTAGGATGCTGGAGCAGCCATCTGATGGCTGCCTGTAGTTGTCAGCCTGGGGAGTCTTGTGCAAGTGCAAATGCACTTTGGCTTTCCCCTCCCATGAACGACCTCCTAAGAGGCACCGGCTGGCAGTGTGTGCCGCAGGTGGCACCATCTGCGCCACCAACTCCAACCCAAACAGCTCATTTCCAGCTGCAGGGAAGGGCCAGCAACATGATAGTGACTCCCAGGCGGGCTGAGGGGTCGCTCACACACTGCCTCTCTTGTGGAGGAGGAACAGTCAATAATTAGCACCTGTAGGCAACTCCCAGCCCCTGCAATAAACACAAATATGTCTCCTGGCATGGCCAGCAAGGAAAATATAAGCTGAAAAAGGCCCCTGTGCCAGACACATTCCACTGTATGTGTGCCACTGCTGCATGCCAGCTGCTTGCTGTGGGTACGTGTGCTGGAGAGACGGCAAACATGAGCCTGCTGCATCGTTAGGAAGACAAATCTTTTCCCTCGGCTGTTTTCACCTGCTTAAGCGCATGTATGGACTTCAGAGATACTCTCAGCTTCAGCCTTTCTTTTATAATTGGAGGAAAGATGTGACCCCAAATGGATTTGCGCTATTTTTTTATGCAATGTATGTTTAATTTGTCCTGTTGCTTCAGTAAGAGGCTGACTGGAGGTCCACAAGTGAGATACACGCCTTTCCACCTCCCTCTTACCCCTCTGCCAGCCGAGAGCACCAACGTTGCGGCAATGCAGATGTTATGCCATGAGGAGCAGCAGTTCTGCAGCAGGCAAAAAAAAAAATAAAAAAGGTGGTACCAGTCCCAGACACTAAAAGAAACCTCTCACAATCGGTATGGGATTGCCTCTGATGCCCAGAACCGCCTAGCTTGTGGGATTTGTGTAAGACCTTGACCATGAGAAATTCCATCACAGTTGACAGTCCGGGCATGAAAGGCAAGTGGGCCCTCTGGTGATTGCGGTGTGGGAAAAACCCAGTCGGCCCTACACCCAGGGGGACATTCAAGAGGGGGTGGCCACCACCAGGCTCCAAGAGGACACGTCAGGTGAAGGGAAGAGACGCCCATGACCTTCTGCCACCATCACTCTGAGAAATGAAGGCTGGACGTGGGAAGATCCCAGTCACCCACTCACCCCACCAAGGGGGTCCGTCGGAGGGGTCGATGCTGCCACCGGCACAGCTGCAGGCACCCCAGGCCCAAAGACAATAAACAAAAGGACTTTGCTCTCCGAGCCGGGACTGGGCACGGGGTTATGTGATTTTTGGAAGCCTTGCAAAAAGTTGTGTGTGACAGATGGAATTAAAAATCCCTGCGCGTTGCATGTACGCCCTGGCGCAACGAGGCAGCTCTTGCTAAGCACTTTGCTAGGTGGCTACCTGCTGTGCAGCTAGATCTAATCAGCGTCGAACATCTCCAAAGGAAACAGCTCTGAACAGTTCCATTGTTTTATTTTATTTTATTTTTATTTTTTTTTTGCTCTGGGCTCACAAAATCCTGGTGCTCGCTCTCTCAAGTGTGAAAACTGAATATAAAGCAGAACAGCCTCAGCTGTGGCTTAGCGGGCAGCGTGAGCTGCACATCAGTGATGGGCTCGCATATAAACCACTTGGCAGAGCTTCCAGGACAAGTCAGTTCCTGGAAGGAAAAACCGCTAATAGGTATGAAATACACTTCGCTTGTACCAATAAGCACTACGGCCGAACGTCTGACTGTCAGACTGATACAAGCCACAAAACACTGCCTATTGAAAAGCCTTCTGCTCCCGAGCGGTCGCACCTGAACCTTTACTTCTCTGAAATTCATCTCCTTGATCAAAATATACTCTAAGGCTCGGCAGCCGAGACGCCTTGTGGCACACAGTGTCCATTAGTCACAGTTTAGTTGAAATTCCTGCTTGCTTCCCTGCTGTGCCAATTTGGACCCCGGCTTTACCTGCAACTGGCCAGGGTAAGCGACTGACTCCTGCTACGTATTTTCCCATATAAAAAGGGCATTTGTATTCTTTCAACCAGTGTGACTTTTGGTTTAGATTCAGGGGGAAAAGCAAACTTTTCCTAACAGGGGCAAAGAGCGTGTCACCTCCATAACATGCTACATAAACACAGTTTCCCTTCTGGCAAGTAAGACCCACCTGAAATACAGAGGAGTAGTGCTGAGCAAACACACTTAGAGGTGTGATGGAGCTACTGAGGGCTGCCCAGTCGGCAATGCCTGCACGCCTTCATCTCCTTTAACAACCAGAAAATCAATGTGGATAGGCACACGTTGGCCCAAACTGTGACCAGGCATCTGCTGTAAGTCCTGGACATTCAGGTGATGTCCCTCAGCACTGCTTCTTTGGTATGATATGGGTACAACAAGCAAGTATTAGCAGCTTAATTCTTCCCACTGTGACTTCTCTTCTCTTATTGTTCTTATCACCCAGGATGGAGTTAGTTTGATTTAGGTTCTTGTGCTCAACGGTCTTATCAAGCTCAGAGCTGGAGAGAAAAATATCCTGCAGCATAAATATGTTGCAAAAGAAACTATAGGAAACCTCACGTTGTCCTACAACCAGGAAAACAACAGGAGCAGTGCAGTTTTAGCATGTTGAGTTGAATTTAAACTATTTGGTACTTTTGGAATCAGATAAATTTGGATGAGTATGGAACTGGCCTGAGGATGGGAGATGGCAACTTTCCTAAATAAAGAATAGCGATCTTAATGGTTTCTAAAAACCTCCAATGTACTTTCATATTTTCTCTTTTTCACTTATTGCTGTGATTAATGTTGTGCCGTTGCTATGGCCCAGATAATAACCACATCAGAAGGAGCTCCTTTATTCATTTACAGATAGACATGACCCATGAGGCTTCTGAGAAAACATCTCCAGGTCACAGTCAGTTTTCCCCCATACTTCCAGCCCGAGCATCTTCACCCTGCCAAGGAAGGACTGCTTTTCTAGGAAGGGGCTGACTGCCTCGGTGACCAGTGTGACTCTTTGTAGACGTTTTATGCCATAGCCCACGGTTTATCCAGAATGATGCAAAGGCACAAAAAAGGCAACCAGCCCTGCTGCTCTCAGAGAACTCAACGCTAATTCATGATTCCACCTGGGCTGAAGACTTAAATTTCATTATGTGCTTTATAAACTTAAGAGTTTCAGAAATAACATCTAATATTACTGGCTCAGAATGAATTTCCATCTAAAGGCAAAGCTCTGAAAGGGATATATTAAATCCAGGGAAATTCTGTTTCAAAAGCTCCACGCGCTTCTGAACATAATATCCCAAAGTCATACTCCAAAGTTAAAATTTGATAAAAACTGGAAATTACTTGGCATCTCAGCATATTTGGAGATACTAATAAAATGGATAAGATCTGTGCCAAGAATAAGATGAATTTTCCCCATTTGTTTAAATATTTAAACTGTATAGAATGAGAAAGTGCTGCTCAATATTTTTAAATGTGGCAGATAGTTAATGGCATTAGTTTATATGTCTCCATCTATTTTTCCTTATTATTTCTGCCCGAGTTCAGCGTAGGTAGCGGAGTTCTCATCTCTTGCTAAAATCAAGGTTTAGGTGTACAGCCGGAAACATCCATGCAGTTTTAACTGACTTCATCAATCTGTCAACCACCAAAATTCTTTTCCGTGATCAAGTTGAGAAGAGATTTGTTATTTTTAAAACATTAGGTATTGTACTCTTCTGTCATTCACGCCTCAACGTGCAATTGTTTCTTTCACCAGAACAACTAAGAGAATCCTTTATGCCATTTCACTCCTCAGAGTATAATTTCTCTCAAGATTTGTATTTTGGCTTCTTTTTTGCTGTTGTGTTGCTTTTTTCATGTCCTATCCTCTCTAGGGTGATAAATACCCAAGATGCCAGGCACAGGTTATTGAAAACAGAATAAGATAAATGTAAGCAGGGAGAAAAACATGTTTTCTGGGGTTTGTTTTTGAGGGGAAGTTTTGCAACTGGAAGAACGAACATTGGTTGACTTTGTTCTAAAGGCCACAAAGACAGAAACACGATGCTGGCTTTTTTTGAAGCCTGCAAACCACATTATCTGAAATAAAGAGTTCTGCCTGAAACAAAATGGGTTTTCTTCGTAAATGCCGGCTGAAAATTAAATACTAAGAGATGTTATTAGATGTGTTAGGCAAGGTCTTTTCCTAGGGCCACTTCAGCGAATAAAGCGAACTGTGGATTTTAATAGCCACCTTGGGGAAGGGAAAAAACAAGCATATTTAGCTCCTCGGGATGTAAGAAGAGTAATTAGTGATTTAGAAATAGGTGTGGCATGGGAAAAATGGCAGAAGGATTCATAGGTCAAGAATATGGAATAACTTGGAGGAAATCTGGAGATTTACCAACAATGTTGAAACAGAATATGCAAAAATAGCTGTGTTCCTACTCTGTCCATTAACCCAGAGGTGTCTCATGGGTACACGCAGAGGGCAAGCCCCTGCAATCCAATTTGCAGAAGCAGGTGGGATTGGTTTGAAGAAAACAATGTGATTCCCTGGTCAGAGAAGCAGTCCAGGGTTGTGAGTGTTCGCAGAGCCCAGGCACCTCTTCCTCCTTGGATCTTGGACACGGTGGAGTTATTTGGTTCCTTTATAGCTCAGTTCACTCTTACCTGCAAACCTCATGAAGTCCAACAAGGCCAAGTGCAAGGTCCTGCATGTGGGCCGGGGCAATCCCAAGCACAAATACAGGCTGGGCAGAGAATGGATGGAGAACAGCCCTGAGGAGAAGCACTTGGGGGTGTTGGTCGATGAGAAGCTCAACATGGCAATGTGCACTCACAGCCCAGAAGACCAACTGTATCCTGGGCTGCATCAAAAGAAGTGCGGCCAGCAGGTCGAGGGAGGTGATTCTCCACCTCTACTCCACTCTCGTGAGACCACACCTGGAATATCACGTCCAGCTCTGGAGCCCCCAACATAAGAAGGACATGGACCTGTTGGAGAGGGTCCAAAGGAGGGCCACAAACATGATCAGAGGGCTGGAGCACCTCTGTTGTGAATACAGGCTGAGAGAGTTGGGGTTGTTCAGCCTGGAGAAGAGAAGGCTCTGGGGAGACCTTATTGCGGCCTTCCAGCACATAAACGGGGCCTACAAGAATGCTGGAGAAGGTTTTTTTACAAGGGCATGTAATGAGAGGATGAGGGGGAATGGCTCCAAACTGAAAGAGGGGAGATTTAGAATAGACATAAGGAAGAAATTTTTCACTCTGAGAGTGGTGAGGCACTGGCACAGGTTGCCCAGAGAAGTTGTGGATACTCCATCCCTGGAGGTGTTCAAGGCCAGGCTGGATGGGGCTTTGAGCAACCTGGGCTGGTGGGAGGTGTCCCTGCCCATGGCAGGGGGGTTGGAACTAGATGATCTTCAAGGTCCCTTCCAACCTAAACCATTCTATGAAAGTGCGTTGTATTTAGGTATCGCCTCTGTCACACCTCATTCAGTGGTTTATAAAATACCTCTGAAGGAAAGATGTCAAGAATGGTTATTAACAGAGTCTGAAATCCTAGAAGCCAAAAAGAAGACAGTAATTAGAGCATTCATAAGGCCACCAGCAGAGTCAGATGATGTTGCCAGTCACAGAGGAGATTTCGGTCTTTGTTTTTTGACATCACTATTTACAATCAACTCATCTAATGCAGTTTGTTTTCTCTCTTTAAGAAAAACCACAAACCAGTTTCATGAAAATCCCAAGTTACTGTGGGACAGCATCTCCTATTTTAACTCTTTTTCTTCTTCTTTGCTATTGGCAGTGACATTGAAGAGCCATTGACAAACCCACCTCCAATTTAATGCAAAAATGGAGACAGATGCATTTTATTAGGAGTTTGCACGGCTCTGCAGAGATGAGAAAATATTTACAGATAGTTCAGCTGATCTTTTAAAGTGGCGTGATTTGATTGCCATCGAATAATTATTATGAAAACATTTGCAAGGTTTTTGTTACCTACCTTCCCTTCTCTTTAGAAGATGTCTTTCTGGAAAAGATTTTTCAAAAAAACCCGGGGCGTAATGTAATACATGGCTATAACATAGATTGTTAATTTTTAGTGTAGCTGAATCACAGCATGCTTTGATTGAGAGGAGCCAACACAAACATGCGAAATATGTGCCTCTTTGAACAGGATACACCACATCCTGCATTTGGTAGCCAAAGGTTCCAGTTTGCATCACAAATGTAGTCCAAGATCTCTCTCTCCTTGAGGTATGTACCTCGGAAAGTGCCAAATCTGCAAGACACGCCGCCTTTTTTTTAATTTCTTTCTTTCATTCTTTCTTATTTAAAAAAGAAAGTTTAATCATTTGCTTGTTTAGGTTTTTAGTAGAGACTCAGCAGGTGATTGAAAGAAAGGATGGCGTTGTCAGGAGAGACTTTGATTAATCAGAGACTTGATCGTTTGATTAATCGTCCCAGAAAGAGCTGACTCCGGCAAAAGCGCCCCAGCCAACATGTAAACACGTCGAAAGAACATTTTCGAAATACATAAAGACAAATTGCAGTTCAAAGCTACTCTTACTGGCCTGTTGATTTGACTGCTAGAAACAAAAGCCTTTCTGCCTGGTTGATAGAAACCAGACCTTCAACGGGAGGAAACAATTGACTTCAGGTCCTTTCAAATTTTGAAGAAAAAGAGCTTGACATTTTCTTTTTTAATTAATTTTTTTTTATCTTCTCATTATTGTTTACAGTAATAAATTACAGTGCTTAGTCTTTTTATAAGGAAAGTTAAGTTTCCTCTCATTTTCAAGCAATTTATGACACATGTTTAAGACTTTCAGTTACATAAGGGCTCTGCAAAGCTTCCCAGCAAAACATAAATTATCCCAGTGAGGTAGCAAACAAACATTGTGCTATGCATCGCCCAGTCATCCTCACATTTTACCTGCCAGTTAATGGTATCCGGTAGAAAACCCTGAGTTGGAAAAATACTCAAAAAGCCTGCCTGCTTGCCTAGCGATTGCATCGTGTCGGGAGGGGGCGGGGGGCGAAGGGGGGGAAGAAGAGATTTCTGAATTCAGCTGGATCCCAAGGTAGTGGAGGTCATAAAAACTCTCTTGTCATGGAAACACGCGGTGAGGTGACTGTAGAGAGCTGCGTGGTGCACGTAAGCACTCAACAATGTTTCTTCTCAAGTTCAGGAAAGCCCATATACATGCTGAAGACCAGCCCTGTTCAGAATGGCACGTGAGAAACGCCAGTAAAAAGCAGAATTAGTATTTTGCAGGAAATTTGGGGAGAGCAGGAAACAATTTCCTTTCCGGAGCAAAAATAAAACTTTCCTACAGATTGTGCAAAACAGAGAATACAGGGAGAAAATTGAATGTTTCCAACGTTCAAGCCAGAAGCAATGGGTTTGGTCTTCACCCCAGGTTATGTGGGGAAATCGCTGAATTGTGGGTGCCGTACCCTTGCTGGGCTGCCTGTGGGCAGGCTCAGGCATGGAGACACAGTAGCCTGGCAGCCACCAGCCCAATTCCTTCATAATCCAATTACTGTAAGTGGCTTAACTACTGCTTCGTATCACGGGCCTCACTCAGCCCAGGGTGAATCAGCTGGTTTTCTTGTCATCAGTGACACAAGAAGGAATCTAAAGAAAAAAGTTGGTTCAAGTCAAACCAAAACGGAGACTACTTTGCTTTTGCCGACGCGCACCTGCAGCCTCCCACCTCCATCACCAGCAACCCAGCAATAAATCTGAGTCAACTGAAAGTATTTCTTTGGCCCAAAAAGGAGCAGATTTAGATTGAATGAAGTATGTTTTTCAGCCCAAAAGAAAACTTAAAAAGAAAAGATAGTATTATTTAGCAACTGCTTAAAAAGATATGTGAATTGAGAGACTAAACAAATTAATGAAAGTTAAAATAAGTTCTGAGCAAAATTCTGAAAGAGTATTTTGACACTTCCAGAGTGTTTCATTTTTCAAAATTATGAAATATTGCATCCTGTCCTTTACATTCCTTCCAATGGCACCACCTATGGTTTTGAGATCCAAAACTTGATTTGGAAATAGAGTTTGTCCTGCTCAAGCCGTAATTTTTAATGCATTTACTATTCCAGCCACAAGGGTTGCAGCTACTTGTTTCTCATTTCAGCGTAGCAAGTGGGGCTTGAGTCGTACAAATTGTCTTGATAATGCAACAGCACAGTGTAGCACTTCTGGTGAAAACATTAAGAAAAATCAGTGCAATCAACCTGAAAGAGTCCACAAGTTGACGGTCTAATTGCTTATTAATATTTGCCGAAATATAAATAGACAAAAAACCCTATTCCCAAATGTTTTGCTAACAAAAAAGGAGACATACTAGAACATATTGGATGCTTTTGTAATAATTGATTTGTAATATATATTTTTGCTTTAGTTTGCTTTATTTTGCCGTATCGTATCTTCACCATGTTTTATTTATCATTAATTAACCCAGCTTTGTCAAAGACCTTGAATCTCAACCCTGAATTCTAGCAAAGCACCACAGAGAGCTAAAATTACCAACCTCTCCTCCCTTCAGCTACAGAGCCAAGAGATGAAGATCTACTTTGCCTCTTACAACTTCCTTTATGGCAATAGGAATCCAAAGGATATTCCTCCCCTCTTGTATATATCAATCGTAAGTCCTTTGTATTCATTCTCATTCCCTATCCAGCCATATTTTAATTAATGAAATCAAAAGACCATCTACTAAAATAAACCAGACTTAACGAGGGAAGAAAGTCAAAACAAACAGGCACTGTTTACTTCCTTTGCACTGATTTGCCAAGAAATGAGCTCCACATCCAACATTATCGATTCATGTCAGAAATATTAACCTCTCCCAGCAGCATGAAGAGTAGCATCTGGATCGAAAGGACAGGCGTGAGGTGAAATGAAAGCAACATGCCATTTCCGCACAGCTTGGCAGATACCTTCACCCCCACAGGTAGTGTTTATGTCCTGTCGATCAATACCACAGACGGAAATGTGACATTTGAGGTCTCACATTTGGTTGTGGCTCCAGCTCTCAGTGGAGAGGGGATGGGGAGTGGCATGTGCATGGTGTGTCCTCCAAAAAGTGTTGCTCAGAGCCACATCTGGAGTTCCTGGCTCGTAACAACGAAAGACGTGGTACCATATGAGCATAAGTAATATAATTCAGCTGTCATCTACCACTGACCACCTCCTTACTGTCAAAGAGCTTGGATTTGGTGGCCATCACAGCAAAATGTGACAGCCGTTCATGTGATTGAGTTTGTAAGGAAAGGAACCATCAGACTGTCCCCAGAGCAGGTAAAAGCATGCAGAGACATCTAATCTGAGAATCACCTTTGTTAGTTACAGCTCTGCACACAAACACCTCCAGCCTTTTGGACTATTTTATGTGAAAGATTTTGTTACTGAAAAAGCAGTTTTCCCAAACCCAAAAGATTCAGTCCAAAAGTATCACTTCCAATCATTAGATCTTTTCTTTCACAGAAAAGGATTTTAAAACAAAACCAAACAAGGGTCTAGGTAAGCTTTGTCTTTTAGAAAATGGAAGCGTTACAAGCTTTTTCCCCCTACTGTTCCTTTTTCCTCCCTGCCCCACCTTCCTTTCACCACTGAACGCACTGACAGGCCGTTTGGGTGGTGGGGTTGGGTTTTTTTCCTTTTCCTTTGGCATCTTCACAGCATTTCTCGGACTTCTGCAATGCACAGGGCAGCCACGTGAACACCTGCAGGACCAACCTTCAGCTGTGGTACCACACTGAGAAACAGAAGCAACTCAAAGGTCTGCAATTTTTCTTAATAAACCCCTGTCTTCCTCCTTTTCAACTAGCTCTGCAACACTTACGTGCCAATCTTGCGACACTGCTGGATTTCAGCAGCGCCTTTTGTTATCCCCCCGTTTGCCGAGGAACAAAGAGGGAACTGGATGGCTTCTGCAAGCTGGAGTGGGATGTTGGCTCCCCATTCACTGCTTCAGATCTGAAGCTGCTAACAATGAACAATGGTAACACACTGACTCCCCGTTGCTTTTGCGCTCCATGTGGTGTGCAAATGGGGCCAAGGGCATGGATGTGGCTCTGGGACAGGGTATTTTGGTTTCCTGCCTTTTTTGTCCAGCGCAGACCAGAAGCCAGAGCATCCACAGGGGTATTCCCTAGCTACACTTGGTGGCATCTGCCCCTCAGGGGCCGTTTTGTCGCTGAGAATAGTAAGAGCATTAAATAGAGGCCAAGGAAGAAAGCGATGTGCAAATGTCCCATTAACTCCATCCAGCATGACCAACTTCTGCTGGCAAACAGCAGCAGAGCGCCGCTCCTGCAGCACTTCAGTCTCTGCACCTCACACTCCAGGAGCCACAACCGACCAGAGAATGGTCCTGGCCCCTGGGCATGGAGTTAATGACCTCAATATTGCTTCTGGGAGTAAACATCCCATCAGCCAGGCCACCAGCGGCTCCTCAGTGTCCAAACGGGTAGACAGGCACTACGGCGGCAGACTTAGAGGTGGCCTTTCCACTTGGGGTTAAAACCTATTGTCAGTCTGAACATTTGCAGCCCCGTGGATAAACACAGGACTGCCCGGAGCCAAGCATTAAATCCACGCTCACATGCAGAATAAATAAAGAATTAAATGCGGTGCATAAATAAATACAAATGTTAAGCGGCATGGAAACTAACACAGCCTTCTCTGTGTCCTCCTGCTGGAGGGGCCTCGGTGAAGGAGCCCGCCCCGTCTCAGCTCCGCGCCAGGCTGCTGCAATCAAAGCCGAAACAAGAAAGTGGTCTTTTTTTTTCCCCCCGCTTTTTCTAAGATCTGGTCCCTAAATTCTCACTTTACACGGCTGACAGAGGTCAGCACAAACAGCGCAGAGCCAGGTGTGATGCGTTTCTGCAGAAATGAAGCCAACTAGGACAGTCCTCTGGTTCTGTTAGTCCAACGCATTGGTAAAGTCATAAAGAAAAATGCTGACTGTCTTGCCCTGAATTTTTTTTCCAGATCATATGACACACAATGATTTCTCTGGGTTTCTTTAGATTTTTATCCCATATTCACAGAGATGTTTATTTCTTCACTGTTCTTTTTTCATTTTCTTTTCCATTTTTCCTTTCACTCCCTCAACTCCAGGCCTACAAATTCAATACATATACATACATATATATGAGAAGATCAATATATACATTTTTTCAGAAATGCCTTTCAAGTATCAGCTTTCCAAACAGAACTGTCCTCCCAAAAACTAAAGCAAGTCAGCAACTACACCACATCGAACGCTTGTCTGATCTCACACCCATCGTATCCAGAGCTAACGCAACTCGTTTCAATGTCATTGGCATCAGCAGTTATTTCTGATTTTCTTCTGTGTGTGTTGAGTCAAAGTAAGTCCCTCTTGCTTACGAAGGTGGCTAGACTTTTGCATATGACATTTTTACTAAGAAACTCAAGCAATAAACAGATGAGAACCAGCTACTCTACAGGTCTTCAAAGGAGAGCTGCAGTACAGCAGTGGACACCACACAGGAGCAGGTCTGGGCCTGCTGTACATGCTGGATCTACCACCTAAATCGTAAAGCCCAAAGGTGCTCTCAAAAGACGTCCTCAGCTCAAGCCTCCTTGTTCATTGGAGACAAGCAGAGCCTCAAGATGTTTGTCGACAGGGAGTTGGACCAAGCTTTTCCACTTGGGCTGTCCCGACTGTACTCGGTTGTCTCAGCTGAGGGTTTGGCACACAGGTCTGGTAGCCATTGCTCTGGCCACCTTCTCATTGCCCTGTAGTGTCACACGTAACCAGCGTGGTGTAAGCAAGGGAGCGACACATTCCTAGGAGGGCTTTCTAGTCATCCAAGTGACACTGAGATACATCTGACACCTGAGTCTAGGCTAGAAAACTGGCGTACAGAATGGACTTTTCAAATGGCAAAGTGTGCTGGAGCTGAGGTTGTTCTCTACTCCCTCGCAAATGTGGCCATTACACTCTGTTCATGGCACAGTTGTTCCCCAAAGGCGACAGGGCTAAGGGTAGCCCTCCAACAAACTCTGCAAATGCCCCATGGCCAGGAGAGCCAGTGGTGCCTCTGGAGACACAGCTGAGGGTCTCCGGAGTGATGGGAAAGCCGTGCTGCCTCTGCTTGTCCCCACACAGTTCCTCCCAACCCCTCCCCTGCACTGCTTTAGCATCCCGAAATCCTCACCACACAGGCGCCACTGGGGAACCTCTTTAGCTTGCGTGAAGACATTTGTGGATTTCAGCTAAGGAATTCTGGTTTTCAACCATTTGGAGGATGATTTTTGCAGCAATTAGCTATCAGATCTGTCTCCATTTCCCTAATTGCCTATGAATTTCACAGTGAGCAACACGAAAGCCATTAGTGGTCAGATAGTCACAGTAGATTCAGAACACATTTCCAACTGGAAGAATTATTAACTAAGATTTGTTCACGGTGACTTCCAAGCTCCACTTCCCAAGCACTCAAGAAGGGATTATGTCTATTTGGAGGCAGTCAAATTTCAGGGGTGCAATATCTTACAGTTCGGGTGGGGTTTTTTGGCCCATAGGCTTTTAACTACATCCTACGCAGAGACTCCAATAAAACTCCATAATAAGTGAATAAGATGAACTTCCCCTTAACTGCGAAGCAGCAGCCAAGGGCCACAAGTGTCATCAGACCTGATGCCCCTATAGGAATAAAGGAGCTTTTCCGTGGTGCCGCACGGATGCTGCGTAATTTCCAGCAGGCACGGTTCTGGTGCGCACTGTGGGCTGCAGAAGAAGGGAACTGGAAAGGCCAAGCTGCCTCACTGTAGCAGGGTCTCTGTTTACTGATTTCATAACTCCAGCTGGACCTCTTTTGGCAAGGGAGAGGATTTTTATGAGGGAAAATGCTATAAATCTGCTGTCGCTAAAGGACATCAGACACCATGTGGCATGTTCATGATATCACCAGCGCACACCAGTTTTAAAACAGAGGTTTTAGCCATAAAGCTGCCAACCAGGAAAATCACATATGAGAGTAATGCTGAACTTTTAACAGTGAAACATCCCTTTGAAAACCCTTCCTCTTCCTGCTCCTTCTCAACCCCAAAGCTTTGGAGAGATAGAGAAGGGGAAAAATTAGGGTGTATGCTTCAAAGTCCTGTGATAAACAACCCAGGATTAAAACAAAGCCAAACTTTGTGTCCCGTTTCTGAGCAGAAACAGCTGTCACTCAGCAAAAACTTTAGCTTAATGATGAGGGAGCCAAAAAAAAAACCCAAACCAAACCCTTCCTTAAAGAAAGGGAGTGTATCTGTTTCATAATGCTCGTTTTGCCCTGCCCTGAATTAAAAATCAGGAGGAATCGGTGCAACATGCCAGGTAGGAGTCAGAGATGGAAATCTAGCAGGGTAAGTGTGAGCTACGCAGCCATAAATTACTTGCCTTAACTGTTTGTGACAATTGGTAGCAGACAAAAGTTATATATCTTCAGCAAGCGTTTCTGCAGCACACAGCTTTCCATTCCGCTCGAGTTACCGCGGCCTTTCTGACCACCTTCTTGTGAGAGTTTTTCCCTGCGTATCGAGGAAACGCTCCAGGCTGGGAGGAGAGGGAAGCAGCCAGAGCCGGGCCAGGCCACTGAAACCCTCCGACATGGACTACAGCAAAGGAAGGCAAAACATAAGAAGCCTCAGGGGACTCAGAGCTCCACGAGGCAGAGATTTTGTGCATTGATACCTGCAGACAAAATCCTGATTGTAGACACCAGTTCAGTGCCAGAACACTTCTCCGCGAGGAGACTTTAAATTTATGCTTCTAGTAGGGTTGAGAAGTTCACAGAAAGGTCATATTCATCTACTTCTTTGCACTGTAATGCAATACATCTCCCGGTGATTTTAATTAGGACTCTCACAATTAATTTGTTTCCCCATCACATTTGTATTTTCACTTCTTATCACAAGAAGAAAAAATGCTGCTGCAGTCGCTGCCTTCCCTACCAAAGGAAAAATGAAGACTCATTACTTTTGTCAACAAATAAAGGGTTATTCACCCTACCCCCACTACACCCTGGGCTTTTGCACACAGATGAAGATAATTGCACTGAAATCAAAATTGAAATGAATATCTTCATATCAAAAACAAAATTAAGATAATGCTGGCTGCACGATGCCCGAGTATCTTTGATTTTGGAGGTTTTGCCTTGTTATTCTACTGCCTGCCATTGGAGTCCAAGCCAGCTGGCTACGTGCGTGCAGAGCAAACTCGGCACATGCCAACATGCGGGTAGGTGGGTGAGAGCAGGAGGGAGGGAGGGAGAGCGATTTTACGATATTAATTTAATTTATATGGTGCTGCAACTGAAAAGGACAAGCAGTGATGTTCACATTTCCCATTGAAGAGGCTGCACAGTTGAGTTTTACTCAACCCTCGTTGAGTGAAAACTGGAATATTTGCAACTTGGAAGATAAAGTTACTGTGATTGGGAAACTCTCTTCTAATAATGAAACACACGGAGCGAAGATGTTTCCTGCCTATTTTGCTGGGTGCAGAATAAGAGCATTCAGCTCCTAAAATGAATTTGAGTTTCCTTCTGCTGCTACACAAGGACTAAGTCTTCAAAGTTGTTCACTTTTCTTAGTGTATGGGTTTGTACAATGCAAATGGTTGAGAAGATTGCAGAATTGGACCTTAAATTAGCCAAAAAGTTTCAAAACATTTTTTTATCCAGTTACCAACTGCATTTTGCACTATGGCCCTCATAAACAGGTCACACGTCAATGGATTTGAAGGAGCTTTTAAACTCCACGCTCATGATAAATAGATGGGCTTTCTGCTCTTGCCACTTTGCATGGGCAGCTCACCACTTTGGGGTTGAGACACATGCCCCTAAATTTGGCTAGCAACATCCAGAGGCTTCCTGGGTGCACAGCCAGTATTTAGAAACTGCCGTGCAGTGGTGGTGGCCTGCGCAAGCTCTCGGTGAATTCCTAAGGAGAGAAGGAGCTTTGAATCATTTCAAATTGAGCTGATACAACGTTGTCACATTATAGTTTTTCATCACTCTGTCCTGCCCTGTAAAAATCTTACTCAGGTTTCTTTGCTTCTCCCAGATGAGTAATGTTGAGCTATACAGAATGCTTGGAAAGCAGCTTTGGATGGAGAACAAGACATCGTCAAAATTATGCGGTGCATGATCCAAATCTCTGAAACGTGGGGGTAGAACAAATAATCCCTTCTCTTACACAAGTACCGGATTCATTCATCTGTTGAGGACTCATAAAAGGCACGAGCCGGCTGGCTACAAGGCAGCTTTTCGGCCCTCTGTGTCTATGATGGGGATAAGCCCTTGTGAAATCATACGAATTCCTGAGAGTTTTCCATGAGGTCACTTCAGAGCTGTCCTCACTAAAGCAGGAGGATGTACGAATTTTGACACTGCCAATGTGTACCCAATCATGCTAAATGCTGAACATCCCTAACCCTTTCTGGTAACTGGATGTTCCTATCCTGAGCAATGAACGGACATGCCTGACTGCTGTCATTGCAAGAAGGACAGGTAGTTTGGTACTTGCCATAGCACTCAGGGTCCTTCTGTTCCCAGTTCAGAAGTAGATTTGGTCATCACCAGAAAAAGAAGAGGCCGAACGTACTTTGTTGGAGCTCCGTACAGTTGGCACCAAGTAGGATTAAGCTCAAAAATTGGGGAGAGAATGCAAATGAACCAGGCAAATTCTTAACACTGGCTAAAATGGCACAGATCTGGGCCCTCACTCAAATCCTCATACCCTGACGCCTGTGGAACAATCCATTGCTCTGTCAGTTCAGCCCTAAGGAGGAGAAGGGGCCATCTAGGCACATTAAGACACAGTGAATGAGGATTTTAATGCCATATATTTCCTTATTTCAGGGATCTGAGGACAGGAAAGGCATTGAACCTAAGCAACTTAAGCAACCCATGCAGCTTGTTGACTATTAAGAGGAATACCTGCCATTACATCAACATTCAGAAGTTTGGTGGTGCAGGAGAGCAGACTGCAGTCACCACCCAGCACAACTCCTGCAAGCCAACTGACATCAGCCATCCCAACCTGAAACTGGAATTCCCCAGAGAGCAGCAGAGGCAGTGAGGAGGGACAGCTGGTTGGCCTTCAGGACACAAGCTGGCTCCTATTCCTTTGGAGTAGTCCTTGCCCATTGCTCCACCTCCGTGCTCTACTGCATATGTCTTCCAAGTCTTTCCCTGGCTTTGGCTCTTTTACTGTATCCTGCTCTAAAGGCTCTTAAAAGGTGTTGGTCCAGAGAGGTATCCGTTGCCAGAAATATAACAAACTAGCAGACAAAAATCGAGGTGTCAATGCAGAGAAGAAAAGAAAGACTCAAGGAAAACAAAAGAGCGCGTTGTGACCAAAGCCGAGCCTGCCCTATCTCAAAGTGGTGGATGGAAAAACACACTGCATGTGTGTTGACGTTGTTATGCATACTGATAAATATCAAAGGCCAAATACAAGTACCAACTGTTGCAGAGACCAGTTTGCAGCATAGTCCTTAATACACTTTCAGGAGACACTCAGCCTTCTGTTACCTGAGACAATGAGGATTAAGGATTATCCAGACAAATTAAGAATGCAAATGATACCTACTATTTCTGGACCACACCACTGGCATCCCACAAAGCCGCAGCTGACTCTCTGCCACTCTTCGTAGCTCTTGTGGTTCCAGGAAGGTTTATTAACTTCACCACAAGACTGCACACTGCACACACGTGGAGGTGCTCCTGGGTCCTCCTGGACCTGGGATACTTCTGGAAGCAGTGGAGTTGCAGGTGGGCAATGTGCTCCTGGGCTAGTAAGTTCTATAGAAATAAGACCACTGTCTCAATAAGGCACTTCGGTGCCTGTGGCTAAATATATTTTTAAACAGTTACCTCAATAAGTATGCTTTAGAGAGGTCTGTGTTTAGCACCTGCCTGCCATGGCAATAAATATAATTTCTGTGGATATATTTTCTCAGGTTTGGCATCTCCTGGTGGGGTGCCCATAACGGTAGTGCCTCTCACAACATTGCCTGCACAAGACTACCTCAGGCATCCCCGTATGTCTGTGGTGCAGGCTACCAACAACCTAATCCAAGTGCTTGATCACTCTCAAAACAGGAAAGTAAGAATTACAGTGCATGTAAACCTTATGGGGCATCACCTCGGCCATCTTCATGACAGAAGGTCTCATAGCTGCGACCATGTACTGCAAAAGAAGTCAATGTGAGGGGCTAATTTGGCCTACAGCAGGATTCCGAAGGAGTACATGACCACTACAGAAGAAAAATAGGGTTTTCTGACACAGAGACAAGAGACAAGACAAGGAGATGGAATTGGCATGATCATCTAAAGAAGGATTTGTTGAAGATCAACATTCCCAAAGGAAAAACCCATTTGGAGGACCTATCGGGTCCACTGTCAATCAGCAATAAAGACCATTTTTCCGCCGAGGGAAAGCTCTGAACTTGTAACCTCCAGGCTCAGCTAGTAAGCAAATGTTTGCACAAAAAGCACAATAACAATTGTTTAAAGGAAAGATGTAGCAATCTACATGAAACTTTGAGTAGCAGATAAAATTTGTTCCTAACTATTTGCGGTTCGCAACACTTCAGATCTATTGTAACCACTTTATGACCATGAAAAATGTCATGTTGTCACTACACTAAACCCTGCAGTCATGTTCTAAAAGCACGATCCATCACTCGAGTTGAAGAAAAATATCTTGTAAGGTTTGGCACTATGAGGTTCATGACACATATCCTGTCTCAGAGAAGATGGTGACACACATACTCACCAGCCAGTCTGCTACAATATACCAAACAGTCTGACAAAGTATTTTAAGTCTTGCTCGTTTTCAAGTATCCAAGCCCGAACCTGCACCAATTGAATGGTTCTTTGAAACTGTTTCCTCCCAAAGTAGCATTCAAGCAACAAAAGCAATGTGGCACTCTGACAGACTATATCCTGATACTTATCAGAGAGATACTTATCAGAGAATCACTCTGTGTGGTTAACTGAGAGGTGACACTGGACAACAAATAGGGCATTTCGCTGTGGGTAGGAAAGTGTCCAAGCAGAGTTTTAGTGGTGCAACAGGACTTAACTGGTCTGTTTCAGTGGTTTCAAAAAAGAAGTGCAATCTAAGTACAAGGAAAACACACAATCTTTGAAGGCAAATTACTCTCAATCCAAATGCAAATCTAAAATTTTTGGTGTTGGCCAAACTCTTTGTCTCAAGCTTATTAATGCTGATGGTGCACATTTCTTCTCTCGGAGTGTTACAAATCCTTTAGCATGGTCTCAGTGAGAGACAGCATTAAAATTCTGTAATATTACTGCTTTATCTTGCATTGCCAAACTTCCCTCCTTCCTCAACCTCCATTAAAAAAGCTTCCAAAGACTTATTTCTTTGAGACCTCTTAATAGTTCTTCCTCACCAGTACAGAAATGTCAGGTTTTGGAAGCTGTTTGGAAGGTCTTCAGGTTGAGGTGGGGTTTGAGGTGCAGCTTTTGACAAAGTAGCAAACACATCATCATCTCAGGTGTGGATTGGAACACACGCTACTGAGCAGCAACTTTAGACTTATGCCTAAAACGATAGCTATTTCTGTCCTAGAGTAATTACCAGCACCAATGGTCATCCAGTGACCTGGGAACTCTGCAAGTCCTTGAAATACAACATAAAGGGGGGGAAAAAAAGTCTCTCTGCCTTAAAACAGAACAGATCAAGGAGTAGCAATCTTACTAGAACAGCAACCAGGTGCCAGATGTGCATAGGTCATAGAATCATGGAATGGTTTGGGTTGGAAGGGACCTTGAAGATCCCCTATTTCCAACCCCCCTGCCATGGGCAGGGACACCTCCCACCAGCCCAGGTTGCTCCAAGCCCCGTCCAACCTGGCCTTGAACACCTCCAGGGATGGGGCAGCCACAGCTTCTCTGGGCGAACTGGGCCAGTCTCTCACCACCCTCAGAGTGAAAAGTTTCTTCCTGATATCTAATCTAAATCTCCCCTCTTCCAGTTTGGAGCCATTCCCCCTCATCCTGTCACTACATTCCCCTGTAAAAAGTCCCTCTCCAGCTCTCCTGTAGCCCCTTTAGGTACTGGAAGGCTGCAATAAGGTCTCCCCAGAGCCTTCTCTTCTCCAGGCTGAACAACCCCAACTCTCTCAGCCTGTATTCACAGCAGAGGCGCTTCAGCCCTCTGATCATGTTTGTGGCCCTCCTCTGGACTCGCTCCAACAGGTCCCCTCATGGCCCGGCACTATCTACATTCAGCACACACTATTCAGCACACCATTTTTGGAAAAGGTGTGAGTTGATTTCTGGATTTAGCTTTCAGGTCAAACCCCACTGTAACCACTAGTGAGATCACATTGTGTAAATCTGTTGTGGCCACCTAACCGGTAATTTCATCTTTCCTGGAATGCATCATGTTAGAGGAGGGTGTAAGCTGTCAAAAGCATGCTCCCATTCTGCATGGGCTCAACACAATACAGCCAAGCTTCTTAGGCAGTAGATGAAAAATAATAACAAATGCTAAGATTTTTCATAAATGCCTGCTTTGGTTTGTATCCCGTACTCGACTAAGAAGAAAAACAAAGTTTAGCAGTAAAGCGAGAACCAAACACAAGTGAACAATGTCGAAGCTCTCTAGTGACATGCTTTTCTGTAAGTTGCATTACATGCATGATAAACTGAATCAGCTCTGAATTCCTGCTCCAACTGGATACGAGGCAGGGGAGTAATTAAACCAGCATAAAACAGTAGACCATGTCAAGAGTAATCAAAATTTACAAGCTCAATAGATAAAGATTGGGGTTTTTTACCCAGAAGCTAAGAGTAAAGCTATCAGAGCATTAGAGGACACCAACACAAATCTAAGCGTTCCCACTTATTTTACAGAAGACAGCAGCAGAATTATTCAGAAGGACCAAATACAGAGCACTCTGCCCCGGCCTTGTTGGCAGATGGCCCATTCACCACGAAAAAAAAAAAAACCCACACAAAGATTTCAGTGTACAGAGCCCCAGACTGCGATGGTGCGAACCCGAGAAGCACCAGGGACCAAGAGGGGGTAGGAACTCGTAAGACCTGTGGGTCCTTAGTTAGGCTGTGTTGCAGAAAGCAAACTGCTCAGATGGACAAATAAGAGCCCGTGAGAATGAGGAGTCTCTGTCTCCATTTAATATATTTGTTCTAAGGCGGAATTGTACAAACTGTCCCTCTGCTGCCTCCTTAGAGGTGCTGAAGCCAGCCCAGATAAACTAAAGCTAGTAACAGGGCAAAGGGAACATTTGCTGCCTTTATTGCTGGCTTCTATTACACAAATTAAGTCTTATGAAAGACAGCATCATGCTGAGGATATAAGATATCAAATGAAGCCAGTCTAAGAAACAGGATTTTCCTAAAACCAGATTTTTGAATTTTGAGGTTTTCAGTAAGAACCAGTTTTGTTTTGTTGCTTTAATTAAAAATTCCATTTTACTAAGAACTCCTTTTCTTCTGGGGGAAAAAAAAAATCCCAAAATATAAACCAGAAAGAAACTCTGCAGTGGAAAAATACAGATCAGATCTAACATATATTTTTGTTCCCTGTTCGATTCCTGGTTGTACGCGTTGTAGGACAACCTCTTCCATATTCCAAGGAAGGCAAATTCAAACACGTGGGAAGGCACAGGCTGTGTCAGACACGGAGTGTGAATAACCGTGGAAAACTGGTGGTGTTCCTCTCCTGATGTCTTGAGATTGAGAAGCTGCCTTTCTGGTGGTGATACTTTCGCTAACACACAATCAGCTGGTCTCCATACCAGGTTAACTGGTGAAATCTGTTATCTACTAGCTTGAGGATGCCAGCCTAGAAGATCCAACCATTCTTTTTAGTTCTAAACTCCATGATCCAGATCTATAAACGAACGGCCTGAGAGGAACGCAGCAGTACTTCACATCTTGCCTTCAGTAATAGGCCTTCCACCGACAGTTGGTGACCAACAGCATCATTCCGCTGCACAGCCCTTTCCCATATTTCACCCAGAGGTGTGTGCACACCATGGAGTCCATCCTCCATACCCTTCTCTTACAGGTTGGGCCTCGGTTCCTGTAAGAGGTTGTTTTAGCCTCACCGCAGCATCCTATACTTCTGTATCAGCCCTGGACTTGTCCCTCAACCCAAGGCTCATCATGCCAGCTCCACAGCAGCTCGGGCATGGGGGTCACACTGGCAAGAGGAGCCAGAGGTGCAGAAAGACCTTTCCATGCTGGGGAAAGGCCACGATCTGGCTGACTCCATTTAACCATCACTGTATTTGTGTTGCAGTAGCACCTAGTGGCCAGGACCGTGAAAACACACAGCAGAAGAAGCATCCCTGCCAAAAAAACTAAATACAATTAAGCTTAACCAAGAAACAACAGGTGGTCATATGTGACTGATGCAGCCAGCACAAGGTAACTCAAGTTGACTCTAAAGGCCTAATTCTCATGTGAAAGTGAGAGTAAAAATACTTTACATCCTGTGCACGCTGGCTCAAGAGACTTCAGTATAAATGAGAATCCAGTCCTAAATCCTCAATGGGATCCAGGCTTCAAGAAGGATTTCGGCCTGAGGAGGGGTCTGGGTTCTACTTTGCAGTGTGTGAACAGCTGAATGGGCAATTCATATTATTTTAAGAAATGTCATGATAGGTTTCATTTTGTTTTGTTTTTTCCTTCAATAACTTCGTCCCAATTATTAAGCTGTAACCAGGGGACCTGTAAAGCCTGCTGAGCTAAGATCAGCACAAATCATCCCACCAGAAACACACAGTGGAAAACTGAGAATGCAGGAGGAAGAGGTGTTGCTGAAGAGCATGAATCATGCAAGGAGAGATACCTCTGGGAGAAACACCCGTTGTTGTATCCTTCCTAAAAAAAAAGAGAAGGCTGTGGTTCTTTCTTACTGGCAGCACAACTGCCTAATTCAGGCATGCAGAATCTGAAAGCAAACTGAGATCAAAGAGAGCATCAAGACAGGAATGTATCTTATGGCTAAATTTCCCTTTGCCTTTTTATTGTTTGGGCAGAGCCAGGGGAAATAAATGTCATGCAGAAACGCACGGAAGCAGGTCCTGAAGTCCCTTCTCTGAGCTCCAAAGATGTCTGGTTGAACAGGACTGGATTAGAAAATCAGAAAGTTTTCCAAGGCAGCGCATGGTTCGCTTGACACTATGAGCTCAGTCTGTGCTTTTACGTTAGCTCAAGGCTGGAAACCACATTCAGGTCCAACACAGTCTTACTGTCCACGCTGTCATATTTTGGCTTGCTGTCTGGATGTTGTCTGGATCAACCAGCTAACTCTGGGGTGGGGAAACCAAACAATTTGCATTCAAACTCTGTCCCCATGGAAGAAAGGGACAGGAGCCACTGGCAAACCCAAGCTCAGAAACAGCTACCGAGAGGAGAACAGCTGCAGCCAGCGATGACAAAAGCCATTACTCCTCGTCCTGCCATGCATCAGCCGGTAGCAAGAGAAACTATAGGTCTTTCAAACCCAACGAACAGATTTCCATGTAGAAATTCCCTCTCACAGACAAGATAAATAAAAAATTGATGACAGGGACTTGGAGAATGAAAAATAGTCAATGTTGAAGGCAGTTCTATTGGAAGGGGATGAGCTGGGCTAAGATGCACACAGATTATCTCAGTTCTGGGCCTAAAAGGGAGTTGTGCAAAATGGGCCATCACTGAGATATCTCGAAAATGTACACCAGGAATTATTGCAAGAATCTACTCTTTTGCTCTGGTTACCTTCTTCCGGTAGAAAAAATGGAGAGGGAGAAAACTCCACATTTCTTGTAGGAGCTCTTTGTTTTAAGGTTTTTTTATTAGGGATGAAAGAAATGTTCAGAGGGAAAATGAGCTCATTTCTGTCATCTGCTGCCACCATCTGCAAAGCCAGCAGCAACATCTTTGAAATTTTGAATTAAATCCACCCACTTCTCTTGTTTCTGCCTTCCCTCCCGATGGGGTGGGCAGTATGAGCCAGTAACAGGGAAGCTGGCCTGGGAATAAGGACCCAAAAGGGCCAGTGGAGACCCAAGCTCCCCTGTCATTGCTGTCATCAACCTGCCCCACCACATAAATTCATTTTTCCTCCATTTTTCCTTCTGTAGGTTGGCTAAATTAACTCTTCCTCTGTGCAAGGTTGTTGTGTTACTTTCAGAAGATGGTGCTGGAGAGAGCTTGGTGACCCAGGGACTCTGGGGGAACAGAGCACAGAACTATACGGGAGCAGAGTCCATTTTTGCCCGACGATTAGTGCTTTCTGACATGTGAGCTGGTCTGCTGCTGAGTACGGAGCTTGAGAAAGAAAGGAGAGATCACGTAACACTAGGAATGTCCAGCCTGGGTTGAATCCTCCAGTTAAAGGTTTCAAAACAAATACTAGTAACACAGCCTCTTTTTTCATGCCCCACTGATTCCAACTAGGACTGGGACCAGATGTGCCAATTTTCAACAAAAAAGGCTACTCATGCTATTCTTGGCACAGCTTGAAGCAGCAAGTACCACAAATCCTATTTAATACAGTGCCTAAACGCCACAGACCTATTTGTTCAAGTTCTCTCACTCGGTTTTTCAAGCTCAGCTGGTTCCGATAACCATCTGACCTCCAAGGTCCAATTCAGTCACAACCCTGTCTCCCACCCTTCCCAACTGCACCCATCGCTAATGTTTTCCTTCTGGAAATGGGTTTCTTCCTATGTCTAAAGATTGCCTTGCAAATAAAGTTTACGTGGACAAAGTGCAGACACTTCACAATTTTTGAGTTAAATTGCACTGCATTTTTAGTACGGAGATACAGATCGTTAAGCATTTTTTAGGGTTTGGAGGCATGCTGGCATTCCACATTAGCAAGATGGGCACGGGTGCTACTGACAGATGTTTAGTAAACTGTTCACATAGCTGGAGATAAGGGATTTACTACCCAGAATATCCATGAAAATAAGAGGAGATACAAGCATATCAAAGTTGCATAGAGAATTCATCCTCCCTTGGACTTCAGTCTTAAAGGACACAATTTTGCAACATTCTTGGTGAATTTAATATACATACACAGCTGGGGAGTTGTATCTTTGAAAGGACCTTACACAGGCCCTTACGTTGTGCAAAGATTCACATTATACAAGACTGATCTGCCGGAACTCAGATATTGAGCAAAGCAAATCCCTGTCTCCTACTCAGCTCTGAATGATTACAACATGTTACCCTGCAGTCCCATTACTTGCAGCTCAAATGGGGTAAGGTCACTGAAAAAAATTGTAATTTGTGGAGAAGACAGACAAACACTTTCAGTTTGAAAAAGGCTAAAATACTAAACATCTTTTTTCCCTCTGTCTTCACCAGTAAATCATCCTCCTAGACCTCGGCACAAACCAGAACTGTTTGGGAAAGAAAGGGACAGCCAACAGTGGAGGAGCAACAAGTTAGAGACAGCACAGGGTAGGTGCAAATATTCAAATCCATGGAGATGGATGGTTTTCACCTCAGGGTACTGGAGGATCTGGATGATGTGACTGTGAGACCACTGTTTATTACCTGCATAAGATCCCAGTAATTGGGGAAAGTCCTTAACGACCAGGAAAAGGCTGATGTTACACCCATCTATAAGAAAGGTAAGAGAAGGATCTTGGGCAGCTGGGTTCTCTCCATCTCTGGAAGGACCATGGAACACATCTGCTGTAATCCACTTCCACACATGCGAACAACTAGAAGACAATAGGGAATAGTCAACAGAGATCTAGCTGAGGCAGATCACGGCTGACCAGTCTGATTGCCCTATGTGATGAAATGACTGCCCATGTAGACAAGGTGAGAGTAGTGCTGTAATATCCTTTGCTTTTAGTAAGGCTTTTGACACTATTTCCCACGATAGTCTCTTTCGTAAGCTGAAGAAGTACGGACTGGACAGACAGATCATTGTATGGGTTGAAAATGGGCTGGACAGCTGGACTCAAAGCGTGGCAATCAATGATTCAGCAGTTCATTCCCAGCTGGGAAAAAAACACAGGGTAAAGGAGCCGGGCTTGTACAGTCTGGCGAGGAGGAGGCTAAACTGCCACCTACAACTACATGAAGGACGGTGACAAAGGAGTGCAGACACTTCACAATTTTTGAGTTAAATTGCACTGCATTTTTAGTACGGAGATACAGATCGTTAAGCATTTTTTAGGGTTTGGAGGCATGCTGGCATTCCAGATGAGCAAGATGGGCATGGGTGCTACTGACAGATGTTTAGTAAATGTGTAATGGAGTCAAACACTTCTAGGTGAGGAGAGATAGTTAATAAAAGGTGCAACAGAAATTGCAATATGGGAAGCTAAGCTTGAATATTACAAACCCTTTTTACTTAAGGTACTGCAGCTCTGGAAAAGGTTATCTAGAGATGATGTTCCATCTGCATCCACGGTTGCTTTCAAGCCATGTCTGATCTGATCTAGTTTTGATGATAGTCCTGATCCCACTGAGAGGTCTCCTCCAACCAGTTTTTCTATAATTGTGTGATTCAGACAGATCCCTCCACGGAGGAAGGAACTGAGTTAGCAAGCAAGAAGGCAAAATCACGTCAGGAGAGATCCTGGCTCTAACTGCTAATCTATGGCTCAGTCCCCACACAGAAACAGGAGAAGACATAGCTACTCCCAACACAAGGGGTGGATGGGACATTATCTAAGGGGGAGATGGTCACCTGGCTGGTTAATGTTAACAAAGACAGTGAGCTATTAAGTCCCTTCAGCCTCACTACACCCCACTCTTGCCCCCCCCCAAAACCTGGACTTGATAGTTTGCTGGAAAGAAACTGATTAACGTGTGAGAGGAGCTCCACTACTACTGACACGAGATGAATAATTTACAAAACCGAGAACCAAGGCCAGACCAACTTTCGTAGTAAATAAAAACAGTTCTTTGTTGTCAAAAGGAGGACTGGATCTTTGGCAGGGTCTGGTGACAAAGCAAAGCTCCATATGTGGGAAAACAGCCATAAGAGGTTAAAAGCATCTGTTCGGATATGTCTGAGAAATAATCCGGTGTTCACCTGGCCAAAGAGACCAGTGACCGTTCCGGACGGAACACCCCACTTTCCAAAGAGGCACCTTGATTTGTTCCGGATTGTGGGGGAGTGAGATGCAAAGCCGTGTACACACGTGATTTCGATCATGCTTCTGGCACATGTATTTTGTCCTCTGCTGGCAGAACAGTCACCCAGCAAGCCTGTCTCTGGTTAAGGCCTCCCTTCCCACTCCCCCACCCCCTGTTGTTACTAAGCAGGGCTTTTCTGTTTCGTCTCACTCCGCTTTTATTATGGCAAAGCCCTATAAAACTATCAAGTAGAGCTGGCTGAAAAGCAGTGTTTCCAGTGCCTTGAAAATGTAGGGTTTTTTATATATATATATATATATATATATAAAATTTGGGTTTGATCCAAATTGAACAGAAACTTTTTTCAGTTTTTTGAAAAGAGAGCAATTTCCAGGAAGCCAGAAGCTCCCCAGACCCTGCTGCAGCCTCCCAGTGAAATGCACGTCAAAGCTTGTCAGCTTCAGCGGGCAGCTGCTGAGCTCCCAGCACCCCTGGCCTCGGGGCAAATCTACCAGGTGCGTCCACTTGGGAGCCAGAGACTTGTACGCACCATGTTTCTCCTGTCCTGGAAGAGATCTGCCAGGAGTACAGGTGGGTTTCCTCAAGCTCTCTTCCTCAGGCATGGGGAAAGTCAACTGTGCTCAACACAGTTCCAGCAAAATAAGTCAGGCTCAAGGAACGATGTTTCATGGGAACATTTCTGACCAGCTCAATTCCCTGGGATAAACCATCAAAGAAGAAACTTGTTGGCTGAAGGAGCGTTTTCATTGCAAGGATATCTGATCCATCTGCAACGTGACTTGCCTCGCATGAGTGTCCAGTCTCAGTGATCCTTCCTCGTTTAAGCTGGCCGCCAACAAATACTACTCCATATGGAAATGGCAAGGCAACGACCACCCCACCAGTGCTAATGGTTACTGGGGTGATGTCAGTGGATGACAATTTTGAACATCTAAACTGGTGGCTTTAAAAGCAGAAGATCCCGGTACCATTTTATGACCTCGTTGGGTGTATCTTCCCTTCATGCGCTCAGGGCCGGTGATGAGAACGGCCATAAATTGTTTGGATGACTTTTAAACAGATTCTTCTGAATCAGCCCATATGGATATGACGAGCTGGTGAACCATACAGCATGCTACAGCTTGGCACCGCGCCTGCTGCTCCTTCCCATAAAATGGGCAGCTTTTAGACCCATTTAATCACACTTAAACAAGCTTTTTATCCCATTTGTTCTGCGTCATAAGTCTCCTTCCAAACACTATAAACCACTGCGGCAATACCACAAAGTACAGGCCAGCCACACATTTTAGAATCATCTGCCTGGCTCTCCAAATTTCTTCAAATCAATAGTTCACGATGAATATCTGTTTCCTGCAGATTGTTTTTTAAATGCTGCTCTTCTTCCACTCACACCTCGCAGCCCTTCAGGAGGCATATCCGTGCCCTATGTTCATTTTCTCATGGTGAAATCGCTACCTTTTTCAGCCACTACATCCTTGTCGAGGGCTCGGGCTGCAGGTGTATTTCCAATGCCTCCAACCATCTGGAAATGGTACCTAAGGGAACATGTTAGGATTCTCCCTGCCCAGGAGATCCCCAAACGTGGCACAGATAGCTTTGTGTCACCCGCTCCTCTGCACAGAGGTTATGGGTAAGATAAAGACTGGTTTGATTTTTATTTTTCTTTCCATGTTGAGGCTCCCTGCGCTGGTCCAAGCGTTTCAGCACTCGTGTGGAGAGACTCCTGCTACTTGCTTAGATGCAGTGGGTGAAATACAAAACCCACACAGTGATGGGTGCAGAGAGGGAAATATACTTCGCATTGATAAGCAAATTAAGCAAGCAACTCCATGAGAACGTCTGCCATGAGGGCTTCAGAAGGGACAACGACACAGCCAGATAAGCATTTATAGGCCACCTTTTCCCTTCATTTACAGTAAAGAAAACCCAACAATGCCAAAACTTCCCTTCCATATTTGTCACATTCAGTTTCGCCTCGTGATAAATCCCGAGAGGCAACCAGGATTAACTGGATGCCCCATCTTGCACCTGAGAGTGCCGGTTCCCTCTGTTCAATAGATGTTGCCCATCACAGGACCTCAAGAGTTAAAATACCCTGATAAGCTTTAACCTCCTGAGAGAGAGGGGGAAAGACATCTGCTTTTTATTTTCGCAGCCTCGCGTCTCTACACTCTGGTTTTGAAAAGTCTGCATTCCATATAAACAGAGAGAAGTCCTCATAATTTATGCAATGATACACCAATGCATTAAAAGGGTTATATTTTACTCTAATGAGAGAAATAAGGTATCATTTCCTTCACACAAGGAAGGAAGAGTTGCTGTAATAAATGCCAAATGGGCACCCTTTAATTTCTTTAAGGGCAAGGATATTATGACAGCAAAGACTTCAAGCTCTAGCTACCTATTAAACAAATCTTTACCAAAACAGATGTTGACACTGTAAGGACATCTTGTGAACTAAAGGATGCAAATTTATTTGAATAAGGTTAACGAGGAGAAAAGCATGTCTGAAAATCTGTTGTGTTTCTGAAGAACTCTTTGCAAAAGGAATCCAAATGGAGTAGATTAAAAGAGCTCATCCTGACAGACAATCCACCACTAATGGCAAAGGGAGCTGGGATTGTTACTCTTTTTGAAATGTTCCAGCAAAATCAAGTGGCAGCTCTGAAATGTAGATTTACCCACACAACTCTGTCTCAGGGATTGGTATCGAGTGCGTGCTTCTTGGACCGACACGAGAGCAGCAACATCTGCACTGCAAGAAAATCCAATCATGGCCATATAAAATCCACAGCTAGACGGTGCTCTGCCTTTTCGGAGGGGGGTCATGTTGTTATGAGAGAGGAGAAACATGAGTCCAACTTTGTCCTTTGTCCTTAGTCCTTCATCAACAGGGGAGAAATACAGTCAAGTCTCCAGTTCTGCCCATCTCTCACGCTTATGGTGTGTTTGGAGCATCTCTTTGTCCCTACACCCTCGGGGAGAGAAGGGATGTGCCCAGTGAAGTGGCTGCATTACACTATTTGCTTGTGCTGCCTTTTCCGTAGTTGTCATCTTTCCCACACTCTCAAAGTGAAACTTTTTCTTGGCAGAAGGACCAACGCCTCCAAGAGGAAAGGCAGGAGGAGTTCTCATCTGCAGATCAAAATCTCCAAGAGGAAAGGCAGGAGGAGTTCTCATTTGCAGACAGCAAAAGGTCTGTGTAAATAGAAACGGTAGGAGAGCCTACAGGTGAAGGAGAGAGATCAAACGGCAGCAGCAATGCAGGAAAGGATGTTCTGTTCTTTGGCCGATTTCCCTCTGGGACAATATAACTTTTAGACAGCAAGACTAAATGGAGATCTTCATTTCTGCTGCAGTGCTAAACCGCTTTTAGCTGCTGACTGGGCATGCAGAGAACCAAAGAAAAAAGGCGTGTTTGAAGAGGGGGAAAAAAACCAAATGAAGTGGAAATCACCTCAAAACATACCCTGATCATACCGCAGATTCTGTCTAACTATAGATAACACGACAACCTTTCCGTGTAAGACAGTTTCTGTTCATATATTGGAGTATTTAAATCATTTACCTTGAGAAGGACCCTAATTTATGAATTTCAGTATGATTTATAGTGACCCACAAAAGCAAACAAGTCCAACTACCAAAGGCCATCACTTTAAAATACTAAAATAAGGAAATAAAGGCAAGATGAAATTCCAGTTCCACTCTATGACACTGTCTTAGAGATCGCTACAAAGGTCCATTCAGCCAAAGATCACACGTGCATTGGAGGAAGTCCTCTTTATGCACTGTTAATTACTTCAACAATCTATAAAAGTAATGACTAAAGGAACCACCTTTATAGAGATTATATTTCAGATATTATTTGCATTTAACAGAATAGCCTTTGTTAGTAATTACTAGATTTATGAACTGTTTGGAACAAAATGGACACACCCCAGGGAACTTGCTTCAGTCCCACAAACACACGGCAGACAGGGACACACATCATTCATTCACTCTGATGCTGCAGAACTGCACCGAGGGAGACACTTTTCACCGCCCTTTTCAGTTTTCCTAAATCCTGCATTTTGTGCTCCTGTAAAGGAAGCGAGGGAGGACACGGCAGCCAAGCTCCCTCCCCACGGCCGGGAGACCGGAGCCACTCGGAGGATGTGGTGCTCCTCGCTGTGATGCATCTTCAGACTCTCCCAGCCTGACACCACTCACTACTACTACTTGAACAAACAAGGCACATCCACAAGAAAGATCTGGGCAGCTCAGATGTGCTGAAGGACATTTCTCTGCCTGCCAAACACCAGAGGCCAACGGAAGCCGCATCTCCAGCTTCGCCTAAGAGATCTGCCACCCGCAGACAGCCTCGTCAGTTTAAGATATTCTTTTTTTAAGGGAAAAGAAAAAAGTCAATCTGTCTTATTTTGACTAGAAATTTCAGTTTCAGTGACTGTTTATGCTGCCATGGCTAACTTCTCAAGTTTGACAAGCTAGAAGGAAATGGAAATCTTTCTGGATTAAAATGGCGGGAAGAAAACATAGTATCATCCATTTGTTAAGATATTTGTGACCCACATCCAGCCCCCGTTGGTCAAAAGCACTGGGAGTCAAGATTGTCATCTCACTTCACTTGGAGGAAACTGAGGCATGGAGTGGGATGAAGCGTCCTGCCCAAGGTTGAGGGGGACATCTGTCCCCAGGGAGGAAGCTGAATTCGAGTCTTGCAGTTTCCCATGTGCTAAGGTCGGGCTCAACTGCGCTCTCCATGTCTTTATAACAGAAGCTTAAAGGATACTGAGCAGAAAAGGCTGTTTTCACTCTCACCCCGGTGTGAACACAGCGTCACCCTCCCATCCAACCCCAGCCGATGCTGTCAGGTTAGAAGCACAGCCGCTCTGACCCCAGTGCTTCCCCACATCAGGTCCCCGGGGAGGTTACGCGCAGACTAAGGGAGAATCAAAGGAGTCAGGCACAGGGGAGACAGGTACAAGTCATGTCACGGGTCAACCCAGCCCTTTGCTGTGGGCTTTTCCGAGGAGACCTGCCAAACTCAGCCCTCCGCTAACAACTCCACCGGGCTTCTCCCTAGGCGCAGGTGCAAACCCGGTCGCAGCAGCCCTCCCGCAGGCAGTGGAGATGAAAGGCATGGTTGCCTTGCTTTGATCTGCAGGCTAAGCCCAAAAACGAGCTCTCACTTTCCTCTGCAGTAATGCTGAGGGGTTCTGCACGACACGTCATTCGCGGGCCTCCTTTCACCTTTCTTCCCACTCCTGGTGTGTTGGAATATGGTATGTTGTATATGAAGATCAGCCTGAACGCAACACGTGCGATTTTGCCCATCACATCAGAGAGCTTTGTCACGTAGTTGTGACCAGTCAAAGCATCCATGTTGGGTTTGGGTTTGGTGTTGTTTGGGGAAGCTGCCGAGTTCCTTCCAAACTGCATAGAATCATAGAATCGACTAGGTTGGAAGGGATCTTTAGGATCATCGAGTCCAACTATTAACCTAACACTGCCAAAACCACCACTAAACCATACATAGTTGCCTCCTCAGCTTTTAAATTTGGTTTCCAAATGTAGCTACCTGACCTTGAAATTAACATTCCTCAGGCTTCCAAAGCAGTAAAATTAGCACTTGGATATTAGCTGAAAGTTAACCCCAAATGGGCACAGCTGAACTAGAAGTACAGAAAAAATTGGGACATCATGTATGCATGGTACATTCAGCACTGGTCACTGCATCAGCCCTGCTTCAATAAACCCCGTGACAGCAAGACGAAGAGCAGAGAGAAGAACGAGTGATGCTTTAAGGGCCTGGCCCCTGTGGCTGCATTTCGTGTCTAACACAGAAACCTCACACAGTAATAGCACTGTACATCTCTTACCCTGATAGGAACTGTGTTATGTTACATGGATCTGGGTACAATTTAGCGACGTGCTGTATGTGGTAGAAAATCCAGGTAATCTATGTGCACAGTGCTGTGGAGGAAGACTGATTACCTTTACTATCTGTAATGGAAGATAAAGGTGGCAAGGGCTGGGGAGGGACACAAGAGCTGCTTTCCAGGTGTTCAGGAACCTTCTGCTTCACCAGCCCAACCTGGGGTGGATTTGGGTTTCTTTGTGTAGATCCAGACCTGAATGTGGGTGTTTTGAGTAGAGCTTCACTGCTTTCAACCACCAGTTCACATCATCCTTAAGAAACTGCACTTTCCTTTCCATGTTAAGCATTTTTAGAGCACTGTCTACACTAAAATCATGACACTTTCACCTATATATGAAGACTTTAATTAGCTCCCTGGCTGGCGGTGCCCAGGAGACGGTCACACGCATGCCTTGAGAGCCCAGTCAGTCTAGGAGTTAGGTCCTTCAATCTGCCTCCCCTGAAATTAGTAGCAGGTCAGCATCAACATCTTTGTGAGGCTAACAGGGCAGACAGATCCTTGGCCGTGGGGAGAAGGAGACATCCACCCAGGTGTACTAGTGTCCAGGACCCACACTATCGGTAGGACCAGTCACCCACACCTTTTTATGGAAACTTCTAGCAAAAAGGAGTAAAGAAAGATCTATGGGCAAGGTAAAAAAACACTTTACATTTAGATTCCTTTTTTAAATCAAGAAAAGTTCTTCCTGTCAGCCTGAAATCTTCCAAGGTATTAAGAACTTCTTTTGCTATCTCTTCCCCCATCTGTGATACAGAGGTAAATCTTCCTCTTCCTTAAATCTCTCTCTCCCTCTTGACTCATCTCATGCATTCCTTCACTTGGAGATCCAGATTCTCATCCGTTCCAGGCCTCTTTCCATGCCAGACTCTTTGGGAGGAATTTTCTTCTTGTAGTAAAGAGCTGAATTTCTCTCTTCTTGCTTGCTTTCCCAGATCAAGCCCACACCTTCCTCTTGGAGCTATTCATTTTCCTCCTGTTGCCAAACTCATGTAGGTTCCCATTTCCCTTTGTTACATTCAGGTTTCCACCTGCCAGATTCCCATTTCTGACAAGTTTATTTAGACTCTTTTTATTCTTTACCCATATTATCCCCCCTCCTCTCTTTTGGCTGGTATTTTTCAGATTGGATAAACTACCGACTTCTTTCATTTCAAACACAGGCAGGTGTTTCACAGGTTTTATATAAACCTGTGTGCATGTGCCTGAGTTTGTATGAATATCGGGTAGATACAAGCCAAAACTTGTATTTCCAAGCAGGAGCAAAAGCACGACAATAAATTTCCCTTTTTCACATCTACTCAACAGTAACGTTATTTAAAGAACAATAATTTAGGGAGCGGATGCATAAGCCAACTCCATTTTTTTCTCATATGATGGGCAAGTGGGGAAAGGGACAAATGAAATAAGATTCTTCCCCACGCAGGCACAAAGCGCCACGGAGAAATGTGACCCACACACCATCCTCTGATTGTGAACCACTGCGGTGAATGACATCTTTTCTAGTGCCTTCTGTGCCAGGCATTATGCTAGGACCCGACCCTGCCATGTCCAGATGCCTTTGGAGACCTGCTGGTTCTCCTCGCCGTGGACAGGGTCCAGTGAGGAAGGTAACCTGCTCCCCGACCAGCTTGTGAACTCCACTCCAGAAAACTGTCAGCTGCATCCTGGACACCAAGATTCATTTTTGGGCAAAGATTATAAACTGCTTGCTTTAAAGCAGCAGGTAAAATCAGTTGTCGTTAACCATTTTTAATAGCACACAAGGCTTTAAAACAGCAGTCAAAGCGTAATTAAAGACATAAGTATATATGGGAACTGGGATAGAGTACAACTTCGGGATTTGCCAAAGACAGATATTCATTTCATATGGCTTCTTTGCTAGAGATTTCCTAGAGGACATACAGTGAATCCAATTGTTCTGGACTTCAGTAAAGTATGTCATACAGGGCCACATGGAAAATGGCTCTTTACAGGAAAAAATAGGAATTTGTGCAAGATCTGAAAACTACATAAAGTGTTGATTTGTATGAAAGGAAACACGTTATGTGAAAAGGAAATTCTTCGACTAAAGGGAATTACTCATGGAGCTCTTCAGCGTTGGGTCTTAGGAATCTTGCCGGGTATTCTCATTAATGACCATGGCACGTAATGTAAGAAATATGCTAATAAAACTTGCTGATGACTCCAATTTCAGAGATACTCTAAGCAGAGAGGAGAACAAGGAGGTTAACGTGAACTGGATGATCTTGAGATAAGAAGTCATGGGAAATGCACAGAAATTTGTAGTGCAAGGTGTGAGGCAACATATCGCTGTAACCTCACTGAAGGGGAAAGACCTGGGAGCACTGAGTAACGCTTCCAGTAGACCGAGGGAAGTGATGACACTGTTGTACTGGAGTCCAGTTGTATGTAAGGATGGTAAATTCACAGGGCAACATATGAAAGGCAAGATTCTGGGATCAGCAGAAGGGGAAAGCACTTTCAGGAGCAGAAACCAGAAGAGGATGGCCTGCTTACAAGAAGACTGAAGACACCCTTCAACTGCAATCTTCACACTTCTCCAGTGACAGGAAAGGAGAAGAGTGAATAAGCTAAAAACCAGCACTGGAGCATGGGGATATGAATGGGCTGAGAGGAAATCTGGGCTGTAAATTAGAAAGTTCAGTGACAGCCCCGCACAATGAACAGACAGGCAAACAGCCCTTAACTGATTTCAGGATGGAGCCTGCACACTCAGCGAATATTTATTGGATTTCATTCTCTAAGATAGCAGTGGCTTGGCCTGCTAGCTACTTTGCAACAGTTTAGTACTCAATCTAATTTAAATACTAAAATTTCCTGAAATGAAGTGTTTTGCCCCTGCTTTCTTGTCTCTTCTCCAGGACAGAGCTCCATAAGAGAGGCAAGGCCTCCCTCCCAGGTGAGACCAATTGAATACTATCCTTCTTGAATCCAACACCCGTAACGACCAACACATTGAAACGAGCAGGCGAGTTACCGCGGTAGAGGAAACAGAGTCAGCCACGCTCGCTCCTCTTGGGTAATGAAAGATGACTGATGAATTTTTGTACTGCAAATCGGATGTGGTTTAAACGAAACAATGGGCTTAAAGTACACAGGCCAGAAAACCTTGAAGAGCCTCATGCTCTGCCTGGGAATAATAAGGCAAAAGCTCTAACAGGCTGCTAAACTTAAAGATACTTGTTTTGATCATCAGCCCATCAGTGAAGGACCAGAATCTCCTCCCAGCGACCCCAGCTTTCACCGATAGCATTTGCATGGTCACCTGAACCCAGGCATTCGCTGTACCCACTCTGTCTGTTAGAAATGCCCCACGCTTCACAGGTGAGAAGCGGCTCTGGGCTAGGACAGGCAGCACGTGGAAAGGATGAGCAGGCTGGGAAGTGGGAGGCGTTACAGACCTGATTTCTAAAAAGCCCTGCAACCGGTTCGGGAGAGGTCCCAACAGCAGGGAACACGTTGAGGCTTTGTGTCTGCAGGCAGGTTCATGAAGCTGTCCTAACAGCCAGGTGAGTGTCAGCAAGGGAGGGCGACAGCAAACATAAGGTCCCCCCCAAAAGCCACACTGTACATTAACATTAGTAAGACATTAACATCAAAAGTGAGCGGTGTGGTGAAAAGGGGTGGTAAGAAGCCAAAGTTGGGTGAGGTTTCTGTGTACAGAACAAGTCCAAATCCCCATCTTTCCATGATTTGACATCTTAGAGGGGAACAGATATTTTTTTTCTGCTTTTAAAGAAAAAACATTCCCTGCAGTGAACGCAGCCTAAATATCCCAGCATCCTGTTATTGTATCCAGTCCAGGAAGTGAAACCGAGGCCCTGGGTCCGTAATTGGGGCCACATGGACGTCCCTGCATCCCGCTGAAATGTTCTGACTTCACCAGCCCAACCACGCGGCTCCAGGTGAGAGCTGAGCGGTGGTACTCGAGCTGTCGCCCAACCTCCTCACCGTGAGCCTGGGCAAGTAATGCTGACTCTTTATCTCAGTTCCCCATCTGCAAAACTGGGGTAATCATCCAGCTCTCATCTGCTTAGAGGCTCGTCAGGGCAGGGAATGTGTTTTCGAGATGAATGTGCAAGAGGACCCCGATTTTGGCTAAGGCAACTGAGTGCTACAGTAATTATACATGTAATAGAAAAGCAGTCATATTATATAAATTATTGTAATCAAGAATCAGTGTCCATTCTCCTGAAAAGTCCCAGCGCCTAGAGTTTTCATGTTTTTGTTTTTGGAACAGACTAATCACTTTCACATCATAAACAAATAATGGTTTTAATAGATTCCACATTTGTGGAACTTTTACAGCTAACATGCAGCAAAGCTCTTGTCCTCCACAGGCTTTCTTTTTTTTTTCCCGCTTTTTTTTTTTTTTTTTCTGAAATAGCAAAATATATTCTGTAGTAAATTAAGTGCGATTCACGTGGCATTTTGTATGAACGCACTGTGGATGTGGCCTATGAAACAAGCTTTGTTAGAATTCTGTAGCCCTTATGTTCCATTTTTGTGCTTATAATTCTAAATATGTTTTTGCTGCAATTTCATGTAAGGAACAACAGGGGAGCCTTTCTCTGTCTAATATAACACCTCTGAATTCCCATCAATGCAATAACAGCTGGGGAGGAGTCGGATGCTGCCCTGCCATCCACACAGGCTGTGTGCTTCCACCCTGCTCGAGAGCAGAGTGAGTGAGAGCAGAAGCCAACCCTCCTAAAGGCACGTGTAATCTTTTACAGGCGAGTTCAACTCCTGATGAACCTTTAGGACTCCTAAATTAATGTCGGCTTTCCCAGGCTATCCTGCCTTTCCCTGTTGTGCTCGGACCCATCCTGGTCTCAGGCAGTGGCTGAGAGCAGCTGCTGAGCATGCAGGAGGCAGCGATAATCCTCCGGTGGGATGAAGCTTGGGGAATTCCCGCGGCTGAGGTGGCATCGCTCCGTGCAAGCTCAGCGCTACCACTGAACTCCCCCGTTACTTTTTCTGCTGTATTTGGTATCTCTGCATCTGTTTGAAAAACCCAGCTCTCTGCGGGAAGGCTCAGCTTATGGCGACTCTGTCCAAAGAAAGTCTCTGTTGGATGATTTTGCTTATCGAGCCCAAAAATCCCAGCGACAGAACCTCCACTCCTGTGAAAAAAACCCCAAGCCCTTTGAGTCGTATGTGCCTAACATAAAACATACTGGACTAAGAGGCCCAGAGAAAGGTGGTGGAGACAAGATTAATGGTTTTAACTGGGAGTGAAATCCAGTAATTAAGTAGTGACCCATGACACTTGAGAAGCAGTAACAGTTTGTTGACCACAAGAATGATTGCTCAGAGCGCCTTCTTAATGTTGTAAATGTGAAAATGATTTACAGCACGACCAACAGGGAAAAAAAAGCAAGCTAGCAAGCAGACACGATTGACATTGGTAATTGTTCCTGACTGCATACATATGTGGAGGTAAGAAAGTAGAAATACTTTCGGTGTGTAGCATGGTAGCAATATATCAAAATTACTAACAGCAAAGGACTCAAAGTCCTTGAGCTGAGATGATTAAAAAGCGTGCAAACACCATTCATAACACTGAAACAAACAAGGAGCCTGAAAGGGATGAAGGCTCCGCTTTGGTTTTCGGTAGGGCTTGTCTGCTTCAGGTCCGGAGCCGTGAGCGTATCGGAGCCTTGCGGGCAGAGTTAAAAACAAATGATTAATATCCAGTACGAGTCTCAGTGCACAAGCTGCTCCGCTTCTGAAGAAGAAGTAGAAAGACTCTCATGGGATTTCTGCAGCATCTGAAAGCATGAGTCGGTTCAGATTAGGAACAGTGAGATCTCACTGGAAGTCAATAGGGAACTAGCAAAGTTTTTGAGAAGGACATGACACTTGTCCTCCAGTGAACTTTGCTGACTTGCACGCTGCGGTTGGTGAAGTCCAGCCTTGCCGTGGCACCTTTTGTGGTTCTGAGAGAAGCCACGAACATCAGGATATCCCGGCTTCCTCTTTGCCTGTAAAATAGGAAGACAATCAAGCCTTCTTCCCCTTTGCCTCAGCCGGCCCCGCTGGTAGTTGACCCGGACACGGATGGTCTTCTCTGGCAGGGCCCAGGGTCTGACAGTCTCACAGAACAGGACAAAGGCTTCTCTTTCATCCCATTGCTTTATGCTGCTACCAGGGGAAAGAAAGAGGGTTTGTGCTGCCCAGGTGTAAACTGGCAGAGATCTGCTTGGTGCTGTTTTGGAAACATTCCCTTTTTTGTTCAGAGAAACGGCTCTGCAGCTTATAAGACAGTTTGGCAAAATGGTGATGTTTTCTCCTTTGTAAACACCCAGAGGATTGGAGAACAGTCTCCTTTCCAGTCACTTTTTTGCTACTAGAATCACAACTTTGCTGTCCTTTTGTGAATGATCATAACCTGCTGGAGGTTTTCTGAACAGAGCAGGGCTACTCACTGCACCCCGGGGAGCCACCAAGCATCCCACCCCCACCTAGGCACCTCCAGCCACCAGCCCTTGGGATGGATCACCCAGATCCTCGATGAAAAGAGACTTCATCGCATTTGGGCTGAAATCCAGATACAAAGACCCCCAAAACTGGCACTGTTCAGACTTGAGATTCTATGCAACCTTTAGCCAGGTCATTATGACCTCCATCAGATGATGATAAACGCACAATGACAAAAAAGAAACAGGGTCTCTGATCTAGCCAGCTGCCATGGCTTCCTTTTCTCGTGCCTTGGAGTGCTCAGACCCATGCCTCCATCCCCTGCCAGTCAGTCCCAATGGCGTTGGATTGCCACTCAGCAGCCACAGCCCAAAGCTGCTCTTCTCCTCTCTTCAGGATGAAAGGCAGCGGAGAAGGTGCAGAGGGGACAGGAGCAGGGGTCATAATAAGGCTGAGCAGAAGAAAGAGCAGAGCCTTGTTTCAAATGTAATTATTTTCATGCTTGGCTTTTTCGGCATCACTTACGCCCTCTGTTCCACCATCTCCTGTTAAAAGCTGGTAGGTTTTGTTGTGTTTTTTAATATGGTCATAACCCCATTTTATATAGAAGGGAAAATGCTGGCTCCCCGTGGCTTTCGTGTATTTTCATATTGGTGTAATTCAAACAATATGATGACTCAACTTGACGTCGTTTCCTGGCTGCAGTGAGGCCTGTGGTAACCGAGAGTTTAAACTTTATTAGGACGCCTGATGGAGCAGCAGCAAACACCACAGAGCCCTAAAGAAGGCCAACAGCGGACAGGCTGGCCCACTCAGCTCAGCAAGAACACTTCTTACCCCAGGTAGGTGCCGTCCGGTCAGGAGAGCCACCCAAAAAGCTGCCACCTCCACCCGATGAGATGGAGTCACGCAAAGGGCCTTGACGAGCACACACACAGAGATTGAACACAAGTCAACTCCGCTCCCGCTGCAATGCTCAAGAAGAAAGTAGGGGTACGAAGCATCTATGCTACTTTCCCAGCACCCTGGAAGTTGGCTTTGTGCCACCCCAAAGCCATTGTGAATTCTCCTCTTAATAATAATTCTCAGGGCATGAGTAGAGCCAGTGTTTTGTTCTAGTGCGGACAAGAAGCATTTGCAGTCTGGTTTTAATTACAATTGGAGGAGGAAGGAACACCAAACTTGAAGAATCCAGGTCGAGAAGAAAGAGGTGAATAAAAAATGGTGTCTTGGAAGCGCAGGACGTCGATGCGCCACTGCATTTGTCCATGTTTCCCGCCAGAAGCATCTTAACACAAATGCATGTCTTCGTGTCGGGTGTATGCACATCCCTGCACATGCACACATCTAAGAGGCCGGGTTGGTAGCACAACCTATTATTAAGTTTGCCAAACATTTCCAATTATAAAGCCCTGTTTTCAATTGCTAATAACTTTGTTAAAGTTAAACCACTTGGGCTGCAATTTTCCATGCCAAGTGTCTGCCTTGGGCTGAAATTTTGTTATGCCTTCTTTTTTTTTTTAACCATCAGCCAAAAAAGGTTCAGCTGTTTCAGAGAAGATGGCAAGAGAAAATACCAAAAACAACCTCCTAGCAACCTTGTCCTGCAAAGGTCTAGAGTCCTCCTGCTTTAGAGAAAAGATTGCAAATCTGCAAGTAGTGAAAAATCTCGTCGACTACGACAGAGCAAAACTGCACTGAAACCCCTTTTTATACCCAAGAAATACCCCTTACATCTCTGAGACTTCATCTTTCCTGGGCATGCTTTAGCCTTTTGCCCTCCTGGCCATGGCAGGACTGTTTGGGACCACTCCGTCACAGCCCAGCTGCACTCAGATGGAGTTTTCTTTCAGATGGTTTTCTTTCAGCCCAACTCTACTATCAGCCATCACCTTTCCCTTCCCAAAGGCAGCCATCCTCACCCTAATCCAGAACTCTTCTCTCCATATCCCACACACCGCATTTTTCAGTCCCAGCAAGGAATGCAAAGCAAGGTACGGTGTAAAAATATTGTCCTTCCTTATAAAACCCATGTGATAGCAAAGATGTGTCTTTGTCTCTCCTCCCCCCATACAGCAATACCTTCAGGATCCCTGGAGTTTGCCCACTTATTAATAGCACTAACATTCACATCTGTTTCAGATTGGTTTATGTGGATGGGATTTAATAACAAATATGTTCTCCATTAATGCTAGCCCTTGCCGTGCCTACATTCACTAACGGGCTTACGTATTTTCTGATCAGATCAGATGTTCTCTGTGGTTTGTAAGTCAGATTTTCTGTTTGGCGACTTTCTTCTCGCAAGTCAGGTCTGAAATGTAAAACATACAGAGAGTATCATGGAGCCACCAGCACCAGCAGGTTCAGAGCAAACAAAGCCAGACAGGCATCCTGCAGCCCCATTTCTCCGGGATTTACAGACTCCTGGCTTGATAGACAGATATGCCAAAACACCCTTTGCCTCCCTGTGGGAGGTCCGTGTCCCTCCTTGCATCGCACTCCTGTGAGAAGTTGGACACGTGGCAAACAACACTTGTGTACCTCTGGGACTGAGAGGACCTTCAATGACATGGAAATACACCTGAAAAATTCATTCATACAGGCAGGTGTGTGAGGATTTCAGCTCAACAGGACTATAAACAGTGGGTGCAGAGTTCTCAGCAGTCATGTTTCTTAAAAGGTGAAAGAATCACTGAAATAATCCAGGTCTAAATCCCTTAACATCTACATAAAAGATCCAGGAGAAACGCTACAGTTCACAGAGGATCGTAAAACTGGAGATGCTGCGAAAAGCACAGGAAAGGAGGAAAAGAAAACAGTGAGCTTGTTATGGCTTTTCAGGTGGTGCTTCCCATGCACAAGTCTGGAAAGAGAGCTGGACTGAAATGACATGATGTGATGGTTGCTGATATCAGCTAGAGAGTTGGGACATAAGGTTGAGCCTCAAGTCAATGTAACTCAGGAATATTCAAGAGACGGAAGAAGCCAGAGATGGGAAAATCAGGAGCCCTGCAGTGGGGCCAGAAGCTGGTAGATAGGAAGCGGTAACGCAAACACAGTGGCTTCCAGCAAAGCAGACATGCTCTTATCGATGAAGAATAACACATCGGTGGACCAAAGGACAGATACAGAAAACCAAGAGCTACCACACTGCAATAAGGATAAAATGCCAAAGCTTATTCTGCTTTCTACGGAAAATGCATCACCCCATGATGTACTGAAAACACAAGTCCTCCTGTAGCGGTTATTTTGAGAGACACCACCACCTCCCGTAACAACCCCTTTCCCACAGATAATTCCATTTAATTGCTGAGATGATAAATTTTCTACTACGGAAAAAAAGCCCAGAAACATGTTTTCTGAAAAAACACCCCTATCTTTTGGAGCAAAAGCATCTGCCCAAAACCTATCATCCCAGCAAGGGACACACAACCCCCAGCACGGTAGCAGCAGAATTCAGACTGAGGCAAAGCCATCAGCTCCCACCTCATACATTCAAGGGGCCCAGAGGGAAACCCAGAGCAGGTTAAGACACTGAAATATTGTCTGAAAAAAAAAAAAAAAAAGATGATTTCTGTTTTTTTTCTTCAGGGTGAAAGCTGTTCTGCTCCCAGACAAGGTGTGCTCAGAGTCAGCCAGCAGGATTCATTAAAGATAACAGCTCCAGTGATCCTGCAAAACGTGGCCTGTGAAGGTGCATTTTGTTTTGCTTTCAAGCAGCTATTGCAGCGCTGAGTGGGCTGAGAGTCAGAGCCTACACACCGGTTAGAGCTGCTCAGCTTGTGGGTAACCCAACAGAAGGAACTGGGAGTTTGTTGGAGAAGTTCCTTGCTTTTCTAAACTCATGTCTACACAGGAAAGAGCAAACAGATCCAAATTTCCCCCTTCTCACCTTCTGAGTTGACCAAACACAACCCAAGACTGCTCCAGAACTCTTACAGCTATCACACCTTGGACGCTGTCTCAGCTGACCATCTCTGGCCAGACCTGGCTACAGAGAGCTCCACTTTCCCTGGCTCAAGTTGTGCTGATCCCCTATTTCACAGTCCCAAAGGGTGTGACTGGAAATCAGGGAGAGCTGCTGTTCCCCCACAGACATTTCAGCTGGAGACCTTGCATGGTGCAAGGTAGAGACCAGCAGAGACTGAAACAAGCACCCAGATCCCGATTAGCTCTGCAATGAGGAGCCAGCACTGAGGGCACCGGAGCCTGGTGGTGCGATGTGTGTGGATGCTCCCACCGAAGCCACGTGCTCTGCAACAGCGTGGTCCCAGGGGCAGCACGACCCGCAGAGCTAGCCGTGAAGCGCAGCCCGCTGGGGCTGCGGCAGACAGAAGAATGTGCATCGCCACGAGGGAGAATTTAACCCGGCTCCTTCATCTTTCAAATGCCAAGTGGGAGGTTTGACCTTGGGCAGCAGATCCAGGGGCCATCCCACGGCGCAGACACACATGTGCACATGCAGAGGAAGATGAAGTGCTTTCGCCTGTGACCCCAAGTGAAATGGCGAGTCCCAGTTGGCCAGGGTATTCCAGTACCCACTGAGCGTTCGTGAGCTGTCCTCTGGGTAGGATTCCCAAGCACGCAGCGTCGTATCTTTCACACTTTTCGAGCAGGGCTATAAATTATGGCGAGAGTCCCCGTAACTTCAGCCCAATCACTCCGTACTCCTGGCGCCTGCTGGGTTGTTGTTGTTGTTGTTACAGCTACAGCTCCAAATGGGGAACGCGTGATGTACGGCTGGGAAGGGACTGTTCTAGCTGCTCAGCAAAGCGGTCACAAATAGGAAGAAACTGCAGTTTCCTACAATATTTAGCATTATATAGGCCCTCAGCAGTGCCACACTTTACTTCTTCATTTCTAGCATCCCCCTTTGAGAGCTCTACCCCACTTCATCATCATAAACATGTCAACAATCAGTCCCCGTGGAGGGCTCTGCTGTTTGTTCTTTGGCTCACATGGAGAAAGCATGTCCCTGCTCCAGCCCCCAGCACACATTTCTCTATGCTCAAAGGGGCCGGAGTTGGAACATGGCCATCTTGTGGCTCCCGGACCTTGATATTTAAGGAAAAAGGAAAAAAAAAAAGCAAAAAAAAGCAAGGAACATGAACTTGATAAATACGATCAGCTGCCGGGAACGTGCCTGAAGCCTCCCGCTGCTGTTGTTGACATCAGAAAGCTGCAGAGCCTGGGAGACGCGAGGAAGTTTTATTGTCTCGCGCCTACCAGGAGCACGCGATTGCCGTTCCAGCTGCCTGGTGCTACCCGGCGCTCCTCTCGAGCGGCTCGCCTGTCACCGAGAAAACAGGGCATCAGTTCTCACCTCCCGGACCCGGCGTCCAGGGGCAGGCTTCCCGCTGCCTCTCCCAAAGCCTCAGAAGAACCTTTTCATGGAAACCAGCGCCGGCATGATGTTTTCCCAGACTAATATTTTATTACACCTGAAGCTTTCCCATCAGCCACCTGACAGCTCTCCAGTTTGCCAGGGCTGCTAACTGGGTGAAGTTGTATGGCCAGACAGGGTGCACCCAAGCACAGGGAGAGGGTGCCGCTCGAGGGTGCAGCTGTGTGTTGATGTGTTTTCTAGAGTGGCTCCAGTCGGCGGAGCAGGGCAGCCCCATCTCAAAGCTATTTCAAATTTTAGGAAGAAAGAGGATCCAAAATGCGCTCAACTGGCTCCTTTGAATCTGTGGTCCCCTGTCCGAGCTTAGCAAGGAAGTTCAAGCTTCCTTAAACTTCACTAACGCAGCAAGTTGGTCTATCAAAGGACCGGGAGGAAACTTCATTAAAAGTGATGGAGAAGAAAGAAAGCCCATTTGAGTTAATAGATATATAATCTGAATACTAATTCAAGCAATTGAGCTGAAAAGAAATGAAAACTCCTTTGGGGAAAACGGAATCTGAAGCAAAGCAGTATTTTAGCAGGGGCACGATGAATAATTTTGCAGTGACAAGTCATGAATATACGTGATGAAGACAGAAATACCTGAGAAGATCCTACACAAACGCCTTCTGAGAGCTTTTTCATCCTTCTATTTTCTTCCAGTGTGCAATACTCCATCAATCTTTCAGGTCCATGGCATTAGGCGTAGTAGAGGGGGGAATTACTTTCTTCAATACAGAGAGTTTAGGTCCCCTGAAAGGGGCTGGCTGGACAGTTATGAAGATGTAAGCACCCTGTATATTCCCAGAACAAAATTCCCCAGTGCTTTGCTAAAAAATATGGTGCAATGCTTGGCTGGATGAAACACGGTGAAAGAGCTCAGTTTTCGTGGCTCATTTAGTCTGGGACTTTTCTACAGGGATAGCCAGCAAGAACACCGATTTTGATAATTTTCTTCTGATGTGGACAAAGTTATTCTGGGATTTGGGCTGATATTGGCTCATTTTACAGGACTTTTAAAAGGCTTCAAAGTGGTCACCTGGAAAAGACAGTTTCCATATCTGCCCCGCTGCAAGCCAGCCAAATCCCTTCTCACATGAACTTACAGCAGTAATGCATTTGGAAAAGAAAAACATCTATTCAGAAATGGTTTTTATAAATTGTTTGTCATTCAGCTATGGCTGCAAGGGAATGCCTCCTCACCTTGAGTTTCTAACCTTTTTTTAAGAAAATGTTCAGCTCTCCCTTCAAAGTAAAAGATTTTTTTTTAAGAAAATAGTTTTTTCGCTTAAAAAAACCCCTTACATTTGGCAGAAACAGATAGTTCCTCATGAACACTATGGGTTTTCGATGACCAGAGCCCTCTTGCAGCAGTGTTCACTTGCCCAAGCAGTCCTGCTGCAGGAATGTTAGAGGCACTCTGGTGTGAAGGTGCTGAGAGACCTGCAAGTATCTGGATCAAGAGACAGAAAGAAAACACAAAATGAAACTCTCCTGAGTAACTCCAGGGTTTCTTCTCTTCCAAAATCACTAGAAAACCTTTAGTATGCACTACTCCTCTTCCCTCATTATCCCAGAGACAAATTTAAATAGCGCTCTCCCTTCCAAAAAAGTTGTAGAGAGCCCTAGAGCCAGGCAACTGAGATAAAAGGCCACAGCTGAGTGTTTCTGTAAAGACAACAGTTGCACCATGAGTGACAGATATTTCGCTATATCGGTACGCCACGCCGCAAAGTTCTTCTGCAAATGGAAGAAAAGTTGTCTTTGTGCACCCTATCAAGGCTCTTCCCCCGCATCCACGGCACGCAGGGCTCCCCATGTAGGACGCGCTCTGCTATCTGGGATGGAAAGGAAAATAAAAAGGCACAAACATCTCAGCTTTGAGCATAGAGCTTGTCCCTGCTATCACCAGGCTCTGTTCGAACCAAAGAGTGAAATACGGCCCTACGCTGGTTCGTATCACAGGTGCACAAATCTAACCCTTCATAACTTTATTACTTCTGAGCCCTCAGTGCACCAACAGCCACATTCGGGGAGCGTTACCAGCTCTCCGCGCACTTTAATCCCCGTCTCCCCACTCAGCGGCTGCCCTAACTCCCCGTGAGTGATCTGCCGCCGCAGGACCCGTCGCACCTGAGCGCACACCTGGGGCAGCACACCCCTTCGGTGGCAGACAGGCACCTGCAACGCTGCGTCTGCCCCTGCGGAAACCTGCACCCACAGCAACGCTAGCTCACATATACCTGGTCCCCAAATTCTCTCCTGCAGTTCCTTAAACAGCCTTTCCTATCATTACGAGGGTGAAAGAAAAATAAACTTTCATGACTGTTTTTATTATCTCATTTAAACATTGTTTACCACCTGTTTCATTTCCACGTTAAAATGGGACGTTAATTTGGACGCAGGCTAACCCCTCCTCTGTCATCAAATTGTTGCCCTTAGATCCACCGAGACAAAGACATTTTCTTTTCCTAACCACTTTCTTCTCCATGCTAGCCACGATTCTTGGCAAAGATGCTTAAGAGAGAAGCTTGGAGGAAATGAATAATATTTTTGATTCTAGAGAAACAAACGCCAAAAGTCAATTTTGAAAAGATAATACAGCTTCAATTGACTCATATGTTTGTCAAGATGCTGTGACTCCGCAGAGCCCCGGTGAAAGGAAGAAGCTGTGATTTTAAACTGCATAAACTGTCGATCTTTTGCATTGTTCGGACTTTTGCAATCAGATCTGTATTTCAGTTAATAAAAATAAGGCAGTTACTCAACATTTTTTATATTCAGGGCAGCAAGCAGACCAGCTCTCCGAGACAGCAGCCAACTGCCTCTAGTAAAGCCCAGTTAAACGCAATCACATGC
>NW_009648332.1:1511841-1520845 GCF_000708025.1 Charadrius vociferus
GCAAAAGCGGTTCTCCCTCACTAATCCCGTCATTAAACCTGAAAACCAGATCCTATTATTTTAATTCATCTGGCAGTAGCTCGCCCCGGTTTAATTGCACACCCGTACAAATTGATACGGCGCTTCAGTCCAGACGAAGGGAACCCAAACTCCACGTCGAAGCTGTCAGCAGAAACACACTGAGCAAGTGTTAAACAGCCCCATTTGACACACGGCTCTGTGTTATACCTATGACTTTCCAGGCCTTAACTGAGCACGCTTGCATGATACTACAGGGGTTTAAGGTCTCACTGGTAAAAGCTCTATTTACTCCCTGGGAAGTCACACACGGGGTATTATTTTAGTGGTCTGTCAACACAAAGCTTCAATCCGACTGGGGTTGTGCCATCCCAGGCATATATTAATGAATCACTCGAACAGAAGCCATAGCATCTTAATGCAACCATCCTTTTAAAAAATCAATCAGAATTAAATGTAAACCGCAAAACCAGTAAGTGAATGTATTGTTAAGAGGTTTTGATTAAAGCTTTTGAAATTAAAAGGATCAGACTGAGGATCAGAGAAACATACCGCAAAATCATCAAAAGAAGATGAGGAGCAGATTTTGTAGCCCTTGCTCTTGAGGGAGATAAATCAGTACTTTATATTTTACGGAGGGAAAGGGTTGCAAAACTTGCCCTTTGATACACAGAAAACGTTCTTAACTGATTTTGAGTCCTCGAAGCCAATTAGTCCTTCGGCGTCTCCCCTGTAAGGAGTCTCTGGTGGCAGGAAAGCTGCCCCGAACAGAGGTTTCTCTCCTGTCGCTTGGCTGGATGTGCCAGGGCGATTTTCCGCACACCACCAGCATGGTGACAAGCGGCCAGAGGCTGCAGCTCATCCACCTCTAACTGCTGGAAGCAGAGAAAGTTTTTTTATAAAGCAGTGCTACCACCGAGTGAGAAAATTGCTTCTGTTGCCTGATGGGTACAATTTAATGCTTTTATGTCATAAAACTCCTTGCACTGAATTTCTTACCGAATAACAGCAGTGTGCCATATCCTGTTTTTTACAGGAAGCCTTAAACATCGACATGAATTTTTGTTTCCAGTGGCACTAAAAATGAGTGAAGACCATTAGCCCTGCAGGCACTTTTAACATGCCTCATCCACCCCAATCCCACTGAAACTCCTTTCTTCCATTTATCTACAAAGCCTTCTGTTTGTGTCGTGATTGCGTCTAAAGTGTACCCCTTCCTTGGAGGTGGAGGTGTAAAAAAACCTGAGCATTGGATATGGCCTTTGGATTTGAGGGTCTGTATACGCACTGTCAGAGCTGAACGCAGTGCGATGTAACTGCCCTCTAGCAGTTATAAAGAGTCAGCGATTCCAGCCCGGTTTGTGCGGTGAATAGAGCTCTAAATCCAGATGCTAGTTTACAGATAGTCTTTCAGTTCAATTACAGTAAACTTCTCATTCTTAGGCTACCCAAAAGCCACAGAAATTAATCCCCGTTGCAATATGCCTCTGCTGAACTGAAACCTGGTTAAACACGCGCTTGAAGAAGCCACCTGAATTCTTCTATATTTACCGCACATTTAAAAGTCGTGTTTGTAAGTGACAGAGCAAAACAAAACAAAACAAAACCAAAAATAGGTTCTCTGCTGAGAATTTATGTGGCAAGCTTTGCCCCAGAGTGTGTTTTTATAGCCTGGTTATAAACGCCTGGAAACAGAAGGGTATATAACGGAAACACTGACAGATCCTTACCTAGAATATTGCAAATGAGCACACCATAAAAATGACTAATTACAGATACTGTAAAACTCAGCTTAGCTCTCAGGCTCAGCTGCTGGGCTGGAGAGGGCAGATGCCAACAGTGATAACAGAGGGCTCGGCCTCTGCTCCTGTTGGCTCTGCCTACGGGCAGACAGGGAGCTTCTAGTTTTCACCCTTCATTAACGGCCGTGACCACAACCGGAAACACTTTTTATAATATTGTGAGCTTAACGGCAAGAAGAGTGTTTGCGCGCTACCTGGCCTGCAAAAGAACCTGCCCTTGTTCACTGCCCGCAACAAGTCGCTGGCGTATGTCCACCCATAAAGTCCCAAGCAAGTTCCAGCTTAGTAGACCTCACCTGTCTGCTACAGATGGAGCTTGAGGGTGTGTTAGATCCTATCCTGAAAACTCAGACTCCTCTAAGGGGCTTTGCCCGATTTTGTGAAGAAGCTCTGAAGAGCAGCACAGAGGGACAAGGTGAGGGGCTGGGAGATGCCTGGATGGAGGCCTTGCTCCTTGCAGGGGGGTTGGACTAGATGGCCTTTAAAGGTCCCTTCCAACCCAGACCATTCTATGATTCTGAGTCTGTCCACATGAGGACACACGGGAATTAGGCGGTTATTGCACTGGGGATGACCCCACTGAAAAAAAGAACAAAAATAAATGGAGACTTGATGGCACCGAGCACCCATGCATCAGCAGGGGAAAGTTAATTTGGTTTAGATGTGTGGAGAAGTGTTGTTATTGTAATCAATGATTTCTGCATGATCGCAGGGATGGTGCGTGTGCTCTGCATGCCATGGAAGGGGTCTGCACAGCTACTGCTGCTAAACTGGGAAACTGCTCAGGACCAGACTCTGCCATTCCAGCGTGGTCCTAAGAGCCAATGTCCTCCTTGCAGCTGTTGAGAAAGGGCCTTGCATGCTTTCCACCTGCACTGGAGATGCTAATGTCAGCTGGGAAAGCTGCAGGCAGCAGGCTCTGGGCTTGCAAGAAGGTCTCAGAGAAAGACATCCTCCAGCTTTCTCGTTTCTCCCCGTCCTCCTCCCCTCTGGTGGGGAAACGCCCTCCTTGGAAGCGATGGTATCTCCATCACCCTCTGAGCCTGGGTACATCACCTGTATGCTGGGCACTGCCTTCGGTGCCTGGTTGGGCTGGACACAGATCCCTGCACGCTCTCCCTCCAATGCTTGTGGGAACCCCACCACCAAGATCACAGCAGGCCGATCTGTCTGAGATACTGGCAGCTGTATCCATTAGGAAAAATAAGTGGAGCCGGTCAACTTTACAAGAGATGGTTGAATTGTTCTTACGCCGGAGGGGGCCACGATTACAATAAAGGCCTCAGCAACAACAAGGGGACAGACCCTGGCCATGGACACCCCGAAGGCCTGAAGATAAAGGGTTGGATTACACAAAGCAGCCTCTCATTATCCACTCCTTGATACTGTTTGGTAACTTTGTTTTTTAAGGAATCCCTTAATTAGGTTTTACAGTGCATAGGTTAGGCATTTTCCAGCAAGAGCTTTATTGTAATGGGTTGCACATGTTCTCATACTGTACACCAAAATGAAACTTAGCTACAGGGCATTTCCTTCCGTTGCTCTTGCTGGGGAGCAGCTTTAACCTCTTTGCAGACACAAAGCCATATTTCACTCCTGAGAGGCCACAGCAGTTCCCCACTCCCAATCACTTGGGTCATTTCAACCCTTAAACTGCGCAGCCAACTCGCAAATGTGCCGCAGGGAACAACCCTCAGGAGGCAGGGGAGAGGTGAGACGGAGATTGGAAAAGACCCAGGAGGTTAAAACCCAACAGTGCCTCACTCCTAGCAAAGCCCAGGAGTCTCCCGAGGAGGAGCCCGTGGTGCTCAGCTGTGCAGCACATATAGCTGGTGGCCGCATTGCTGACCATCGCTAGACTGCTAGGGAATCATCCGGGAGACCTCCCCCAAGGCCAGCAGTGCTCTATTTCCATGTCGCATTTCAGTGCACCAAAGTCAGGACTGGTTTGGAGAAAGAGAAGGAAAAAAGCTGTTTCATGGGAATGAAGACATGATTCATAGGTAAAAGAGAAAAACCAGATTGGGATGGCCAGATATTTGGATAGGATTTGTCTGCACTCACTGGCTATGGTAAGATGTTCTCCTGACCCTGGACTCTGGAGATGGGTTACTGAGAGCAACAAGAGCTACTTCTTGAACTGTAGGGTTTTTTCAGCTGGAGATCGCTGTGAGACGAAAGAAGTGAGAACTGTATTGGGGAGTATGAAAGCTGCTACGTCACAGAAGGTACTCATGGATTCCTCTATTCTGCCCACCAAGCTGATGATGCAGCATGACCATCAGAAAAAAATCTCCAGCTACGACTTAAGTGTGCGGAATTTACCCCAGATTTTCTTATCCAGCCCAAAACTTGGAAACTTATGACTATCTACCAGTACAAAAACACCGATATCTTAGGGGACTTCCATGTGGCAGATTCAGATCAGACAGAGCGAGCTCAGCACACAGCATGTATGGAAGTGGTGGGATGCCTTGCTACAGGATGTTATAGGAAAAAATAAGTTTACATGCATTCAAAGGGCAAGCGGGCAAATTCTCAGAAGAAAAAAATCCTCCAAGGTATCTTAAATACCTAACTAACCACAGCGTGCTCGGTTTTCCTACAAACCCGTTCCATTGTTTGGATACCAGAGCTACAGAAATAGTTTCTCTGGCAGGTCCTCTGAGAAGAGGCTGACAACCCGCACAGCTCAGCACATCTCTGCCCTGCCTGACGAGTGGGGGCAGGAAAGCCTAATGAGGAAGGTCTCAGAAACTTCAACCTGCAGCAGAGGACTCTGCTTATCCGCCCAGCAGCTTCAGCAGTTAACACGGCTAAAATATGCGTTACCCTTAAAGTTGCCGGTGAGGGATTAAACCTCAGTCCCCCAAACAGCCAGGGATGTGACAGCTCTGTGCACGCCAGGAGCCTGGCTGAAATGACATCTGCGTAAGTGTTTCTAGGAGTAGGAATTTGCAGCTGGGTTTTCCGTGGTACCCGCTCCTGTTTGCACTTGGACCTTTGAAAATCAGGCTATTAGTATGCTCACATTGAAGAAGGGAATTTATGTTGTCTTCATGCTTTAAGCCTGAATTTGTCCTGAGGGAACAGTAGCAGAAAAAACAGCCATTTATTTTTAATAGACACCAGTCTCGTTACTTAGGTCTGGTGAGCTTAAAGGATTGAGAGGTGAATGATATCATCAAGGAAGCAATTTCTTTCTTTACTTTTTTTCATTCATCTAAGAAAAAAAATATCCCGCACAGGAATACAATACAAGAACCTCGCTATGGTTTGTAAAAGCTTCCCCTCAGGATTGCAAACCTCATTTATCTTGTCTGCTGTCCCTTCCCCAAGGCACAAACTTCCCTCCTTGTGCTGTCCCGGGAACAGGCACCTTTTATCCACCCTTTGCCTTCAGCACCCACACCAAGAAATGAACCAGGTGATGGCAGCGGCCACTGCAAACCCCCACATTCCTCTCTCCCAAAAAGACAGAGAAGCCCCTCTCAGGGAAGGAGAAGTCCGGATTTATCCGCAACGACAGCCCCCCGGCCACAGCCGGCAGCAGGGAGCGGGGCCCCCCACCCCAGGACATCGTGGGGTCACCGCAGGCCAGTCAGAGCACCTCGACTTGGCTGTGACCTTGCGGGAGCCCTTGCAAATCACATCTGGAATGTGTTTCAGCTTCAAGAGCAATAAATGAAAACACTGAACACAACAGGGTCGAGGCAATGTTGTTTGAAAGAAAAGGTAATGCTTTGACCCTTATTTGGCCCATGACATGTCTGGTTATTCTGCCAAGAACTGGGGAAGTGTGGCTTGGGATGGGTAAAGGATAATAAGCTATTTTGTCATAAAATAATATAATTCATTTCAAGCTTCAGTGGCACCCAAGAATGGGAAATGTGACTTCCCCGCACTCCAAGCCGCTCCTTTTCTTTTGTCTCCAGACATCCAGCAAGCGAACGAGAGCTCCGCTGGATTCACACAGAAACAATCAAGATCAGACAAGTTCACGCCATTTTTCAAGCAGTCTGGCAAATCTTGATTTGCGAAAAATTAGAAAAAGACTAGTTTGATTTTATAAACTACCACCAAATGGAAATCCAACTTATAGTGACAGCATCAACGTAAAAATGACACATGGCCTCTCTGTCATTTTTCCTTTACTTTTCACCACCGAAACCGTGGCTGTGATTTCAGCAACCTGCTCCCGAAAACAAGAGGGGTCCCTGTGGCAGGGCTGGCTGCAGGTACGCCCCATCCCTCCCTCTCCTTCGCTGCCCATAGCAGTGTGCCGCTCAAGCAATGCCCCCCTCCCCTCGCTCAGCGTGCCTGCTCCTGTGGCCGCCTGCAAGAACTACTGCCTGGGCCGCAAGGAAAAGTGCAGCAAGCGCTCAGAGCGTTCCTCTGAGGGAATCCAGAATCAGGAGGTATTTTCCCTTCCTTGATGTGGCAAAATCCGCTTTTTCCTTAGGAAAGCGTTTGCTTGCAGACAAAGTGAAGAGCATCCTTCCGGATGAGCCAACGCTTGCTTTATTTTTCAAATACAACTGGAGTAAAGCCTCTTGAACCCGAAAAGTTCAGGTCCAGATTAGGAAGTTCCACCCTTGCCCAGCTGATGCCACTTAAATTTCCACCTATATTTCATTGCCAGCACTGACAGATAATCTCTTCTATCAGGGCCATTAATTGATTCAGGGCAATAAATTGAATGAATAGCTTTCCACTTAGAAGGGCAATAGCTCCAAGGTGTGAGTTTTGCAGCAGCAGGGCCCATTTCAGAGCTATCTGCCTTCTCATGGCATAGCTGGCCCAAATCTGTGGGTTTCTGCTGTGTCTCTTCGGAATCTTCTTGGAGGCCTCACCCCCACCTCACATCAGTGAAAATATGGGGAATTAATGCCAGGGAACTCCCCTTGGAACGATGGAGGGGTTTTAACTCGGAATATATTACTGCTGTGGCTGAGAGCGCTGCCTTGAAGGGAGCAGAAGGGAGCAGAAGACAGTGATGGGCACAACAGGCCGGACTGTGGTGCTGGAGCCATTCCAGCGTGGCACCATACCTGTCACCGCTTTTAACGGGCTACGGCTGCAGGAGGCTGCCGAGAAAACGATGCCCCAACATTGAAGTTTTTGGATCTCCATGCTGTGGTCCCTGCGTAGCCACGGATTTCCGTGGTACCATTCCTACCATGTGGCTGGGCAGGTTCACAGAAGCGTAGCCCTCCACGCTCCATCTCTGCTGGAATTTCACCAGATCCATGTCTCAGCGTTGTGTCTGTTTCATTATTTTATAAAAGGATTTTACGTCTTCCCCTTCGAGCCTGATTTGTTACTACATGTAGGGATGGGAGGGAGAAGAAAAATGACTTGAGAGGCTGTAGAGTGAACACAGCATACCACAAGCAACCAGCTCCCCTTTTCACTGCAGCAGTTTCAGGCAGTATCTCACTAGCTTCTTCTGCCTGATTTTTAAATTAAAAAGGAAAAAAAAAAAAAAAAAAGCCTGACCACCCTCTTGCTGAATAACTGGCTTACAGAAAGCTGTCGCTTTTTCTCTGAAAGGATTGAGAAACAGGGGCCTTCAATAGCTTCTTTGTGCAATTTTATTTTGCAGCTTCCAGGCCAAGACAGCATTTCCTGACCCGTGAGGATATGCTGCCCTCTTCCAGTCTGGGACACTGCAGCTCAGCAGTGCCATGGAGACACATCTCCATGGATCTGCAGGATTAACCCAAAGAATCAGTAATCCTCCACTTCCACCCGTCTAGTTTCTCTTAGCAGTTAGGTAATGGGTTAGGCAGAATTCATTAAAAGCGTAAGGGACTAGGATTGTGTTCAAGTAGGCTTTTCCTGACCTCATGTCCCCCATCTGCCTTCTCTCCTGCCCAGTTTGCAACGGTGAGCCTCTCCACCACCACCCCCTAGCCCCTGACACCTCTCCTGATCTTCTCCATCATTCAGAAAGGAGACCTCCTTCCACACCTAAAGAATACTACAAAGAACGAGATCTTTTCTTATGAGGAAAGGCTGAGGGAATTGGGGCTTTTCAGTCTGGAGAAGAGAAGACTGAGGGGGAACTTAAAATACTTAAAGGGAGGTGCCAGGGGGATGGGAACAGTCTTTTTTCAGTGGTGCCCAGTGACAGGACGAGAGGTAATGGGCACAAACTTGAACATAGCAAGTTCCATCTTAACCTGAGGAGGAACTTCTTTACTTTGAGGGTGGCAGAGCAGTGGCACAGGCTGCCCAGAGAGGTGGGGGAGTCTCCCACGCTGGAGCCATCCCAAACCCGCCTGGACGCCGTCCTGTGCCACTGCTGGAGGTGCCCCTGCTCTGGCAGGGGGTGGCACTGGGGGAGCTCCAGAGGTCCATTCCAACCCTGACCATTCTGTGATTCTGTGAAAATCCTCAAATATCTTTTGCTAAGATGCCATCATCTGGGAGCCTCCGCCAGGAATTTTCATGTTTTGGGGCGGACAGTAGAGATGAGTGAGCAGGAGAGAGCACCAGGAGCCTGCCTTACCCGGTTAAGAGCTGCAAGCCTTTTTCTCCCTTTTGTGCAAGGGAGACAGATGAGGACTTTCCAGCCCTGAGTGGGACTCTGGGTTGTCACACCTGCTGCTCTCACAGGTGCCTCTGGGCCGGGAGATCCCCTCCAGCAATTCCCCTGTGACTGCTCTTATCAGCTGCTGAAGATTAGAGGTACCTTGGAATAGAAACTTCAAGGAAAAAGGGAAGGGGAGAATTGCATATCAAAGAAAGCGCTTGAAAGAAACCTTTGAAGGACCCTATTCAAAGGTTCATGACTTGATATAACCATTTTAAAAAGATATAAATTCCTGTTTGGATTTGGGATTGGCTCTCACCCCAGCAGGACAGAAGAGCTGCCTTCTTTGTATGAACACAGTCCCAGCACAACACAGGAGATGAGATCCATCTGATAACATCTTACATTTCTTTCAACCTAAAAAATCCAGAGGTAATACACTAAGGTAAGACCCACTCTCACATATGCATTAATAACTTTCGGAAAAAGACATGAGCTTGTGTCCATAAGCTTTTAGGTAGTATAAAGAGAGTTAAATGTTTGCAGGCTGTCTGTAGATCGGATATCCTAGTTAAAAACCACAGTCAACATTTACATCACTTACTGCTGAAATGTTTCCACCCCGAGATTAAAACACAGTAGTCAT
>NW_009648332.1:1520871-1598493 GCF_000708025.1 Charadrius vociferus
CTGAACCGAAGCCCAAACTTGGGCAAACCTTGGGCACAGCTTATCTTTTCGCTGGTCTCTGATGAGGTCCGGTCCTCCCCACTCATCCCGAGTACACACCTTCCTAGCAGTACCATTGCCACACCAGGCCTGACTGCACCAAGATGCATTTGGGCTGGCAAATTGCTACCAATGAGTCCAATCAGCTCACAAGCACAAAAAATACTCTGTCTGTCTAATTTCCCGATACGCTGTTTCCTGGTGGATTTTTCCTTATGTTTGGAATTTTATTTCTCTTGGAAATTTATTACTAGATATACCGAGGAAATAGCTGCTCTTATCTACTCCATTATAGGTGACTTTTAAAAAATAATATCCTTAATGATGCACAGCTCTCCGTTTAGGCAAGTCTCGGTTCAGCTAAGCCCTTAGCTCCCATGCAGCATGACGAGTGTGTTTAATGAGATTCAGCAGGCTGTATTTTTAAGGATATACTCAACCCATTTGCTGACACAGGGTCAGGGCTCTTACCACTGCCCCTCTCAGCCCCTTCTTCCTTTTTTGCATCATGACTCCAGTTTGGCCATATCTAAACCTGCATGGGGAGACCTTCCTTCACCCTTTCACTTTTCCCTGCAGCGGCCCCTCATCCTGGCTGTGACCTTTGCCCGTTCCTGCAATTCCTGTAGGCAAACACAGGAGTGCCCTGAGGATGCTGGGCAGTGACCCCGCTGGGAGGAGAAGGTCTGCCTATGCTGCCCAGCACAAAGAAGAATCTGAGACCCCCGTTCCAACCTTCAGAGCCAAGGGAGCTGCACAAGCACGCCCAGTGCCCGAATGCTGGTGGAAAATTCTTGTTGAGGTGCTGGACCACAGTGGTGGTGCCAAGCAAGGGGGGCAGGCTGCCTGAGCAGGGGCCCAGCAGACGGCTGCAGCGGGGAGGAGTGGACAGGGAGCGTTTCAGCCTCTCCCCAGCAGCATCAGCATCTCGCAGAGCCGCACAACGAGAGAACTGGGCGGCAAGCCAGGAATTCTTGAGTTATATTCCTGATGCTGCCATTAATTTCTTATATGGCCTTGGGCAACTTGTATCACCTGCCAGTTTGGGTTTTTCCTTAGATAAAGTAGGGAAAATAGTTAACATCATGGATTTATAGAGCTTAAAGCTCTACAAAGAAGAGTCTGGTCTGGCTTCTCTATATCAAAAAAAGCTTTAATTTCACTCAGTTGTGCCTGAATCGAGGCCAATTGCTTATGTTTGACCAATATATATATCTCTCCATCTCTTACAGAAGAACAACTTATCTTCATCTGAAACATCAAGAGATGGAGAAAAGCCAGCACTTCCCTTGGTATTTTCCCCCCTGTGATTAATTCCCATCCCTATTGAGCATTCAAGTTTCATTTCCCATTCGAATTTTTTGGGATTCTTCTTTCAGCCACTACTTCTAACAACGCTTTTTTTCTGCTAAATGAAAGTTTTCGCATGATTTGGTATTTCTCTCCGTGGCTTATCCACGCTCATTGGTGGGCTACGGGCAATAATGGCAGAGATAATTAAAATCTGCCCAGTGCTTTGAAATATTAAGCTCATCTCTAAGGCCTATTATCCTGTTCAGTGTCAGAGGTACCACTGACAAGTACTTGACTTCAGCCTTTCAGGCGGCGCGCAGCTGCCAGAGAAAACCAAGAGTGGAAAAGTACTATCCCTTCAGAAAAACAGATGTTGCAGCTCCAATTTGTCTTCTGCCAAGACAAAGGAGATGCACTAAATTGATCTTTTGAAAAGGATTTTGTTTTGCTTCCAAGATTAATATCACAACAAACTGGGAGGCACCATTCCTCGGGGTGCAATGCTATATTGCAGAACTGAGCCTAAATACCCATGCTGAGCATAATTTAGTTAGTCTGAAACTATGTCTGCGGAGGGGGAGATAAACTTTTTCCATCCAGTAGCATATTATCTAAATAATCTCTCTATCTCAATATACAAAGGCTGACCGCTCAGCTTCAAAGCCAGACAATAGCTTCTAGGCCTGACATTGCCCACCATGGAGTGTCAGTGGTGGTCTTCAGAGCCCTCACTGGTGGCCTTCATGAGTCTGCTCGCTCCCACAAAAGGAAAGGAGGAATGATGGGGTGGGAATGATGATCTGGGGCATCCTGTGAGATGGTTGGAGGGCTCTGACTGGAGCCAGCCATTTTCACTGGCCAGAAAACTTCATCATCTCAAGTCATGCAACTGGGTAAAGGGCACCCAACCAGTGCTCCAGCTTATGGGGAAAGTGACTGCTTGACACCTTTCACAGAAAGGACACTCTCTTCATCCACAGACCAGAAACACTGCAGTTTATATGCTGGCTTTTCACCCCGGGATCACCTCTGCTTATCACCATTAACATCATCCTCCTGCAGTTCTTTTTGCCTCTTACACAAAGTGACAACTCCTTTCCCAAACACATTGGTCCCAGACGTGGCTATTCTGCCCTCGCTGATGTGAACCATTACATGTCTTCTCCAGCCACTACTGCCTTTGTCCTCAGCAGTATTTGCACTTCAGCAAAAGGACTAAAAATCCCTATTCATACAACCTGCTCAGGATGAACAGCAGTGTACAATTTAAACACATTGATTCAATGCTCCTTAGAACACCAAATTGGTCCTAATTTTTTTACATGGCATATCCAATTAACAAGCTGAAACAAGCACAATCATCGGATTATGGTATTGTCTTTCCACACTTGTTCATCCATCTGAATAATTGCAAATAAATTCCATGTACATGTTTCACCAAGGCCCAAATCTCTATGCTATGGCAATTTGTGAACAAGGTTTACACACACACCCCCAAGGTATAATGGATCAACAAAAATGAGTGGACAAAACAGAGCTTTTAGGAATGCTTTTTTCTCTGCACTGTGGGAAATCTTTTACAACGGTGGAAAACAGATGTAATGTACCACCTCAAGACAACAGCAATTCTCACTGGTGCACGGAAGTGCTCCTGAAGCAAGCTGACCCCTTTTCTGCTAGGGCTAGTCTACACAAGGAAGTTTTGCAAGCCTAATTATGTCAGCTAGGAGTGTGAAAAAACAAATACATCATCCCTATGAGAGAGAGCTACACCAACAAAAAGCCCTGGTGTGGATTCAGTGCTACAAAAGGAGGGATTTTTTTTTTTTCTTTTAGTATAGCTATTTTTTGGGGGGTAGCTACAATAAACTAAATGAGCAAAAGAAACCACTTGGCTCGAATAACTGTATTTCCAGCGTAGGTTGCCAGTCCAGCGACATCTCTGTGTCAGCACATTCCTCCTCCTGGAGAGGAGAGACCTAACGCCGAGTTCTCTGAAGTCTTTACCTGGGATAGAGGAAGGCTAAAAGAAGGATCAGACTATTCAATATCTAAAAGGACACAGTGTGGTGAGGGGGAAAGCTCCGGCTGCTCCGAGCCAGAGGCTGACACATCAGATAGCACATTCCTGCCTGACGTGTGCCCTCATGGCTGCAAAGTGAGTTTCTTGTTGGAGATGGTCGCTCTGTGATAACACGCAGTCATTCCTGGGCTTCTGGCATGACCCAAAGCCCACATCAAGCTTCAGCTTCATGTGGGGGTTTATAGTTGGACCTCAAGGGTTGTGGGCACAGCGGGTTGTGAGATGGGTACCCAAGGTCATGCTCTGGGGATGTGATGACAGAAAGTGTTTCTTTTAACCCAGAATCAAAACAGGGTCTCTCTGGCTTTACCCAGAGGCTGCAGACAAGGTACACTGGACACACTTAGGCTATGCGATTCTCCTTTCCCTCCCACTGCTTCTGAGCCTAATGTGTGCCCAATGTGAGCTTAACGTACTCTCACAGGCTGGCTTCCACCTGCTGTAATCGCAAGGCTGACTGCATCACAGCCAGAGCCAGAGCTCTCTCCCAGGGAAGGTTCATCTGAACGATCCCGTGGCAGGTTTATACTACCACTCATCGCAGATGGGCACCTGTTGGGGCAAGATGCATCCTGCTCCCCTGCCCTCTTCTGCAGCCTTGTGTAAGTAACCTGTGAGTACCCTCAGGTAGGACGGTCTGAGACCCTCTCCATCCTTCCTGCTCTGACCACCGCACTCCTCTCCAACACCGCAGGCAATTTCAGCGCTCTGTTTAGCAGGGCTTCAAGGCTGCAGCCAGGGCCTCTTCCCTCGCATCCTCTGGAGCAGCAAGTCCCACCTTTTCCTTCTTGCAGAGCTGCATTGGCTCGTTGCCCTCACTAATCCTGGGGGAGGTTGTTTGTTGGGCTTTTCTTCCTTAATCAATCCACAGAAACTAGCTCGCATGAGGCTTTGTGTTTCGGCTGAGCGAATTCCACAAGCAAGGTGTAAAAGTAATTAAGGCGCCAGGCCGCAGCTTTCTGACATTGCAATCAATGAGGTGTCCCCAGGCAGCCACCTGCACAATGAAAGCACAGCAAGCACGGGGAGGCGAGGGGGGAATCCAAAATCCGCAGCTTTCAGAAAGCCCCATCATTTCTCGGTCCAGCTCTCTGGGGGCCAACAGATAAACAGCACTGCCCCAAGGAATTTCCTTCCTCCGAAGGTGGGAACTGGCCAAGATCAGCCACGGCCTCCCATCCTCCGATGACATCAGCTTCCTCGGGCGTGGGGCAAGGGGACTTCAAAGGAGGAGTTAGGGGAAAAAGCCCTCCTGTGAGAACCAAGAAGGTCTGCTTTCTGGCCTGAAGGCCATGTGGCGAAGCCCCGTTGTCAGCGGTTCACCCCAGCATGCCCCAGAGAGACAATAAAAACGGGAAGGAAAGCATTAGCACAGCAGAGGCAGCCACGCAAAAGCAGCTGCAGGGCTGCGACCAGCGAGAAGCTGCCGTTCCAGTTCCTCTGGCCAAATGGTCCCAACACAGCCCCATCTCTGCCAACACCTGAGCTAACCCACGGACCTGCCTTGCCAGAAGGCCACCAGTTTCCTGGGGCTCGTGCCCTTGGGCTGAGCTCACTGTGAACTTTTGGATGCCAAATCCAGGTTAACCTTCAATGCAGTCTCCATCTAACGATGCTACATGCTCTTGCTTCTCCCTACAGCTTCACTACCCTTACATCTTGAAGAATTGTAATATCTTTTTAGTCCCCAGCCCTATCCTAAGTTTTGTTGAAATTTGGCCAAGAACTTCCTGGGGGAAGAGGAAAGAGAAGGGACCGGCAGGCACACATGGTGACACTATGTTCACATAAGCTTCATTTCCTTAGGAAACCAGGCTAAAAATAATAGTCAAAAATGTTGGGCAATTGCCTTCAACTCAAGATCTCTCTCTAGACAGGAAGAAAGGAAGGAATTAGCAGACTGTAGGTTATATTTCAAGGTTTGTCTACATGATTTGAAGCATAGAAATTAGAAATGAAATTAAGAAGATATATTAGGTCGTCTTGCCCCTCCCTGGGGGAACAAACCTACAGCTGTTTCCCTCAGCATATTTTTCAGTGAAGTGTGCGGCCCGGTTTCAAATGATCCAAATGATGGAGCTTCCATCAGTTTTCAACAGGGACCCATTCCTTTGCTTACGTATCTTTCCTTTTCTTTTTTTTTTTTTTTTAAACAGTTTCAACTTTTTCAGCCGTTGACCATGTTTCATCTCATCATTTCTAGCACACCTCTTAATTGTTTTATAAACTCACTAGGTAGAAAGGTAAATAGAAGTGTCTACGCATGCCACCTACATACTTCAAATAGCATCACAGGGTTCACTTCATGCTTTTGGCTGACTGAAAGGTTTTTATTCAATATGGCTTAATGTTTTTAACTGTGTTTTTCTGGGGAAAAAAAAAAAAAAAGGCCTTTGATGATTAATAAATTCCAGGGGTTTTTTTTCAGTCTGATTTTTTTTGGACTTCCCACCCTGGCTTCATTTCAGGTTGAAGTTGAGGGGCCCAACCCACTCAAAATATCTTCTAGAGGGTTTTCTCATTCCCCTTGACTTTTCTACTTTAGTTTTCTGTTACATAATTAAAAACTATTGAAAGGGAGGGACTACTTTAATATGACATTATTCCAAGAAAATAGGCCTCTTTTCTTAACCACACAGTTTCTTTTATCGTACAACAGAAGGTTGCTTGTCAGCAGAGTGGGCCCTATAGATCGGATGACATTTATCTCATGCTGTACACACAGGTCCTTGAAAGGAGAGGGTCACACTCTGCATGCAGACTATCAGTGCTTTCTCGAAACATAAGGGCAAACCCTATTTCCCAGGGAACAACTTTGCCCCAGCCCTTATTATTAACCACTGAGATTAAGGCAGAGAATCATAGAATCATAGAATCGTTATGGTTGGAAGAGACCTTTAAAATCATCAAGCCCAACCGTTAACTCAGCACTGCCAAGTTACCACTAAACCATGTCCCTCAGCACCACATCTACACATCTTTTAAATACCTGCAGGGATGGAGAAACCACTTTGCTTCTTGCAACAGCCCCCTCCAAAATAATCCGCAGTGCAGTGCGCCCAAAACTGCGTTTCTCCCCAACACTGCCCATCACTCGCATGGTCAGAAGAAACCCAGGTATGGTCCAACAGCACCATCTGCTGCCCCCCACCCCTGCCAGACAAGCAGGCAGCAGGCAAAACCCCACACATGGCAGGCTGGGCAATGTCAAAGGCCTGAAGGGAGTTAGGACCTACCTAGGAGAATTAAGATGTGGACAAATCACTCGTCTGGCTGCAGGACAGCAGGTTAAATTAACTTCTTCTATCCAAGCTACGTGTTTGGAGCAGATCTGAATTTGACAGCAAAAATCCAGCTGCTGACCCAGCACAAGATTGAGGAGGTACGCAAGGATGAATTAGTGCTGTCATATATAGTTGACAGAGAAATATATTTCTTTTTGCTACTTTGCAGCTATATAACATGAAAAAAATGCTGTGAGGTATAATCAGCTTCAGCTTCTTCACCCTAAGCACAAACACACAGAGGTTTTGACCAAACCCCCTATCTTTAACATGCTTGTTCCACATTCAGAGCAGAAGACGTGAAGATGTGTGAGTAGACACAGTTTTCTTGGCAATACTGGGGGGCCAGTTTCACAGAATTTTATAAAAACAAGATTCCCCATCTCAAAATCATCCAACTCAGAAGAAGGGCTGGTTTCTGGTATACTCACACCTCCCTGATGGACAGCAGCACATCCATGGCTGCCAGCAAACACAGCGAGGAAATGTGCACATTATTGAGATTCATCCCTCAGCACCTCCTGGATTCCTTCTGCACCTCGTAACCTCGCAAGAAGCACCACAGTACCCATATTTCTGTGCCTGATCCCCTGCTTACAAACACCCCCTGTAACTGGGAACTGGTGGGAAGACATAGAAAGGTTGGCTCTGTAGGTGGGATAGAGACCCACATTGGGAATATTTCCCAGAGCGTTTATGTGTATTGAGGCTTCCACAACACTGCAGTGCAGAATTCCCAGGGGTCCACATCCATTCCCCGTACGCATCTCTGACCCACAACTAACTCCACTGTTGCCTTGAGCCTCCTGCTTCACCGAGCCTAGTGCTACACAGTTTCCATAAAACCAAGAAGTAGATTCAAGGCCATATTAGGCATAGTTAGAGGATACTAAACGAAGGTTCCAAGAAGTCTGAGCCCTTTCCTGAGCGCTGACAGCTGCATCTGAGTCAGCTTTGCTCCCTGCCATTCTCTGCTGAGTCACTTTATCCCAAAGCATCGGCAGCAAGCGGAGAGCGAGGAGGAGGAAGAAGCCAGGGAGCAGAGCCAGGAGAGGGTGCACGGCAGGAGCAGAGGGCACCAGCCTGGACCTGGTCCCAGCTCTTCTGACGTTTGTGTTACTGGTGGGAAAAGTACTCTGAAAATACAGCTGTCATGAGGATCAGGCAGTGACAGGAGAGAGAAGGACTGAGACATTCAAACCCAAGCAGAAATCTTGGGGACCAACAGTGTTGTACCAAACTGAGAGGAAGAAGTGTATTTTGGAGTGGGCTTATGCCAGAATACGCGTGTGTGTGTGAGAGAGAGCATGTGTGCACGTGTGTATGAGCACTGTGTGTGCATGAACACACTTGCACATGGTTTTGTTTGGGCAAGGCATTTTGGCAAAGTCAACAAAAACTAATTGCAAACAAACTGCCTTTATACTCAGCCCCCAAAACAGCTGCTTTCAAAGTTGTACCAGCAGGAGTTAAAAGCATCACTAGCTGTTGCTACACAACCCAGTAATTTCGGGTGCTATACCTTCCGCTCCATCCCAGTGCTTTCTGTTTGCTGGCCAAAATGAACAGTGAGGTGCTGAGAGTCTGTTCATCTACTTATTCAGGGCTCAGCACCACTTTTCAGGAGCACTATATACATTCAGAAGTTGCCTGAAATAATAAATAACTGTGACAGGTACAGAAACAAAGCCTGTAGCTCTTGGGCTAGTGTTTCCCCCTCCGGAGAGGTTTTTGTTCCCTCGTGGCTGCAGGACAGAACATTCCAGTGATGTTTCAGCACTGATGGGCCCTCAAGCCTCAGCCAGGAGAAAAGTCAGCTTTCTGGCAGAAAACCCTGACTAGCTCCTGGAACCGAGCAAAGAAAAGGAGAAAAGATGAAATACTTTGTTTACCATATCATGACATCACCATCATCACTGGAGAAAAATGCAAGTTCATCTTTCTTCCCCGGGATGGTCCGTATGACCTGAATCATAAGCACTGCTGGATAACACAGCAGTGTCCTTTCCCCCTCCGCGGAGCGCTCCGGGACCGCAGCGCAGGCATCGGCGCACGCACATAGATGCGTTTGACCTCGTGGCCACCGACTTCGACAGGGTGCAGACGCAACCCAGAAAGCTCCCAATGTTGAATTCCCTTTGCAAGATACGAGTCCTACAGTGATGTTTTTGAGCCTGAATGCGTACGCAGAGTCGCTGACTGCTTTGTGGCAAGCTGTACCGTCACCCGGGACAGTGTACAGGCTCCGTGGACACAGGGAAGGATTTCTGCCCAGAAAGTCTTTGCATCGTCCACTGCTTTAATTGTTAGCGTGTGCTGGCAGAGCAGGGAAGAACATACCCAGTCCCTTACAGAAAGTAAATGACTTCCTCTGGAGGAAACAGTCTCTTCAACCGGCATCTGTCACTCAGGTTACACAAAGTTGTGGATCTCTGGAAAAAACCTGCCTCCAAGGAAACGTCTGGCTTAATTCAAACACATCTAGGTTAGCAAAGTCTTTTTCATGGATGGTTTCATCTCCTTCCTTTCACTTCCCTTTCACCCCTGTCCCCCTCAAACTCCACTTTCATTTGTAAGCGCTCTGTTTTTTTCTATATATCCGTTTCTGTTCTCTGATAACTGAGCAATTGTTGAAGACTTCATGGGACAGGTAAAGCCAGCATACCCCAGTACATCACATTTTATTTTTTCCTGGTTCTACTCCCATGGCCTCACGCCACATTAGGTCCATCAAAACCAGTTTTAGGCTTCATGACAAAGAGCCTGGTTAAGAGGAAAAGGGCGGGTTTTCTACCGGAAAGAGGGGCCACTGCTCTATTCCAGGGGTAAAAAAATGTCTCAACACATAAACTGCTGCGACTCTGACAACCAGAAACGCAGGAAAAATACAGTGGTGTATGGCAACGTAGCCAGCTGAGACATCCCTACAGTGAGGTCTTCCTCCATCCAACTGGAACTCAGATTTAGTTGTCAGAAAGCTCCAGTAAATCTTTTTACTCACATAAGACCAGAGTCAGGGGAGTGCTTTACCGCCCTGAAATGGAATGGAAAATCAGAGCTTCAAAATCCTTGCAAAGGGATCATCTCAGGAGGGGAAATGGCATGGATCAACTGAAACGTTCATTCTGGTTTTAATGCTACAGACAACAGCGAAGCAAGATAAAACTGTTAAAAAAACATCCAAACCTCATGCTTTCCATTTTTGAAACCACTTGGAAACGTTTTCAGGATTGGGAGATTTACTGAACTGACCCTCGTACATGCAAACACAGACAGGTTATCCTAGATTACCATTTTCTGATTACAAAAACCCAGTCAGAAAATTCCTGACCAGACATTCTACAGAATTACAAACTGCAAGAAAATGCCAAATCAGAACACAAAGAAAAAATCCTGGCAGATTCCCAACTGAATAAAAATTAATGCTTTAAAACATTAATTCAATAAAGTGCTGCTCCTGTGGAAGCCAGAGATCACTCATTTCAAGGCACTGGTAGAAGCCCAGGGAAATATGTGTTCAGTGGGAAGAGCACCCAGTGCAAAGATACCACAGCCCCAAGCTACATGTGCCAGATGGACTAAAGATCACTTGCCCTCAACAGCACCTTTTTTTTTTTAATGTGATTGGAGCAGAAAACCTCTATTCCCACCCTAACATGCTGAGCTTTGGCCTGGAAGCGAGCAGAGCACTCAGTGCTGGAAAGACTCGAGGGACCTCAGCAGGCACTGCCGCGCACCCTCCCCATCCACAGCCTTCCACCAGCCCCAAACAGCCCAAACCTGAGGGCGTGCATGTAGACAGGCAGAATAATTCAGAAACACCAGCTGAAAAGACCATTCCTTTGTGTGAATTCAAGGGGAATTCGTTCCCTCCAAGGGCCAGTAATTAATTTGGATGTTGACTCAGAGATGACATTAGGGGCCTGTCCTTCACAATTGCTTCAAGCATAATTTTGGCCTCAACGGTTGCTTTAATTGAATCCGATTTAGATGGGAGTCCACCAGCACCTCATTTTTATTTTATTTTTATGATTCAATTTAGCATTTAGTTTCAGTTGCAATCTGATTTTATTATAGTTGTTGCTAGCAGAAAATGTATCCACCTATTACTAACACTACATAAATTCAGATGCTGTCTTAGGAAACATTCTCACACGTATGAGCGTTAACATCTCATATATAATATGCCTACTTGTTGATAAGGCTTGCTGCATGACTCAGTGCCATGACCTTTCCAGAGGAAGTATTGTTTCAAGGCATAATATGTTACAAAGGCAAAGAAATGCAACCTTTCCTATTGCTGTAACGCATGGCATCTTTGGGGTGTTTCCTCCGAGAGGCGAAGATGATTCAACCATGCACCGTGCACTTGCTCCAGCAAGAGTGTCGATTTGAGAATATATTCCTTCACCAAGGAACTGGTATTCACATGTCGTCATGACTTTTTTTATGTATGAACAAAGGGCTCTGTTTCACAGGTCTAATTTCCCTTCCCGTGTATATGACAGATAGCGTTGCACCCTAGAAGTGGTTGCGCTGCACTGTTTGGTAGCTAAAGGCAGTCAGAAGAGATGTAATATTTCCAGAAGGCCTGAGCATTCATGCTGCAGTATCATCACATCCACTGTAGTTTCAATAAGAAGCGAACTGAAGCCAGCAAGGCTGTGATTATACCTTGGAGGAAACTTTCCAGGCAGCGAGGACAGTCCAGGATCGCACCAGACAGCCTGGGTAGCCTGCGGTGTCTCCATCCCCAGCTGTGAGCCAGGACTGATGTGGGTTGAGCTGGTCTAACTCCGCAGCTGAGAGAAGGAGGAGGTGACATTTTAGGAGAGCTTTTCTAGCCCTGTGACTTTATACTTACACCCAGGATTTGAGTTTGGGGATCTATCTGCCAGAAGCACAAGTTATCAGTCACATCTATGTTGTGTATACCAACAGCAGCTACTGCATGAGCTGCCTTTCCCGATGCACCGACTGGTTTTCCGTGCCACGTTAAGCTCCTCACTGCTGTGGTTAGACTGCTATCTAGTGCAGAACTGCTTGGTTTCAAATGAGATTCACTGCAACAAATACCAAGTAGATCAGTCCAGATTCAAAGGCCCGCAAGGCAGATCACTTTGGAACATAAATTTAGTAGAAATTTAGATTTGATCAATTTTATTTTTTTTTTTCTGATCTAAGCTAAGAGCTATTGAAACATGTGAAACTTTTATCAGAGTTGACAATGGTTTAAATACCATCCTGCCAGCTCCTAGAGTGCTAGCAAACAATCTTTCATCAACCAAATGAACTCTTACAGACGGAGAAAGATATAAACACCCATATGTAATGCACATTCTCTGGACCGGGTCCACCACTAGCAAAACCCTCCTGCTTCCCTGGAACCAGTAACACAAACTCCCTTTATATGTCTTAAGTGTCCACAGTACAAACAATAACACATTAGCATGCTCTTGACACTGCTGTCAAAATAAACAGCTATTTATTAACATTCTACAAGGCATTATTTTTTAAAGAAATCAATTGAGCAATAATGTCAGAAAAAAAAATAATATATATCCCTCTGCCCCAGAAAACAGCATCTCCCTTTTACTTAAGACAACATCTGGTCCAGATAACAGCTGCCAAGGGCTAGAGCTAAGAGGAACAGTGATTGCTGTTGCTTGGTGGTTGCTTGAGTATTTTTGAGAACAACATTTTTTCGCTGTATGGTATCACTGCCAACTATTCCCTGGGATCCCAGGAGGACAATGCATTCCCTTTCTGCTCTTACAGGCTAAACAGAATAAAGGCTGAACACGATGCTTGCTCCCACCAGTCAAACCTGCACTAAATATAAAAAGATATTAAAAACTGCCTCTCCCTCTGTCCTTCTGAGGTGAAAACCTCCCCATCTTCACGCAGGGAGACTTTTGCTGTCTTTTGTTCTCCTGTGGTTACGGCAAATTTAAAGATATCAAGGAACCTCTTGAGAAAACCAAGAAAGGAAGCTTGAATGCAAAGTGAACTTACAAACAAAAAGCTATTTTTAGCGTTGGGGGGAAACTCTTAGCATTGGACAAACAATACAAGGAAGTTTCAGACACTGACTGCTAGGGAGAGCTAATATCCCCTTGTCGCTGCCCCACCTAGTCTGGATACAGGAATGCTGCTATATTCTCAGGCTTCTCACAACCCCCAAATTATCCACCTTCCCCTTAGCGTGGTGCAAAAGTTCAGGGCTTAGGCCGAGAGCCACCTGGTGACCTTGGCTCATACACACAACCTCACCCTCCCGCTGGCATAGGTGATTTGAGGTCACAGAGTGGCCCTGATGGGACCGTGGGCTCCATGGTGTTGATAAGGATGGGTGGTGGGACTTCCATTTGCAGTACCGCCAGCTGCGGTAGCAGAGCACAGCTGGAAGCACGCACAGGGCTGAGGCCAAAGAGCAACGGAAGAGTCTTGTGTACCTCAGGCACAGAATAAGGACAGAGCAGCTAAGGAGAAGCAGAATTAATTCCATGAATGGCCTTGGGACAACCCAAAAACGACCCTCCTAAACGCCGAATGAAATATCTAGCTGTGCTTCTGCCCTTCATACATTGCTGGACCCCAGGTCGTTGTCTGCAGTTAGTCAATGGAGTCGCACTGGTGCCCAGCAGCTGGGGATCTGGCTGTAGATTCAGGACATAACAATAATGCTTTGGCAATCCGCGCTGACCCTTCTTTTCCTCCTCACAATTCAGCTTTCCAACCTCCCCTCCCCCAGCAAAACAAATAATAATATATTTTTCAAGCAATTATCAATATGCAAGTTCTTTGGGATGAAAAGCTTTTACACGGGAATTTTTCTAGCCTATTCACTTCTTGTTCTCGCTGCATTCCTGTTTATTCATTTGCAACCAGAGTGAGCAGTAGGAATCGAAGTGGTCAAGAACAGCCTGTCTTCTGAGATCAGTGAAACAAGACTACACGTGAAGGACGCTGTTTCCCTTGAAACCTCTCCCAGATCTTTGTACTGCCCAGAGACCTGAACCAGTGTTCAGGTAACAGAAGATCCTGGGAAATTCTTATCATGGACCAGATATATTTCTGCTTTTGCTGTCAGCTTACACACACTTAAAACAGGGCTTTGATGGACAGAGTCAATCAGAAACTGGATGCAAGGTGGAACTGTACAAAAAAAAATAGAAGCTATACAGGATTGCTCGAGCCCTTATCTGTCCCTGCTGCCTATATAGACTCAGGAGAGGTCAGTCAATGACACTTTGTAGATCTGCCTGCCACTGGGAGAGAAGGATATTTATCACATTGCAACAAGCTGAGCCTCAGACAGCAATGTGCCCTGCCAGGGACAAAGTCCAACTCTGTACTGGGCTGCAACAGCAAGAGCGTAACCAGCAGATTGAAGGAAATGGTTCTTCACCTGTATTCAGCACTGCTGAGCCCACAGCTGGATACTGCATCTGGCTTTGGGCTCCACGGGACAAAACACTGGCTAAGGGGAGAGAGCCAGTGAGCCTGGCTTTGCCCGTCAAGATGGTCTGGGGTCAAAGCACATGGCATGAGAGGAGGGAACTGGGCTTGCTCGGGCTGGGCCAGGGAGAGCAATGGGGAACTGCAGCTCCCAGTACATAATGGGTGGTGACAGAGAAGCAGCAGCCCGGCCTCTCAAAGATGCACAGCGAAAGGACAAGTTGCAGTGAAGGAGATTCAGATCAGGTACAAAGAAAAAAAAAATTTTCCCTGAGAGAGGTCAACCACTTGGACAAGAACTCAGAAACCTTAGATCAGTGTAGTTTTCCAGTCAGTCTTTATAAGATAGATAGGGAAGGGCCTCTACGCCCATCAAGCGCTCAAGTCTCTTTGGCCTGCTTAGGGACACTAGGATGCACAGGCACCTGGATGCCTTTGTCTAGTCTGCTCCAGAAGGCCTGATCTTTCTGTCAAATGGCACTAATGCCACCGAATCACTTAGCCAGTTTTCAAAGTCACCTTTAATTTTGGTTTCTGAGCCCCTACTACAGGCTTTTGCAAATCGCTTTGTTCCACAGGTACTTTATCCTTGTCTTGATAAATGTCCTCCGGGTGAGAGGACAGGAATGCTTGTGGTTGCTTCTTTCTCAATAATTTCCACATGTTTTTTAGCGGTGTGGAGGGCACTCATCGCAAAAAGCCTCCAAAGAAAGGGTAGGAAGAATTTAGCTCTGATCTGGCTCTTGGTTCCATCGCAGAGTTGGTCTGTATCTGCAAAGGGTAAGGATTAACTGATGGAAAACCTTTGAGAGGCTCTGATAACAGAGCATATGCAAACAGCGGGATCAGGCTCCCAACGCTGCTGGTTACACATTGCAAATCAGCAGCCGTAGCACAGGCAGTACCAGCCTCGTACCCCGCACCACATTTCTGCTTCTGGGCTGCGTTGACTCCCTCCTGCAGTAACTCACCCGTCACTCCCCAGAATACTTCGGGATCTCTTTCTTCCACCTACCAGATGACAGGTCTGTAGACACGCAACCCCAATGTCCCCCCAAACCTCTGCCCACTGATACCGTACAAACCAGGGGTACGTGCTGTTTCAGAGCAAACCCTCAAAATTCCAGCACAGCCAGGATGTTTAATGGAAGTTGTGCACTGCCTCTGAAACACTCGGCTGCAGATTTGCTCAGCTTTTTGAGAAGAGACATTGATAGGGCACTGAGCTCTCTAAGTATGCTGGGGAGTGGCGCACGATTATAGCCGAGCACAAAGATGCTGCAGCCTAAAAACTAAAATACCCTCCCTGTGATAGACGAGACGCTCGCTGTTTCCTGCCCGAGCCCCTGGGTCTGTAATGCAGCACTGGCTGGAGACGCAGCAGTGTTCCTCATGCGGCACCTGGGACCGCTACACGCACAAGCAGCTTTGCACAACCAGGACCAGCCTCGCACCCGAAGGAGCCCAGATGTGGACACAGCTGGCACCCACATTAGGAAAGGCTCTTGAAGTGGCTGGGGAATTTGACTGATGTTGAGGTCAAGAGTGGAGTGGAAAAATGCCTTCCACTCTGCCTTATGCTTAAATACTGAAACAGCACCTCACTCCTCTCTGTTCCTAAAAGAAATAACAGTGCCACAACCATAATTAAATGCAGCCGTTGTTAAACAATGCTGGGGATACCGTAAAAACTGGTGTTATTATGTACACACGCTTTACCTCTGGGATTAAACTGCCTAGTTTCCTTCCACTAACATTAAAAACTTACTCTTTCGATCCCTTCCACTAACATGAAAACCTTGCTCTTTCCCATCGGCCGCCAAAAATGAGCACAGCTAACGGATCAGGTACAAAGCAACCTACTGGCACTGACGTCGGTGGGAAAATCCTGACATCCCCCCCAGCGCTGTACTGATTTACAGTGGTTCCCTAAGCTGAGGATCAAACGCAAGAGCATAGAGCCCCTCTAACACAGAACTGACACCTGATCTCCCGTCACGCTATTTGCTTCTTAACCCAAATGGTACCTCCAGAGCCCACAGGTCTGTGCCTACAGAAGGTGACGAGGTGGCAGCAGCCGTAGCCTCCCGGGGTAAGGAAGCAGGAATTGTTAGTGTGGATGAGGTCCATGGCCCGTCTAGCCCAATATCCTGTCTCAGATGGTGGCCAGCACCAGATGCGTCAGAGGAAGGTGTGAGGGACCCCATGTGAGGCAGATGTCATGCCTCCCTGCAGCCTACCCAACTTAGGAAAAGATGAAAACAAATGAGTTTATAACCTTTTGTCAGCCTGTCCCAAGGATGTAACTTCACAAATATTTAGGTCAAATGGGGCACACCCTGTGCTGCACAGAAAGAGAAAAGAAGAAAACCCAGTGCTTCAACTTCTGGATGCCATACTCTGTGTGCTAGATAAGATAAACTAGTGACAGTCACTTGCTGTCGCTGTGGACACTGGTCTGCTGGCTCAGCCCTGCAGCTAAAGGTGGCTTAGGACACGTGTGCACTGCAGTCTAGGTGCAAGCCATCATTTTCCACATGACAGTCACAAAAAAACCCTGTAGCTAATCAAAGAAAAACAAGTATGAAGCTAAGCTAAACTAGGCTTTTCTCTGTAGATTTTTTAAAACAATCCGATTTGTACAATGGATTCACCAAACTGAAAATCTTTCCTTGACATATGGGACTGCACCAACTTTAGCCATCAGTTCCCAAAAGGTCATGAACACGTCCCCACAAGCATGTTGTAAATGTGAAGACCAGCTATGTATGCGCATGGTTCCTGTCTTCTCCCAGTTTGTTTCTCCTTGTTGGGGAGAGGAGCTGGTGACTTCTACCAGGTCCCCAGCCAGAGCCAAGAAAAAAAGACAGCCACAGACTGGTTCTTATTAAGTCATAAAAGGTTTTCTCAGGTATCACAAAGAGCATCGGTAAGGTTCCTAATCAGCTTGCCTGCGGTTCTCATCCTGCTTGTGGAAGTGGGTCTCCACTGCCCATTCCAGTGCAACACGAAGGAGTGCGTATATCACTTGGCCCACAGGGGTTTTGTCCAGGGCTGTCCCGAGGGCAGGGATTCAGGCCAGCTGCAGCTTCCCCAGTGTCTCTGCTGGTGGAAAACCCAAACACTTCAAATGCTGATATAAGGACTGAGTAGCGCAGAAACTTGCCCTTGCTCTGAGGCTGGGTGTCCTGTTGGCAAGGCAGGACGGAGGCAAAAGCAGCTGAAAGCTACTGCTCTGCCCCAGCCTGAGCGAGGGGAGGGGGAAATCTATTCTGTGGTTTGGCACAGAAGGGTCTCCCGTGTCCTTGATATCCCCAGGGTGGTATCACTGATGGCACGCAAGCAAGGCAGAGACATCGCACAGCTCCGTGTAGGGGGCAAAGGTCAGCTCAGAAGCACCCCTGAGAGCAGGCAGCCTTGCTCACAGCTCTTTTCCTCCATCAGCTGTTAATCATTTGCCTTGGCTGTGTTAATTCACAAATTTCTTTCTCCCAGCTCTGCTCCCATTGTTTCCGAGCAGGGCATTGTCATGAGGCCAGTTCTATATTTACGACAGGATGTCAGCCTACGCTTACAGTCTCCTTCTTTGAACTGGATACTTTTACCTTCTATGTTGGCAACGCTGCAATTCAACAAAAAGGTAGAAAAATAAACAAGTGTTTATTTAAGACACGCTTGGTTGTATTAAAACGCACAAGTGGCACTTCTTCCTATTGGCTCTTCCACTCTCCCGGCCAGGAGAGCGCAGGTTTTTTCATGGCATAAACAAAGGGTTATTTCCTAAGAAGATTGAGAGTTTCCTTTAAAGGAAAAAAAAAAAAAAAAAGAAAGGAGGAAGGAATCTGCAGAATAGCTCTTAGGAAGTTACAACTCTGGAGGCCCTTTAGTCCCTCACCAGCAAAATGTATTTAAATATAGCACGGCCTGCCCAGAGTGCAGCCTGAGAAATGCCGTATACCCAGCAAAGAAACAACTCTGCAGCCAAAGCCAGAAAATTCCCGGTTTCAGGCACATGCCCCTTACCAGGATCTGCCACCAGGCCCAAGAGCTGCGTTTTTGACTTGAGTTGGCTGCTTCAAAAGGTTTGATTCTGCTTTACTATGTTTTAATTTCCATACGCAGACTAACTTTTTGTTTGTGCAGCCATGCAGCCTGCAGCCTTTGTCAGAGCAGGCACACAAAAGTCCTTCTCCACTGAAGGATACCACCAGCCACCAACTTCAAACCAGACCTGAGACTTGAAGCACCACCTCCTCTGCTCCTCACCCAAGAACAACGAGGCTCTCTCCATGCTCTTCATAAACAGAAGATGATACCAGGAGATTTGCAAAGCTTCAACCTTGTTCTCCATGAAATGCTTTCTTAAGACTGCTCTCAGCTAAGTTCCCTATGAATAACTTTCATCTGGTATTTCTTGGACAACCAAAGAGCTGAGGTGTTACACCTGTGTGGTCCCCTTCCTCTATTCCTCGCTGCGATCATGAGCCTCAGTGTCCAAGTACAGCAGGTTAGAAAGTGGGTCAAAAACTCCTTCGTGTCCTTCTCAAAATAACAATCTTTTGAATGCAAAACTAAAATGTGTCAAAGCCCAAGTGCCATTCGTGCCTTGTGGGAGATGCAACTCTGCATCACACCCGCATTTCCTCAATGGATGAGGCGTTTGGTGGACTACATTTCCCATGGCATGCTGCTGTCTCCACTACCAAGGCAAGGAGTGATGCGCCAGTGACACAAATGGCTGGGAATTCACCCAGGGAGCCTGGCCACCGGAAGGAATAGGGATATATGCAGTGAGGACTAGAATGGATGGGAATTTCAGGACACAAATGTTTCACCTTGGTCAAGATTACAGTCATAGTTTTGGTTGGGGTCATTCTCCTTCCTGGATAAAAGTTACATCTCTCCCCTCCACCTCCCTGGAAAACAGATCACTTTGTGATGGAGGAATAAGCCAAAACGGTCTTCTAGGCAGAACACAGATAGAAGTGTTTTGTCCAATGTTAGTTTGGAGCCATCCGCTGTCACCACAGCACCACGGCCTCCATTTGACCATGTACCTGCTCTGGAGCTACACAGTGACTTTGTGCTCCAGGACACTCTGACCTGTCTCCCACACACTTTTTCCAGAGCGCAACCGAGGAGCTATTAATTGCATTCAGCTGTAATGAGAAGTCTGAAATAAGTCAGGCTCTCTGGAAAGACACTTCTGTTGTAACAACAGGCTTTGGCTGTGGGTTTATCTGCCATGGATCCTGCTTCCCATACGGCATAGGGTAACTGCAGCAGGATGAACCCTAGAATGTAATAATATAAGCAGGAAGGGCTGTAATTTGAGGACCTTCCCACATCAAGTAAGTCAAACAATCTCCTCTTTCAGAATGCAACATAATTCTTGCATAAGGCTCCTTTAAAATAATATACAGCGCTGCTGAACGGGAGCCGTGGGGGGACTCTCTCTGATCCTCAGTTCGTTCTCAGATTTAGCTGATAGTTTCGATCTGACTGCTCTAATTCATACAGAGGAGCTCTAAGTTTTTCTTTCAAATGCCGAAAAGGCTGCACATATCACTGGCTGTTTCCTGAGCCTTTTGCAAGACGAAAGGTACTGGCATACAACATGTGAGTTCACCCCTTGCTTCCAAATAACTAGCATCCTGGTACCCCAGTTTCTCCTCCCCAGATGGTAGCAGGTTCTGCTTGTGCTACTATTCCCCCCCAGAAGGAGTCTTTGGAGGACTCTCTTCACATACCAAAGATCGAAATTAGAATAAGCTGCAGCCATATCAGGTGAGCTTCAATAAATGGTAAAGCCCATTCCTACAGAAATGATGATTTCCTCTTTCCACTCTGCAGGACTTATATTTGGGATACAAAGTTCACTCTGGAAAAGGCAGAAAGCCAGCACATTATTGTTATGTCGGACTAGCTATTACCCCTGGATTCAGGGCAAATAGACATACTTTATGGAAGGAAACAGTACTCAGCCCTCACTGCTGTTTGCTCCCCATTTCCTTCTGTCTTAAGACCTGGCCATTTTTTAGGCATCCTACAAAATCTGGGAGGTAACATGAGACTAGAAGTCCATGAAAAAACTGGTGAATAATGAAATAATCTAGATATAAAGACACACCAGGGAACAGCTGTATGTATTCTGCAATTACGTTCCTAGGGCAAAATCTAATACCAGTGCCCTACTTCTAATTTTAGAAGGCGGCTTTCACAGTGCAAGAAGTCTTTGTTACCTCTCACCCTGAGGATATCACTGCTGGTCTTCAGACAGCTATATTCCACAGAAAATCCTCTTCGGATTATATGTCAAAAGAGCTATCGAAATCTCCATTACAACCCCTGGGAGACCTAGCCCAGTGACAGTGAGAAAAACCTGCCTTTGCTGCCAAAGTTTTAAGTACTATTAGTCTACTTCAATAGCCAGAGATGTTGCAGGTCATGACAGAACAAGGAAGACCCAGGGCTTTGCGAACAGGAACGCAGTGTCCAAGCAAAACCACAGGGCCCTGTCCAGATGGAGCCTCACCGTGTTAACCCTGTGCAGCGTGGCTCAGGGAAGGGACGCCAAACCACGCCACGTGTTCAGGCCCAGCACTAGGCTAGAGATGGTCCGACTGTCCACAGGAGAGCCAGTTCACACGCCGTAAGCTGGGCTGTCTTCACAATATGCTCCTCAGCACCTCCAGGTCGACGTAAGCACAAGTTTGTATCTGCCAGCACCTCCCGTTCTCAGCCGTAATACCTGTCACCAAAGGGGCTGTTGGACAATCACCTGTATGGCACAGATCATCAGATCAGAAGATTGCAGGAAAACGTCTCTCACCCACTTCTCTTAATAGGGACTAAAAAACCATAGTTCTTGGCAGAGTCCGAGCAGCATCAACACAGTGAAACTGTGTAACGGAGTGGAAGAAAAAGAACCAGCAATTCTACAGGGCTATATTTCATTGCTGCGCACCAAGTTTGGAGCAGTGGAAACAATACAAGCTGTGCAGCAGAAATCAGTCACCGTGGGCGCTCCTTTTTCAGCAAGTGCTTCGGAGAAATTTATGGCTAATCAAGAACATGACATTATTAACGCGCTTTGTACCCTGCCAAGTGCAGATGTGTGCTTGCATAAACCTTTCCTTATCATTACTAAAAGTGATGTGCTGCAGTCTGTCACTTTTCAATAAACAATTCCATGTCCAAGATCTCAAATGTTGCTGCATCTCATTCTGATGATCTGCGCTTTCCTTATAGGGTGTCAGAGTCAGATGCAATAACAAATACTTGACCACAGCCCCTTTGGGCTGATGCGTTTCCAAGACGGGGCAAATGTTGATTACTCTGGCATGTTATTTTGCCTACATAGTTAAAAGTCATCCAAAGTCTACAGAAGCCAATGGAAAATCTCCCGCTGGCTTCACTGGGCTTTGCATCTGGCCATTAGTTATTCAGGTACGTTAGCCAAATCTATGCCTTTAGCATAAGACAGCCCCTAAACTACGATCCAACTGTAGCCTCCGTTTTGGGGAAAGACAGACAGCTGGAAAACATTCTAATTCACACGTCTTGTGATTTTGCTTTATATTTTTGTTAACTTTTCTCAATAATTTTAAAAAAAGAAAAAGATTGACCAACAAAATTCCTTGCAAATACTGCCACCCCGGTTTCCTCTCCATTTTGCAAAAAATAATAAAAAAAAAGAGTTGCAGGGGTGCAGGTGCATTGCCTTTCCAGCCATTTTTCCTGTTTAAAGTTACATTTGTTTGGGGTTTGTACACATTTCTTCAAGCCCTTGTTTTCCCCATCCCTCATGCTTGGCTGGTCAGCAGACTGGCTTTTCTAGGATGCCGCAGTGAAGGTTTCCCATTTAGATGCAGGGAGGGGCTGGAGAAGACATCTGGCCTGGAGTCTGGTGATTTTCCTCCTGCAGATGTAAACACGGAAAGGGAATTGGGAAAAGAAAAGGTAGCCTTTCCTCAGGCCATATCCTGCAGCAGCCAGGGACCCACCTGGTCCCCAGAGAGCATTAGAAAATCCTCAACATTTTGCTAACTCATGATCTGCTTCACATGGCTCCTGAACAAGAGAGAAGAGCCAGAATACAGTTAACTTTAGCTACACCCTAACCCTCACAATAGCAAGGGTCTGCTCCAGGAGCAGGCAGAGCAGGCAGCTGCCTGGGGCAGCTACGAGCTTGGGGCAGGCAGAAGAGCCAGATCTCCCTTCTTCCCACCGCTAGAGCTTGGACTGACTGGAGGGGATGCGGACGGTGCCACGATGCACCTCCGCTCGCTGTTCATGTGCTCAGAACTGAAGGAGATGCGGGCAGGGGAGCAGGGTCAGGCCAGGAGTGCAGGCAGGGTGGTCCTGGGAGGACGGGTGCAGAAGTGCTCCTGGTGTGCTAACCCCATCTAACTAAACCTATCTGGAAACTACTCCATCGCTATCTATAAACTGCATATTCTTGCCAGAAACCACCCAAACAAAATAATTTCTTTTTTGCCACCTCCAGAATGAGGGACAAATTCAACTGTCATGGGGCTTGAATCTCTTTATACCCTTTCCTTGATAAACAAAGGACCTACGCTGCATACATGGTCTGGAAGCCTTTTGTGGATGATTTCAGAGAATCTGGAGAAAGTTAGAGCTCTATTGGAAAAATTTCTCCTCCCTGGAAGTTTATTCAGCTGTAAGTCTCAAAGTTATGTAAGGAAACTAGATAAAATTAGAGTATCAGATAAAAATAGCACTAAAAGAAATCTTCATCTTACTATAGCATTTTGAGACCACTTTGGGGTCTTTCTTACTTCTTCACCTACTGGCGCAGGAACGCAGCCTTTGCTCTAAGCTGGCCTCTGGCTGAATGCCATGGCATTTGCACTGTCAACGAAAAAAGTCACCTAGGATGCTTACACTCTGGTTTCACATCCATTTGTGGCAACATCGATGACTGTACTTCCCAGGCAGCGGTCCTCACTGCTTTACTACAGAGCAACACCGAGGCATAAACCCAGGTCCTGACAGTGAGTCAGCACTGAGCTGTCAAACCAAGCTGAAATCTCCAGGAAGCAAAACGTTCTCTCTGCATATTTTTTATACCGCTCGGTACGTTAGATAAACTCCCAACGGGTAGAACCATAGCAAGGGTTTGGAAGGGTATATTTATTACAGCAGTAATTCTAGCATTTAAACTTTCTGACAGCTGCTGTGGACAAATATGCAATAAAAATCAAAGCCAATTCAAAGCTAATATTCAGAGGCCGGAGACTGTGTAAGCATCTGGGTTCTGGGCCACGTCACGTTTCGTTTAGCATTCAAACGGTATGGAGGACTGCAACATCCCTTTTCCACGCTCAAGTCAAGCTCAAGTCACTTTGGCTTCGTTTTCCAAGCTTGGCTCCATAAAGTTAGAGCTCTGTCTCCCATTATCTGAGCAATTGGCTACCATGGTCTAAAGCACGACAGGCTCATGACACGCAGCTTGTAGGAACAACAATTTGAGCATCCTCAGCTGCTCCAGTTCACACCTCCCTTCCTGCTGCTACGTGATATCCTCTGGCAGAGGCACAGGCCGATAGCTGAGGACAGTAAAAGCTCAGATCACTGCCAGGGCTTCTCTGTCAGGGCCTTTGGGCATCCACACAAAGTGTCTATTCATGTTAGGTAGAAATAAAAGTAGCAGAGGTCCTGAGCTCCCTACCATTCACTCCTGGAATCACAGGAAAATGTAGGTTGGGAGAGACCCCTGGAGGTCATCGAATCCAACCTTCAGCTAGACACGAGGACAACCTGAAATTATTTTGGCTGAGCTCACGATGACGCACTATTCCAAACGTGAGATAGGCCTTACATGAGGCCAGGAGAGAGATGCTACAACTGTTATATGGATTCCCATTGAGAAGCCACAAGCTCTCTCTACAAATTGCCCCACTGATGCCCAAAGGAGAGATGGCAGTGGAACTGGGTCTCTTCAAAGCTTTTGGAGGGGGTCAGGGACATTTGCCAGTAAGTATCCTGCCCACAGCACAAAGCGGAAAAAGGGACCCCACACTACAAGGAGCTTTATTGATTTTAGACTGCGGCGATCATTGTAGTTACACATGACCGACTCACTCAGAGAGGTTACATCAAACCACAGTTGTTTACAGTACTCAGAAGGGAATTCAAATGATTCCTCCCTCAAAAGAGCTAAAAGTGTGCTGCTTCTTCAGCCAGCAGAGCTGTTCTCAAAGCAATCATCTGTCCGTGGCTGTGCACTATACCCTTCCTGATCGCTGAAAGCAAAATGTCTGCTGTTTCTACTGCCAGAGGCACATAGCGCTATAAAGAGCCACCGAGGAGAATGGATGATCTCTGAAGTGGCAAGCTTCTCACAGCATCACCTAACACATTCATTGTTGACGGCGTACAAAAGGTTGTGCCTACACAGCAGGACCGTAGAGCAGTCTTCGGCAGGAGGCATGCACACTTTTCTTTTCACACCGCTCCATTTCAGGCTCAAATCAACCATCTTAGGCTAAGGAACAGCTAGTTTCAGGACATCTGTTGCTATTCTTGCCTGCCCATGCTAGATCTGTCCGGTTAGAAAGAATTCAGTTCTCTTCTAAAGACATTTTGAGTCTTATCCTGCCACCACTCCAAGAGTACCATATCTGAGCCTGGTTTTTATACCCATCTCGGCAGTTTCTCTACAAAACTAAGCAATGTGCACAGTAGGCAAATCTGAATTGGGGAATGAGCCACAGCCCAAATTCCCCCAAACATACCCTAAAAGCCAAACCTAAGGCCAAGGTCTGCACTTGCAACACAGCTGAAGAGCAAACGCCCAGGCTCACAGAGGAGCGTGGAATAACGACTCCATTGCCCGTAAGATCCCAAGACCAGTTATCGTTGATAAAGCAGATATCCCTGCTGGGAATGCATTTAGGGAAGAATTATCCTAAGGACTGATTTCAGGAACTCAGCCTGTTCTAGCCAATTCCCCCTGAAATTTATGAGTCTTCTGAGGGTCTGTGTTGTCTGCAGGGGAAACAAGGACTCATACACAGAAGGTCTGGGTATTCTGTTAAGCAACGGGAGGTTTGTACCCTATAGCCACCGAGATGAACGATACAACCCATGACTTTGATTCAAGCCCTTCTTCCAATAACAGCAAGCAAGTCGAGGTTATCATGCTAGCTATGCTAGTATTCAAGCTAATTGGTTCTCTGGAGAGAACTATAAACATGTTGGTTTCAGGACCTGCCAGGACAAATGCACTGCAGTTGGTCTGCTGTGGAAATATTTTATTATCTTTGACAGAAAATGCCATTTTTATCTGTAATCTTCTGTTACAGTATGTCTCAACAACTTGTGAAGGAAGAAGGAATTTGTACAAGAGCTCTTACTGTTCCGAGCTGCCTTGCCAGTTTTCAGTACTTTTGCTGAGTTGGTTGAAAGAAAAATATACGCAGCAGAAAAGGATCCGTCAGTAGAACGGGGAGAAAATTGCATCCTGGAGGAGAGAAGGCTTTGAGTGATGTTGTCTTCACAGTCCCCTGTGAAGCCAGAAAATTCACACCCCCTTCCAAGCACACACTTTACCCACCTAAGCTATCAGACCGTATTATAGTTGCCATCAGTTTTGTTCACTTTTTCCCTGACTCTGGTTCTTCCCACAATGCTTGTCAGCTCTCCCCGCCATCTTTGCCTCCACTCGGATTCCCAGTTTTTGAGACGTAGCCTGTTTTATCTTTAAAACGCACAGTAGCAGAATCAAATAATGACACCAAAAAATCCGAAAACACGCTGAGGCAGCTGACATCTCCTGCGTTAGATTTCCAAATTCTCTGCAGTCTAAAAAACAAAGGTCCTTGACGAAAGGTTCACAGTAGTAGGTCTTCTGGGACCTACTTAATTTGAGAAGCTTCTGGAGGGACTGGATTCGTCCGTGGTTAAGGACAAGATAAGCACAGCAGGTGTATTCCCTGTCTCCAGCATCCTGGATCCTCTCCAACCTGATTTCCATCCTCCTCATTCCAACAAAACAGTGTTCACAGGGGTCACTGATGACATTTTCTTGGCCAGGTCTCTCTTCTCTTCCACTTCGGCCTCTGTGTTTATGACACCCTTACATCTTGTCTCAGCTTTCATGCTCCTGTCCTCCAACATTTCTCTCCTGAGAATGCTTTCCATATTGAGCAAACTAAAGGACTCTCCCATTGGTAATTTGATTCAAATCAAATCAAAGGAGGGTGGAGGAGAGGTAGGGGGGGTTAAGTTTGTCATTTTCTATTTTGAACCAAATTGTCCTAGGAACTTCTAGCAGTGTATGCTGGATTATCAGACTGAAGACAACAGAGTGATCCACAGGCCCACGTTCTACAAGTGGTTAAGCTGAGGTACAGAGTACAGCAGCACTGGAGGTGCAGTTCAGATCTCCATATTTGGTGTCCTTTGCCCAACTCCAGGGAGCCACCAGCCTGAGGGAGACTATTGATCAGGGAGAAAGTCCTTCAGAAGGTGAGCTTACACAATCCGTTCTCATGCAGAAATGCAGGTTTTCCACTCACTGCAGGTTCCCGAACCTCATCTTTGATCAAATGAGATAGCTCAGCGGAAAGTCTAGCAGATAGCAGCCAGGTAGATAATCTTAAGGGGATTCCCAACTACCCCTTAAACTTCAAAGTAACATTGTAAATAAACTAGAGAATAGAGGAATGACATGCAAACTGCACAGATTCACCTGTGGCAAGAACTGAAAGACAGCGGTTGACCACATCTGATCAGAAAACATTACACAGCCAGCCAACCAATATGTTGATGATCACAGAATCACAGAACACCCAAGGTTGGAAGGGACCTCGAAGGATTACCTGGTCCAAACTTTTGTGGAAAAGGCAGCCAAGACAACATTATCTACCGCCCTGTCCAATTGCACGTTGAAAGCCTCCAGAGATGGGGACTCTGCTACATTCCTGGGGAAGTTTGAATGTTTATCCTAGTGATTGATTGTCCTCAGTGTAAAAAATTTCTTTCTTATATCAAGATGATGGGATCACCCTGCCAACAAGGAAGGCCTTTTCCCACTCCCTCTGATTTATTACTGACAACCCAAACAACGTGAGGGATTTTCTCATTTTTTCTGCTGCTTTTTCCTATTGTCCATTTCAAGGTTGTGGAGCAAGATATACCCGGGTGCAGATTTCAAAAGCAGTATTAAGAAGGTCAGGTCTGCTCATAGTCGGCTCTAGTTGCCAGTCATAGTGGGATGCAGTCTTTTCCTTAGTCACAAAGCACGGCACTTGAAATATCCTGTAGGATGGAAACAATGCCTACTACAGCATTTCTCTCCTGATTTTTGGGAAGAGGGCCAGACAAGCACCACAGTTAGTCATACGTTCCAAATGCAGTCCCCATTCTTAGTTCCAACCTCTTGCTTGTCCTTCTGCTAAGAATGAGGCTACGATCTCCACCCCGGAGAGGGTCTTTGCCTCAGAGTCACACGCTATCAATCAGTCTGCTCTCAGTAATGAGGAAAGATGCTTTCCTTCCTTCCACCTTCTATTTGGACCTTCGCCTTCCCAGTGGGATCATTTTACTGGGTAAAGGAGGACAGAAATAGACAGAAAGAAACATGTCAATATGTGCATTGAAGAGGAATTGAAAACAAAACATAATGAAATATCTGAAAGCACATGGGAATTTGCTGGAAACTAGAGGAGAGAGGAAGAGAAGCAGCTATCACGTCTTTTACTGCTGCACATGGAGTTAGTTTTGAAAAGTTCCTTCTCCCTGTCCTACCTCCCTCCCCTACATGCCCACTCTCCCGGGGAGGGGAAGGTAGCAAAGGCATCATTACAAAATTAATCACCTTGAAAAGGGTAGAAACCCAAGATTTTAAAATCACTGCAAGAGGCAGAAGCGTCTTTGGGGGAAAGTTCAAACAGCTTCTTGTGCTTGACAACTGCTGGAAACAATATGGCAATCATTAGTTTCTCTCTCTCCAGTTCAGGGTAGTCCATTTAATTTACACATGATGAACAACAGACACGCACATAGGTCCAATAGCAATATTAAGGTTGCCTCTCTTGCCAAGAATTATGCCACTAAAAAGCACATGTGCAAACCCATGTGAGTCTGGAAAGGGTTAATGGGCTGCTGGCGGCTCATGTTTCTTGAAGAGAGGTAAAAGGAGGGACAGTAGCTCAGCTGGAGAACATATTTCACTCTCACCGTGTGACTATCCACAGGTACGGAAGGATGCGTTGTCTGAGAGGGTGGACAACCCTCTCATCTTCAGCTGAGCCAAGTGCGCTCACTATGGGTTTGGCAAAAGCCTCCTGGAATGGATCTGAAAGGACAGCGTCAGACCTCGTGTGGAGGTACAAGAATCCATGAGTCCTGCCTAATTTTTTGGGTAAACCCTGAATCCTCACAAGAATGCTTAGCTTAGGCCTCAGTCCATTGCCCATTCTGGAATAACTCCGGGAAAACCGAGTAATTTTTCACTCTTATGAGATAATATCTGTGGTGACAACCAACACCACCTTTGCTCACCTCGGACAGGACAGATTTCCAAAATGACATCTCCCTTTCTACATGGACCACCAATTACTTGGGACAGTCAGCACGGTTTTGAAGAAAACCCTGACTGCCAGAACCCAGCTCTGTACTCTGCATTATCATTAAAAAGAAATATGTCATCCAGCCAAAGAATCTCCTATTCTCTGGCATCAGACACATCACTACAAAAACAGGAGCTGATGTCTGACCTGAATTCTTTTTTACATCTTCCCAGTGCCATGTGCTTGTTCTCCACATAAACAGCCCATGCCACTGAATTCTTGGTGTCGTGCTGACCTGGAGCAATGAGCTCTGTAGCACAAAAGTAATTTGATTTTAACCAGAAGCCGCTGCAGAGTGTAGGAGGATATTTTCCACTCTGACTCTGGCATTGTCTGCTTGGTGACCTTGAACAGGTAGTGTTATCTTTCTTCGTCTCTTTGTTAAACAGAGATACTGGTACTGACCACTCTTGTAAAGTACTTTGGCGTCTACAAATGATAAAAAAAAGCCAGGTGTTGACATTATTGTGCAGCAAGTATTTACTCTCATCTGCTTTAAATCTCTCCCTCCTTCATTTTCATTGAATAACCCCTTTGTTCCTGTATTATGAAACACCGTAAGTAGAGTCACAACTGCTCACAGAAGTGAAAACGGATGGACACAGACTGATGGAGAGCCCCTCCTGCAGAGCAGGACTCGCAGGGGTGAAACCCGGGCTCCATTGACCTCAGTGGGAATGCTGCCAACCGGGTGACTACTTTATTGCTGATTCACAGTAAATGATAGTAAGAAAAGCATTTCATAACGTTTTCTAATCTGCTTCTCGAGGGTTTAGTCATCCCAAAAGTCAGTATGAATAAGGATTACTCTTCCCTTTCAACAAATGGACCTCTCATGTAAAACTCTGCCCGGTTAACAATTCCTTCACCGTACGGTGGGGTTTTTTTTGTTTTTCTGGTGAAGTTACCACCATCTGGGGCCAAACAACACGCTGAAGCCCAGTAACCTTTCAAAAAAATGACAAATGATGTCTGCTGCTCATTTCATGTGTTTTTTGCCCAGTACGGTCTCTGAGGAAAGGAAGAAGGTGCCAAAACTGAAATAAGAAAGATAACATTGGTAAATGTCAGAGCTCCCTGGTGAGTGCAGAGGTCTCCAAGACTTGAGAATGCTGAACAGATGACTCACTGGGAAGGGTTGCCGCACGTCCTGTTTTTTACAGATGGGACACTAACTTATTTTATCTAGGATCCTGCATTTTTGTGGTAGTATAGTAGCATCTAGAGGCCTTAATAGTGAAGGTGAGTGCTTTTGGGACTGTGTGGGGTAGAGAGCATCATGCAGGATGTGGGAATTGGATTTAATGTAAAACTTTGAGGCCAAATCTTTGTACAAATATTTTGGAGCTGCTTACAGCCAGGATCTGGTTTACAGGTGCAGAAGGGCATCTTCCTTACTCAAAAGCCAGATTCTGTCATAGTTATACATAGATCCTATTTCTCCATAGAAATACCAGATATATACATTGAGTTTCTTATGGACCCTGCTACGTCTCCTAATCATTTGGATCCACACTTCTCATCTGTTATCAGAGCTTTAACTGGACAATGCCGAGATTTTGCCTTAGTCCTATGGACAGATTTTAGAATTATTTCTGTTTAGGTCAGTCCCAAAGCAAAATTTCTTTGTGTTTCTGGCATTGAAAAAAAAAGTCACATTAAAAACTAAACATCATTTCCAAGTGAATGAGCAATGTATTCTGTATTTGAAATGTTGAAATCACAGACTGACTTTCCCATATTTGCCTCTGCATTTTCAGCCAAAGCCACTGGCTGAACGCAAAAATACATGAACAGCCCTAAACCCCACACTATTTTTAATTGAGTTCACTATTCAACAAATAAATAAAGCCCCACAGCTCTAATGTAATGATGCTTGTGATGACATTTTCCACATCCTGCTCCAGATCTCCATGTCATTTGTCCCACCACAAGCTAGTGTAACATACCCTACAGCAGGATGAAGAGTTTGGAGTCTGCTACTGTCTGTGAACTGAAACAGACCTGGAGTGAAATCCTGACCTCAGACAACAGCAGCTTTGCCACCAACATAAGTGGGACCAGTTTATTAGCCCAGGATTTCTAACTCAGGCATTAGAGGCTTGTATTTTTGACAGTTTTAATCCAGAAGCCCTGAGCTCACTACCATCATCTGTGGATGTGATTACATGGGTAGACAGGATAAAGCTGGAGTACTCAGAGTATTTCTGCTCCACTTCTGTTTCCCAATTTGAAGCTGTCACTCAACCGGTCCTGTCCAGCCAACTAATTGTTCTTCTGGGGACAAAGTCCTGTGGCTAACGTGCCCCCATGGTCTCCCATTTAACATGCTGCTGAAGGAATACAAATTTGTCCACTCCCCAATCCCCTTCTTATCCAGTTGAAATAATAAATATTTTACTCATGATTTATTGGATTTCAGTTTGTTGAAAAGATCCTCCAAACAAATGAAGTTTTAATGGCAACAAACGCCAGCCGCAGCACATTAGAAAATATAAACAGCAGCGGAGACCGTTAAACAAAACCCACTTCGGATACAGCTGACATAGTGCTCAGCAATCTTCACCTCCTGAGGCCAGGGCCCTCGAGAGAGGGTCACAGCAAGGCCCTCACTGGAAAAAGAAATCTGGAAGTATCACAGATTTGAGCCCTTTGAATGCTGAGGGCTGCAAGAAAGACTTTTGAAGTGACCAGTCCAGGCTCTGGGCTCTCCAGGACCGCAGGCAAGACTTTGATGAAAGGATTCATTTCTCAAGCGGAAAAGCTGAGGCAGCCCCCACTCTCTGGTCCCTTCCCGCTGCCTTCCCCACTGCACATCACTTTTTGCCAGCCCAGTCCAGCCCTCCAGCTCCCCACCCCCGTCCTGTGCTCTCCTCCTAACAAACAGGCTCAGAGTCGAGCTCCATCATTGCACGGGACACCTGCACAGCACCGGTGTTGGAGCCACCCAGCACTGCCTCACGGATGAGCACGTTGCCCTGAACGACCCTTACTGCAAGAAGAGCTGATGTGCACATCTTTGCTGCCCAGGGGAAGTAATTTAGGTCATTTTACTCTGCTATGGAAGATGGATGTGCTACCTGTGCACAGGCCAAGGGAGTCAGGGCACGGCTGGGTACCACAGAGCAATTGTCACTCGCTCCAGGGAGCGCCCAGTGTGCTCACAGCACATGTCTGTCTCCTTCACACTTCTGACTTTGCATGGGTAGAAGCAAGCGAGTTGTTTGCCTGGGTTCATTCTCGCTCCATCCCTGGTTACTCCTCTGCGCTCCCATCAGATCTGCCAGCGCAACGGATTGTCCAATCACTCCTAAAGCCAATGCTGTCCAAATGACCAGATCCCTCAACTACTTCTAATAGAATGATTTTTTTTCTGTCTTGTTTTGACAGTATCAGAGTAGAGAGCGAGTACCTACGCAGCTACACCTGCATGCTTGAGGCTGGGGCAGGTAGAGATCAGGTGGAGATCAGGTGGATGTGGCTGGGAGCCAGTAACCTCTACAGCGAGTTCATCTTCAGCCAAAACAAGATGCCTCAGCATCGCCTCAGGACCAAACGACCCTAAACAAACTCTCTAGTTACAGATACTCCATCCTATTGCGTGGGGAATGGATTTTCATCTATTAACAGACCATCTAGAAAAGAAGTTATTTGAATGTTCTGCAGGGAAAAAAGAGAGTATTTGACATATGAGGCAATCGTGGTTGCTGCCATTGCTCATTTAGCCCCAGATTTATCCTGAATTCCCTAATCCTTTCTCCAGATGCTGATGATGAGGCAGGTAAATTATCCTCCCAAGAAGTCCTTGTCTACTTATTGCAACTTTGGGATCTGCTACTGGACCCATCCTACAACGTGAACAAAGGAAGAATCTTGTCCCTCTGTTTTCAGTAGCTAACAATTTCCCTGAGGTCTCCTGCAGCTTGCCTGAGAAAGATGCAGGTGAGACATTTTCAGCCATGTCTTTGAGAAGACAGTACACAGCCACAGTCCTAGATGGGGCTAACTGTTGTAGGTGTACTGAGGAGTCAGTGGATAACAGCTGATGCTCTGTCCTGCAAAATTCTGACCAGTCCCCTCTATCCAGCTGGACTTAAAACTTGTTTGAGGTTTTTATTTCAAACTTTGGGTTTCATGGAAGGTAACAGGTAGACCGAACACTTATAAAGACTCATTTGAGCCTACAGTGTCTTTCTTGAACCTAAGCAGCAGTTTCTAGACCAGAGAAAAGACTCAACCTCAGATTTTGGTGGTTCAACACCAACCAGTAGCACACTGCTGCCCACCAGGTGATCCTTCTGTACTCACCAAGCCAACACAGAGGTGAATACCTGCAACACACCCAGACAGATCTACTGTGAAGGGACGCAGGCTGGCTCCCATTTTCACTGGTGTGACACAATGGAAACCTTCAGGGAAGCTCTTCAAACCATGGAAGCTTAACTAAGTCACGTAAGAGACTGGAGGCTCCTGCTTGAGAGGTAAAACACTCTGTTCTTTCACAGCAATCACATCAAAGTCTAAGCAGAAGGGGACTAAGAAGAGCTATCCAACAGCACAATTCCCTTTTGTCAAGCCCAGTCCAAGGATGTTTTCTGCTGCACAAATCCTAGGGTCTCATCTGTCCGCAGCTTTTTCTGAACTCATAGATGCTACCTAAAACAGCCTGACGAGTGCACAGCTGGGATTGCCACCTTTTATTCAAACAGGGGAAGCATGGACAAGTAATGTGTTCCAGAGACTGGAAATCAGGATGTTTTGATTTGAGATAAAGTACAAAACATGTGTGAGTGACCAAAGACACCCTGCCTGAGCCTTTCAGGAAATAAGTGATTCAAGACATTTTACCATAAGAGCAAGAGTTTACTGTCAATAAACCATTGTTTACTGTCTACACAAGAGCTGTGGCTACTACTTTATTCAAACATTCATATTTTGTCTACTTAATCCATTCCAAGTCACTGCAAACAATTTCCCTTTCATCAGTCGTGGATGCCTGGGAAAGGGCACTGTCTGTCTATATGGAATCCAAACTGCACCTTGACATCCCAGCATGTCCAGGGCTCCGATGTGCACCTCCAACCCTGCATGTGCACTGACCTGTGCAGACACCTCTTCCCGGCTCCCTTCCCAGCTCCAAGGGCAACCAGCAGGCTTCATACAGCACTTTGCTGAGGCCATGACATGGAGACTACCTTCTAGGAGGACTTGAGCCCATATTTGGAGATGCCAGGCTAAGCCCATGGAGTACCAGCACGGTTCAGACAGATGCCAAGTATCTGGAAAACATAGTTTTTTAATATAACATAGTTTTCTTAAAACAAAAAACCAACCAACCAACCATAAATCCCAGAACGATCTAAAGCAAAAAGCTAGTTCTACTCCAACCTGTGGGCTCGCCATAAAAAGATTGACTGCACTGGAAAAAGTCATAATCCAGTTGATTGGAAACCACATACGGAATACTCACATTCACATTTATTTCATGATTTAGAAAATCACTAAGTGATCACTATAAGCACCATGCTGTGTTGCGTCCCGAAAGACATCATAATTAAACTGCAGCCGACCGTAATTGTTCCAGGAATGAAAAATGTCAGGAACACAAAGTGGCCAATGTGGCTTTGCAAGAGATCATGCAACAATTGTTGCAGGTTAAAAGCCATTTGTTTGTTTGAATCCTGAGCGTTTTAATTTCATTTTTAACTGACGACCAGGACAGGATTCAGGTAAAGGAGAAGGCACTAAGCAAGAAGGATGAGGTACTTAAATGAGGTTAATAAAAATAATCACTGATAATAGCAGGGGAGAAAAATAGAGAAATCTAAATACATTCACTGAGGAGGATGTAGACATAACCAGAACAACTCAAGGTTCTGCAGCAAACTATGCCACAACGGTAAAGAGCCTAATCCAAAGCCCATTGAAATTAAGGTCTTTCCACTGACTTTGTCGTTTGTGACTGCATGACATGCAAAACTTTTCCCATTGCAGACTGTCTGCCACAAAATCTTTTCAGTTCCTCTACACATTTTTCCACTGTTCTTAATAAAGCCATTTTCTTACATTATGTTAATATTATAAAAAAAAGAAAAGAAAAGAGAAACCCTTCATAAATACACAATCAACCCTGAGGTAATTTTCCTAAAATAATTTTTTAAATAAACTGCTCTGTACAAACTTCAGTCACTTCAAAATGTGCTTTGAAACTGAAGACTGTGGAAAAGTTAAAGAAGTGATTGCTGATAAATAGTTCCATATGATTTATTGAATATAATATCCTTCCCCCTAAAACAGAATGCTTTTTCAGATCTTGGGGCATGGACTTTTTGCCTGCTAAGAGATGTGTGCTAAGGTTTAATAAGATATTTGTATGCTAAAGAACTTCCTCCGATTCCAGAACACCCTATACCTATTCAGCATCGGCAGCACTCTCTTAAATAGAAACATCCTTCAGGATGAAACTGAACTAAATTGGTGGAGTTGTACAGAAGTGACTTCTATAAAATATTTGAAATATTCCTGTCTGCAGGAAGAATGCCCATTTTTAGTTAGGTGGCGGCAACGCCCAAAGATTTATCAGATGTTCGCCCAAATGCCACGGAAAATTTTCCTGGGGTCTGAAGGAGAATGGAATTGTCACTAACTCACAGCAGCATCAAATATATATGAGGCCAATATAACAGCCCATGGAGAGCTTTTGATGGCAAGATTATGGAATGCAGTGTATCGCTAGCGGCTCTGAGGAACCGGACACCTCCCCCCTTTCAGAAGAGGTAACGTAAGGCATTTCAGTATATTGCACTGGGCCTTAGAAATATGTTACCTGGAAAGACTCAGTGTGTAAAACAAATCCAGAACTAGACACCTTTTCAGCTTTTCTGCATCGTTCTCTTGCACCAGTTCCCTTACAAAGCACTCGGAATACCACCCTGGGTAAGCTAATGCAAACTCTGGTTTAACACACGCATAGGTACTTCACACTGACTATATAGGATTAGTGCTTTCTGTAAATGTATTGATGTAAACCAGCCAGAAATTACCCAGGTTTAAACAGACACAGGTGCATCCATATGCAAAAGCCTCAGATGGAACCATCCTCTCTCTTCTGCTCGAGCAGTGCAACTCTGTGCATACAAAACTGCCTTCAACACAACTGAGGCAGGAAGCCAAACTTTTGCTAATCATACGAGGAACAGGCCGGTCATCCCCATATACTGGAGCACAAGGACTCCAAATTTGCTTGACTTAGGACACATGTAAACCAACATAGGCCCGATGTCTATTTTACAGATGCCCAGCAGCTTTGGGCCAGAAGCCGTATACCTTGGTAGGGTGAAATCATGCGTGCGCTAATCCACTCTTTTACACAGCACTGGATCTGGCCAGGATCCCCAACCCTACTCAGGCAGAATGCAGGCAGGAACAGGCAGATCTATCTGTACCAATTTGTCAGATGTGAACTCAGATGCCTTCAGAGTGCTTGGAAGGACGTAAACGGTGCTCCTTTCCAAAATCCGTAGCAAGGAAATGGCTGGGCTGAGCTCTCTGAGCTCTAAACAGGAAAAAGGTTCTTCACTCTCAAGTGGCTCGATGAAAAATGTCGTCCAGAAGTGGCAGTAACGCCTCGGTTTGCATGCAGCTGGAGTATGCCAGAAGTTCAGGTGAGAACACACGAAAGCCCCAGATGCAAAATACTGACACTGAGCAGAATGGGGCAACTTAGCTCCAGGTTCCCCTTGATCAGCAGGGTTGATATCCAACTGGTAGGATCTTGCCCAAGATATGAAATACTGGGCCTTTAGGAGTCTCTAGGAGGAAAAGTGAGAGGGCAGAGGAAAATATTGTAAAAGTTCACCCTAAAACCTCCACAACGGTAACCAGCATGAAAACCCCTTCTGTAAGAAGAAAAGATAAGATAAAGATGCATTTGATTGGGGAACTGAACTCCTTTTTGTCCCATTGTGCCATACATCTCTGCAAAAGCACATACATGTCCCCAGGTGTCCCAGTAGACTCCGTACTTTGCTATCAAATGCTCCTTCAGCTGAAAATGGAGATGAGCAGGAGAAGGACAGTACTGATCACAGAGGTGAGGAAGAAGACAACTGAGTATGAACATGTGGGACTCACTCATATGTTTTGTGTTTTTCTGTTTGTTATAGGAAAGAAAGGTTGTGTGTGGGTGGGCTGAGAGCCCCCAACTCACACAATGTGGAAACAATAAATCATAGGCAGCCCTGAAGAGCCACCTGTGATTTTTAAATGTGAGAAGCCCTCTTTCTCCTCTGGCAAAACCTCCAGTTTTACCCTCCATCTTCATCTCAGCCCAGCACAGGTTTCTTGGCAAGGGTCTCACAACCCATAAAGCTCTCCCTGGATATGGCAGCCAGTGGGTCTGGGAGACAATGGGCTGAACCACTCGAGTCTGGTCTCGCTTGGATGATGCGTCTTGAGTCTCGACCCCGCGTACACTTTGTCCCTTGACTACTACACCACTAGATCGTGCTTTGCTGGCCCAAATTCCTATCACGACTCAGTACACGCAAGGAATGACACATCTTTCAGCACGCTAGTTCTGCTTCACTGACTACAACAGGCTTCCTTAGAGGCAACCGCTGTCTCACCCTTCCTTGGCAATTTTTACCTGTCTCTGCTTTTCACATTTCTCCTTCCTTCCGCGATTTCTCAGTGAGGACTTCTGAAAGTCTTTATTGCCCAGGATTCAGCATGCAGCAGGGATGAGAGGAAGACGGTGTTCATTGATCCCATAATGGCCAAACACACATACACTTCAGACAGTCTCTGTAATTCCTCAGTCACTCCCCAATCCTCTGGAAAGGGGTCACCATATTGATTTATAAACTTAGGAACCAAATGCCTCTCGCAGACCTGGTGGGTAAACAGGCCAGACTCCCCAGTAGCCCTGCACAGCTACATATGGCAAGCAGAGATTCACAAGGGCTTTTGTCCGCATTTCCCATCAGTCAGACTCTATGAAGACAAATGACTAAATCCAAACTATGGCCAAGGTCACCTTATCAGTGACCCCCAGCCTCTGGCCTTGCTTCAGTAGGCCCTAGAGATCTCACAGTGTCCATTTCCCAGCCACACACAGATACTCTCCCCTGCCAGGCTTTCTGCCCTGGTAAACATTTCAGTCCTTTTCCCTGGGAAATGGGGGCTGCGGAGCACGGAATGAACTGCATTAGTCCCAGGGGCATCCCCAAAGGGAGGATATTAACCTGAAATTAGACTTTTTCCACATTTTCTTTATGGCGGAGACTTTTCTAAGCCTACTGCCATTTTGGTACCACTGCCTGAGAAGGTGAATGACATCCTACCATCTCCATCACGAAGACACATATGCGTTGCCCTACATGCACAAACGAATCATTTCAGTCACGGGCAGGCGACATCCATCCTGTGCACTTTTACCATGACTAACAACCTTTACTTGTCTCTCCTTTCTGCCTGCCTCAAGAGACGTCTGCCGTTGGTTACTGCTAGCAGATACAGTTGGCCTCTGTTATCTTTATAAATGTGAAATATGTACTGCTATGTTTGCAATTATGAAAGTTTAAATGAGATCTTAATTGCAAGAAAAAAGTATTTTTAGTCATATTTACACTACCTAGAATGAGTAATGAGAATTCATATTGTGTCAGATGTCAGAGTTTTTGTTGTTGTCGCTGTTGTTACTCTTTTGACCAGTTCTTGAGCATAATAATTGAAGCCATTGATAGAAAAAAAAAATTACACTATATTCTCTCTTTTGTTCCATTTTTGCAATAAAAATCAACAAGCTAAGCCCTGCCTTAGCTACAAAAGAGTTAATTTAAAGAATAACAGTGGGAACCATGCTCTTCTCAAAGGGATATTTATTTGGTTTTAAAGAACTCGTTCTTCATGCAAAGAAAATGAAGGTTGGAACCAGAAGAGAAACATCTGCCTCCTCCAAAGTTATGAGAAACCGTGTTGCACATTCCTAACCTTTCTCCTGTCCTTTTGGCTAAAAATCAATTACTTTTCTTTTAAGGTAACATATACATCTGGGCAAGTGGGCAACTAGCATATAAAAATCACTCTTCAGAGCTAAACACAAATAGATTAACTAAAAAGAAAGGGCATAATATATTTTTACTTCTGGGAAGAAATATTTGCAATCACCGGAGAGACTTCTTTCTGGAGGGAATATCTAATCCTTTCTGGTCTTTAAGATCTGAGGAAGGTACAGGATGACTGCAGCAGACACTTAATTGCTTTGGGGTTTGGAGCAAAAGTAAAAAAAAAATAATAAAATCTTTAAAATACTTTTGACGTAACTTGCCCCTCCACCACTCCTCTACATGAAAATATTTAGCAAAATGTTGGTTCCTTTGAGACCAACGTTTATCTTAGCAAAAGAAGTAAAACCAAAGATTTCAATTTTTTACACGTTTCTCCTAGGACTGGGGGTGGACGCGTCATCAACACGTCCACCAACACAGGTTTGAGCATTGCTCTGGATCGTTTGGAATGAAATGTCCAGTTAGACATGACAAGAAATATGGAGGAAACTGGGCACAAGCTGATTGATAGTTTACTAAACTTTATGGCCCTGGCAATTTTGGCAGGGGAGAAATGGAAATCAAAGATAGTGCAAAACTACACAACTGTCAAGAAATTCTAGCATATCCGAAATGTATTAGCAAAATATTTTTATGCTTTGAACAGTGCAAACTGAATGAACTTTTTCATTTAATCAAACTGCTTTTCGATTTTTTTCAGCTGCCTTTCCTATCTATTTGGAGGCAGTTTTCTTGACTGGCTGAATACAACTGTAAAAACAGCAGACTAAAGCACTTAAAGACACCAAATAATGCTTTTGAGAACAGGTAGCTTTACAGAGGCCAGAAGGAAATAGCTGAAAGCTAAAATGTTTGGTTTATTCTGCAGGAGTGGGGCATAATGAAAACAGATGGAAACAATTTGGATGGCAAGCTTCTTTTATACATCTCAACATCTCCCTAACCTTAGCATTCACCTTGAGTACAAATTGCCCCAGCAACTTGCAGTCCTGGATTAAGAAACTATTGCTTGTTTAAATACAGATTTGCTGGGGATATCCACAGGAAATTTGAGGAGCTACTTACTGAATGCAGAGCATTGTTTGCGTTGCAGTAGCACTTAGAAGACTCCGGCAAATCAAGCACAGTGCGCACGGTACTGTACAAATTTTGCAGGTACCCTCCCTAGCTCAAATGGCCATAATTTTCCACGATTACGACATCACCTAAGTGCTTAGAAGTTCCTGTTGAGTTGAAAAACTCCTTTTTACCCTGAAGCTGTCCCAGTCCCATGCAGCAAATACAAAAAAAAAAAAAAAGGAAAAAAAAAAAGGGGGTTTCTCATCAGCTCTAGCAGATGGGCAGCTGTGGGCAGAGGGGTGAACGTGACTGGTTCAAGGTTACGCAGGCAGTCTCGGGCAAAGCCAAGAGTAAAGCCACGTCTCTGGCACCAAAGCCCATGTCACAACCAAACCCAGCCTTTCTCTCTGATCTTGCTTCTCTCTTGCTCACATAAATATTTGCATGGCTAGAATGAAACCACATTGCATTTTTTTCCCCTTAGGAAAAACAACAAGTACTTAAAATATTTCTGTATTTCCCCCTCCCCCCCCCCCCTTTTAAGGAGTTGGTGGGGGGAATATATTTTTATTTTTCTTGGCAAAGAAGAAAAGAAGGAGCAGGCCCAGGTGGAGTCAGACTCCCTGAAAGCCCTTCATTCTTCAGCTCTGCCCACCCTGGCGTCACTGCAGGACAGCAGAGACACGGCCACAACAGTTTGAGACCTCAGCTCAGGTGGGAGGAGCAGGTCAGCAACAGTACGAAGGTTTTTGTAAATGAGTCACCTGAACATTTTCATGGGAAAATTGTGTAATCCATGTTGGATTACCCGTGCCAACCACAGTTCACTTAAAATTGACCCGGGTCTGATTACAGTACAAGCACACACTGAATGTCCTAAGCAGGATCATCACGGTGGATGAACGTGATTAACCCAGGCCTCCCTGTCCTTCCCGGGAGCCATGAGAACAATTCACTCCCTTTAAAAACCATCCAGGGTCATCTCTGGCTCTGCCAGAGGAATTTCACCTGCTTGTGCCAGCAGCGTGTTCAGCTCCAATAAAAGTACCAGAACATGCTCGCATCCACACGAAACAGCCCAAGGTGGAAAAACTTCCCGCTTTGCTCCCAGCCCGCCTGACCCCTCTCTCGGGATGACGGCCGGTTGATTTTGCAGGCGTAACCGAGCCCCCTCCCGGCGAGGCGAGACACCAGAGCGGCTTCACGCCCGCTCGCCTGCGAGGGTGCAAAAGGAGGAGGGGGAAGGCATGTATGTCTTCAATATGTTTGCCCATTTCGAGTCTTTATTCCGAACACATGTTTCTTCTTTTATGCAAAACACGTCTCCTCTGTTTTCTGTCTCCTTGATTTCATTTTAAAATGCAGTATTTTTATGGCATGAAGAGATAAAGATATGAGGAGGGGAGGGAAAGTGGTACAAAAAAAGCAATTAAGTCTGGTGGCTGGTTATTGTAATGCGCTAAGAAACAACGAAAGCCATTCCCTTTGAAAAAGGGGCCACTTCTGCCGCTGATATGCACAGCGTTTTCACAGCTCCCATTAACATGACTGGAAACTATCCAGGTAAAACTCTTGTCTCAGTCAAAGATTAGACTATCGTGTCTGAGATGAATGGAAACCTTTCAAAGGAAGAACCAGTATCATTGCTGGATCGCTCTGGCCTCATCAGCCATTTATTTAATCCATATTTGTGCTCTGAAATTCGTGTGTTAATTCATAAAGGCTCATAACTGAGGCAATAAACTGCTTTAATGAGCTTACTGAGTACATTGACTACATTGAATGGCCGAGCAGAAAGAGGAAAGCCTAGAAGTTCTGCTCTGGAGTAAATGGGTCGCATGGTTTGGTTTTTATAAAAAGTGCTTCGGAGGTTTCTGAAATTGCAGGAAGTTCATATCTGTCCATTGACCCAAACCCTGGGCCATGTACTGTGGCACAACGCTTCCAGGATGTTGCTGTCCTCTGCTGTCACCTGATACGGCAGAAGTCTCCACAATTTGAATTAAACCAGTTCTGTCAGAAATAGAAAAATCCCAGCTTTTGGTGAACCACGGATTATACAGAAGAACTCAAACTGGAAACTGAGATCAGCCTTTCTCAGGGGAAGCACTGCAGGTTAGGAGTATGTGATACCGCATCCCTCCACGGGACAAATTCTTCTTGCCAAGCTGTGGGCAGCTCCCACCGAGAACATGCACCTGTATCCATGAGTGCTTTTAACACCGCTCAGGTACAGCCCAAGCCCTGCTGCGCTGCCCCAGACCTCGTCACACCTTTAAAAAGTGCTGAGCCACCCTGACTCCATCTGTGGGTGAATTTTTTCAGCTGCTCCTGCAGACCAGCTCTGCTGTCAGTGTTTCCAAAAGCAGCAGAAGCAAGAGGCTCCTCAGCATTCCGAGCCAGAGGGTCTGCCTGACCCCTCACTGCGGCTGCTCGTGCATTGGGGTCCTCTCCTACGAACCTCGCGCGACCTCGGCACTGGGTCTCATTGGCGTCTGGGAGGACCTGGGGAGGTAGGGCTCCCCGCACGCCTTGGGCTACGAGCACATTCCTGAGCACGGACAAGCTGCTTGGTACCAGCGACGGAAGTTAACACGAGCTGCTACAAGCTGGGACTATTTTCCATACTAATCTAGTCATAACGTTAAAACAAACTATTTCCAGACTGCAATTATTGCACCTCATAGAGAAATTGTACTATGCTGAAATTAACAAAATGCTCGAGTGCATTTAATTACTAACAGATACCTTTAAACTTGCAGTTAGGAAACTGTTAGCCATTCCTGAAGCATGTGCCCTGCAATTCAGTTCCACTCTGAAGCATTTTCAGAATCTGCTGATCCATAAAATGTACCATTGGAGAAGGTTTGTTTTGGCAGAGGTCTCAGTTTTGTCCAGCAAACTAACGGTGTCCGTTAACACACCATTACATACATCGTTAACATACTTGGCAACTGGGATTTCCCCTCAAGAATAAAGAAATCATGTGTAAATCATAATTATTGTCCGCCTGGCAGTATCAATCATCACACACGAGGCACTTGTTCTAATTCTCTGCCCGCAAAAAAGTTCCTTGCAAATGCAACTGGGGTTGTCCTCGCACATGGCGCCTTACTAGGAAATCACTACTCAAGTCACCTACGCAGTGAGTTTATATAGTCCCTGTCAGGAATGCAGAGCCACCGAGGAACAGTTTGCATTAGGTCGACAAGAACGTACTGATATGATGAATAAGAGACAGGGAATTACCTATGGAGCGATCCTTGCCCTTAACATGCAGTTCTTCCAAACTGCCACGGAAATCTATTTCTTTTCCTCTGTAGACATCTTAGGAAAACAATGAATGTTAAACAAAAAAATAATCACATCTATAACCTTATGATAATTATGGTGCTGAGTGTGCACTCCCCTTCATGGCTTTCGCACACTCTTTCCTGTTTTATTCCAGGTTCTGTCCATCCGGACAGGTACAGATCAGGATTGACTTATTTTCTTTGCTTAGACTGTAAGCTCTTCTTGGGGGGCACTTGGGGAAACCTTGCAGAGTGGGTTCTTTTTATAGCAGGGTTCAGCACTAGATTTTTGAAAGAGTTCATCTCCACACTGCGACACCCAGGTTGCCTGCTGGGCTTTCAGCAGAGCTCAGAGCTGGTCCCCTAAAGCTCTACGAAGAGTCTGGCACTCAGAAAGGTGGCTGAGAGGTGACAGCACAAACTGGTCCTTCTCTAAGAGTGTACGCCAGAAGGTTTGGTCCCTGCTCCTAGAACTGAGATTTGGGACTGGTGCGTGAGATTTCATTCCTTGAGCTGAAGCATCTAATCAAGCCACAAAGATTTTCTCACATTCAAAATCACTTTCAGACCTGTGGGTTGAACATTTAAAAAACATAGCAGTGATAAAATAGTAATACCAACAATACCGCCAGCAGCTGTGACTGCCAAGCAACTTTATCTACTTCACGGTTTATGACATACATTTGATAGAAAACACTTGCAGCAAGAGAGATTGGCATTACAGCCAAGGAAAAAAATCAAACTGTGCAGTTAGCACAAACTGGGGGTGGGAATCTCATGCGCTGCAATTTTTTTAGGAACAGGACAGCGTAACAACCGTCACACACCTCTAAGAGCTGACATTGCGTTGGGGCAGAGATGGTCTGGCTAACCTTGAGATCCTGCTTTTTACAATACTGCGATTTCCACTCTTACACAAAACAGCATTATACTGAAGTGCGCAAGTCACTGCCTCGCTCACCCTTTTCTCGATAGGAAGGGATGGATCGGCATTCACAGTAGGCGATGAAACAGCTTTCACCCAACAGCCTCTTCACGCAGGACGGTGAAGCAGCCTGAACTCACCAACTCCATTGCCTGTGCATTTGCTAAAGAGAGAGAAGCTTCCAACAGAATTCGTGCTTCCCCCGCCACACCTCGCCTTGCACTGTAATGGTAGGAAGTTGGAGGTCATATTTAGTTACAAAATCAAAAAAAAAAGGAACAGGGAATTTGCACTGGAAAGATAAAACCTCTTTTACAATTGCAGCTTGGGAGTCTCATGACAGCAAAGAACATGTTTATTTTCTGCATTTGCATTTACACTTCATCTCTGATTCCTTCCCAATATTCCCACCCTGTATTGCTTATATAAAAAGAGATGTACTAGTGACTCCAGCTACAGTCTGTAGTATTTTCAGGCCTTGATGGAAGTCTGCAGTCTATTTTCCAGGCTCGTAAATCTCAAGAGAAGTGTTTCATTATTCTGTCCAGGCAGTGTGGAGTATCTGAGCCATAGATCCTCACGGATGTTTCCTTTCTGGGCCATTCCATAGACAGGCAACGTTTTGCATTTCAGAAGTGCCCTTAAATTCTTTCACCAGCCCATTCCTCTTCAAACAAGTTGGAACTGAAAATTCCTCTTTCAAGTCCCGTACGATAAATTGCAACCTCAACATTCCAGCCTGAAAGGAGCATTTTTCCTCTTCTCTTCAAGCATTTTGCCTTGTAGGTAGAGGAGGACAAAAGCCATGACCTTCTTCAGCAAATTCAGGACACCAGAAGCCAAAGTAAACAGCTTTTACCGTGTTTTGTAGTGCTTAGGAGCAAAGTACGCAGTCTTCCTCAACAAAAAGCAGCACTGTTTCTAGTACCTGCACTATAAGTTAATGGATACATTAATTAGCAACAGGTCAAAGCTCTGAAGTTCGTTTGGGGATCCAAATTAGCCTTTTATGTGGTAGTCCTGGGTTCAGGACCACCTCACCTAAGCACATGAATTTGATGGATCCTTTAATACTTTTATATATGTGCAAAGAATATTAAATCAGCTTTGTTATTAAGCCATCTGGAAAATGTAAGCTGCGTTTTAGGAGTGACTGTATGAATTCAAGCATCTGTCCAAATACAATACATTTCCAAGCTATTCTCACTTAGCAAACAAAGGAGACAAGAGAAATACCTCCCAGAAAAAAAAAAGCTCTTGTTTCTGACTTAAAAATCACAAGGGTAGTGGCTTTGGACAAAGAAGACCAAGTAGTTGGTGCAGAAACCAGACTCCTCACTGCAATGCAATACATACTCTCAGGATCAGCTCTGCAAGAGCCTGTGGTGCTCAGATAACCATCCTCTTTCTTGCGTCATTGTCACAGAAAGGCATTTCAACCTGGGAGGAAAGTGTTTCCAGTCGGATCTCCTCTCACATTCCAAATCACTGAAGAGTCCCCAGAAAAGGGCCCAAAATGTCAGCCTCAAGTAAGCGGACGTACAGCAATTGGCACAGTGGTCCAGTGCACTTTTGGAACTGCAAAGGTCCGGACCGCTCACGTCCCTAGGTAGCTCACAGCCTAACTGGAAAGCACGAGCAGTGCAACTGGAAAGCACGAGCAGTGCTGGTTTGCTCAGAGGGGAAGACAGGCGAGACAAGAGTACCCTCTTTTATGTCCTTGCTGTAGAGCCTCTGTCAGAAGAAGGGAAGTAGGGGAAAGCAGGGTAAACCAGCTAGGACTGATCATCAAGAAACGGATGAAGATCTGCCTTACCTTTTCCATCTGCCTCTTCAGAAAAGGGTAGACCTATCCTGAAAGATGAAGTCTTTGACCTTAAGTGATGAATGAAAACATAACTGATAATTCAAACCTGCCATGGGGCAAGTTTAAAGGAGGGTTGCCCCAAATGGTTTCATTATGTTCACAAGCTACTGCCAGGAACATGGATATTTTTTTCCTGTGTTTGTTGGTTACTCTACATTTAAACCATCTCTGTATGTTTGTTTTTCTTCCGGTCTTTTGTGGTTGCTTTGTAAACATCTGGGCTGGTTTTTTAGTCCTTTGTACAAGAAGCGTGTGTGTGTTAATTTTGCCAATGGCTCTTATGCAATGTTTGTGGGGATGAAGGAATTGGTTAAAAAAGCTCTTTTGAAAGGCCACCCCAACACAAAACTATTATGGGAATATCTCATGAAATATCCTCTTCCCCCTTCCATACCGCACCATCAATTTCCCTGACTAAAAAACTCTGTTAAAAACACACCCCTCTCTTTCAGTAACAATTACTCAGTAAGACATTTACTTCTTGCAACCCCATGTTTCTGCTGAGTTTCATGGTGGTTGTATGTCACCAAAGGACACGAATGCACTTTCAATCTAAATGAATCGCCTCCTTTGTAGGGCACAGAGGAGTACATTTTCCAAGAAACTCATACATTTCTTCTCTAGTATGCAACACCTTAATCCATCATAAAAATGTTAAACCCCCCAGTAGTGTAAGAGTGAAACTAGCAGCTAGAAAATAAATTGTTCAACAGCATTTCCCTGCAATAGATATATGATGGGTTATTTGACAGTCAAGATCCTAATTATTTTGAGCTCCTCTGAAAGCCCCTGCAGTTAACATTTTTAGATTAGTTCAAGCTAACTCTCCCCCAATAAGTGAAGAGCTTCAGAGCTTTTAAGACCAAAGGAAACACTTTGTCTGTCAAACTCTACTTTCCTGTACAGTCCAAACCATAAATTTTCATCGAGCATTTCCTGCTGCAAAATCAAGGATTTTGGTTGGTCTGTCACAGGTTTTCAACAAACATTTGGTTTGACTCTGACCACTCTTGCTGGTGCAGAGGTCCAGCCCATCGTGCCCTGCACCCACCCGCTGATCCCCTTCCCAATGCTCGAGGTGATAACTGCTTCTTTTCCAGCCTGAGGTGAGAGCCTACCTCGGTCTTGTGGGAGGTCACAGGGAGCTGGATTTTTAAGAAGGACCCCTCGCCTCATTTCCCTCGAACCCCAAATGGAGGAAAGGCGGAGGAGAGGAGAGAGATAAAGGGAGGACACTCCACAGGAGGAGAGCTGGGGACACTGGGGTAGAAAGCTCTGCAGGAGAAAGGCAGCTGAACAGGCTGACAGCAGAGAGGTCGATATTATGAGGCTATGTGGCTTGTGCATTAACATTTCTTAATGGGCTCTTTTCCTTAGGAAAAAATAATCTCATTTCACAGGCTTTCATGATTACAGGGTTCCCCCCTCCCCCATTCAAAAATACCCCCACAAAGCTCAATCTTCTTAATTTGCTTGGTCACAAATGGGAACAAGCTGCACTTTCCAAATAAATATTTTATGTTTTTTTCCTTCTCTTCAACAACGGAGTTCATGTAACAGATTATCTGAACCAAATGGGTTTGCAGTTTCTACTTCCCCAGTTCCTCACCAGCAAGAATACCACAGCAGAGTCAGGCCATACTTCAATACCAGCAGTATAGCTGAAGGAAAATGTGGAGTTTACTCCAGTTTGAATTGGGTCGGTTTACCCATGTTTTATTTACCAGTAGACCATTAGTCAGTACCAGATACAGCCCTGCTTCTCAGGGGCCATACATGCTTTCATTTTGCACCCATGTCCCAAGCACTAGCCAGCCAGATACAGTTTTTTGGAAAGCGATGGATTTCTACATGGCCTGATCTTAGAGGACAAGTGTGGAGACGGGGCTCTGAGACAAACTCATGGTTATCCAAGCACAGACGCCATTCAAACAGCTCAGTGTTCTACATCTTTGCTTGCTCCCTATGGTTGTGGTTGCAATTTGTGTTTGTCTAGATACATGGGGGAAAGAAGAATTGAAAGATAAAAAGGAGAAAAATATGCTGTCACCAAGAAAATGTTATTCTGTTACTGTAGTTGAAGGTAGCAGGTAAATCTGTAATGATGAGGAAGGACAAAGATGGAGTACTACAGTCCTGACCTGAAATTTCCTGAGTTCATACAATATCTTGACCTTTGCTTTAGGTCACCACACGGTGCAGGAGGTATCTATCCTGGTTCTGGCTCTCTTCCATTATTTTCCCCTTTTATACCCAAACTGAATGAGAAAAAGAAATAGGGTCATGATTTGGACTTAATATTCATAGTATAGCTCCAATGACAGAAAGATGCTCTTTCTACTTGAAACATTATTAATCACCCCTTAAAAACTCCAAAAGAAGCATCTTGCATGGGCTGCCTCAGAAGATCCTGGAGGATTAATTCTCCCCTCTGGCACTGAGTTCGCAGCATATATACCCAGTATAAACTGGATCAACCCTTCCCTCTCTGCACAGGAAAGCGCCTTTCGTTTCCCTCCCTGGCACACATGTCTGTGAGCATCGGCATATCTACGAAAATAAGGCTGCAATGAATGTCCTAGCTGACAAACAGAAGATGCCCATAAAAGACTATACAACTTAACTATGATACCTATGCTTGTCTGTGTGTGCATGAATTTAAGTTTCACGTCTTCTTCCTCACTATGTTAGAAGAATTCATTAAAGAATTTCAGGATCACTGGAAGAAAGCAAAGGCAGTGGAGTCAAAACTTTTGCTCCTGTCTCAGCTTAACTATCTCTGTTCTTTTCTCTGACTTAATACAGGTGAAAAGGTAACACTTTTAGAGGGCCAGACATTTCCCTGAATGAAGAATAAAAACACATCAGCTATCAAAAGTGAAATAAACACACATTGGCAAAGACCACACAAGACTAAGACAGTAAATATTGCAAAAGAACACCTCTCCCCCCTCCATGATGCCTTGTCTTGTTCATACCATAGATGCCAGCAGATGAGAGTGACAAAAATACTATTGTAACCCTCCAAAGACAGAGATTCTCGCACTGTTTTAAAAAACCTTGGATGATAAACATCATGGCTGACAAACACCCCATCAGTGACCCCTGCAGAACTCCAACCCCAGGTAGAAGAAGGTTAGAAAAACATCCCTTCCTAATCACTGGCTGAGACTGATCTGATAAACAACCATTAATCCCTTCAGCAGCTTGCTCAGCAGCTCATTACTTCCCATACTGAAGGTACATTACAAATCTAGAACTGTGGGCTGGTTTGATGATGGCTTGCTCCACTCATCTGCTGATCTCAAACTTAGATATCACTCATAAGAAGAAAAAGGAAGAAAGAAAGAAAAAAAAAAACCTTTGAAGGGATTAAACCTAGAACAACCGAGAAAGATATTAAAATGAACGTGGAAATAAAATACAGGAGATTAAAAGGCTGTTAAAACCAAAGGACTGGATTTTGGAGAGTGATGGTCACAAATGCAAGGCAATAGTCTCGCATACCAGTCACAGGGGGTCAAAACTCAGCAGTATGATGCAAAAGAATCAAGAAGAGGTAGAACTTAGTGAAGTAATTATGGGAACAGCAGCAAACACCTTGAGCTCTCTGAGCCAAAATGGAAATTCTGCTCCCACATACTCAAATAATCATTTTTCTAAAAAATAAATATATCTGGAAGTAACCAAGCCAGGCTCTTCCTCGAAGAATGAAGACTTTTTAAGCAGGGAACACACTGGATTACTTTCAAGAGAACAGGTGAACCTCTCTAGTCCAACCTGTAAAGTCTCGGTTTCTGCTTGCCTCAATTTTAGATCTGTTTCCAAAACAGACAGGTCAAAAGCAGACCAGCACCCAATCTCAAGACTAAAATTCCAGCTCTTCTGTCTGTACATAACTCCAAACTTTAACAAAATCTGGAGCAATCATAGATTTCACTTTTGTTCATCTCTGAAGATTTCCAGGGTAGAACAAACACTGCATGTTCAGGGTCTGGAGTGTGTCTACAGCTCCAGAAATGAGTCGAAAACATGTCTGGGTCCAGAGCTGAGGGAATGGGATCTGTATGTTTGCCAGCGGGAGAAGAAATATGAAATTCCAAAAGGTAATGTTTTTAAGCTTGCTTTCAGGCCAAAACCTGAATTTCAATAATTTACTGTAATAACCAATTACAGGTTGTTTTGTGTTGTGGTTTTTTTTTTTTAAAAAAGGGATTTAATTGGATGTTTTGCACATAAACTCTGTTCCCACCGAAAAGATCAGTTTATCGAGGGCCAAGTGACTATTGAACTAAAACTCTGGATTATGATGAGAGGCCTGACTCAATAACTTGCCAAAGCTGTTGTTTCACATGGACAGTGCAGACCTCAGGTAAGGCCTCAAATGTTCACGTGGGGACCCACCACCTGAGGATAACTAACACAGAGCCATTCATATGGACACAACTTCTTTTCTCCTGGTGGAGACACCAGGCCTCTGCTAATCCTCCCGCTCCCACTGTGGCTTTCTGAGTTATTCCTCATGTACACGGGCGCATCTTTGGCCAACTGTTACAAATGACATGACCGCGCAAGGGTAACAGAATGAATCTGGCCAGAGGTAACTGAATAAAACATGACTTCAGACAGACTCCCTCTTGGTTTTGCACTGTCAAGTAGCCAAGGCTACAGCTTGTAGCTGCATGAGGTGCAGAGCTGAGATAAACAACCACTGGTGACATTTTAGGCCAGCTGAGGTAATAAATGAACATTGACCTCCATTACTATCTCAGATGAGTGGAAAATATTGGCTCAATTGGCAAGAAGTTTCCACGAGCTGACTTAGGATAACAGACCATGCCCTGCTTTTTCTGTGTTTTCCGTCAGAGCTTTGAATAGCTTTTTGTTGCAGAAAACCTTTAAACCATGTAGCACACACAGAGCTCCAAGCCATCCCAGCCAGAACTTGGGTCGGGAATGCTCTGACCTTGATACAGGACAGATACAGCAGCTGTAGATTACCATTATTTTTTTCCATGCCAAAACCATTTCTTCGTGCCGTGCTCGCGAGAGAGGAAGTCGCTGATAAGCAATGTTTACAATGCAGCGCAAGAGCTCTTTAACGTAAGGGCACAGCCAGTGATTGGCACTATTGTCCGACCCACCACAGATAAGCTCCAGAGAGCTGGGGAGAACCGTTACGAGACAATTTGCCAGGAGGGGTGCAATGAGCTCTTTGCCAGAGCTGTGGAAAGCCCAGAGCACGGATTCCCTGAGGATACCTGGGCTAGCACTCGGCTGGGGCAACGCGATCAACCACGGAAGTGCCCTCAGCCCACAAAACAGAGGGTTACAGCTGAAGCTGCAGGTGGAGAGCTCAGCTGGGAAACAAGTGTACATACACACAAAAAGGAAAAAAACCACGCCGGAGGGCAAGGAAGGGAGGTCTGTTCGCCTTCCATCAGAAGGAGCCTGAGTGTCTCTGGAAACCAAACGAAGCGAGGAATTGCTTTTGCATGCCGTGGTCTGATCTGCATTGACGGCCTCTTTTCCTCAAACCGGGTACCGACTGATGAAACAGAATTTTTGCCTAGACCAACCTCCCCAGAAGTCAGGATGGCCCCTTGCCCTAAACACCAAGCAGGGTTGACCAGAAGTGATGTGCATAGTCTGTTGATATTCACTTGCTACAAGTATCGAGGTCTGCAAGCCAGGCCTGGCACTGAAAGAGTAAACCTAAGGTCACTCAGATGAAGACAGAGGGATAAAAAGGCAGCACTTCTCAACAGGGCTGCAAAACGGTACACCAGGCACTGGGGTATCAATGGGAGTAGTCTGGTACAAAGAGACCCTTGAGGTGAAAGAATCAAGGTAAAACCCGGACCAAAGGGTCTTTCAAATCCCAAGGTGGCCCTTCAGATATTAAACAGGGATGGGGTTTGCCTAACAGGTTTACGGATTAGATGAGAGTTTCGCTACACAGATATGCTCAAGGATGACCTAACTATTTGCTCATACCTGGTCTGCATAAAGCATTTCTGCTACAGTGGTGGCCCAAAGCAGATTCTGTGCCTGACTGTACTAAATTCTTCCAAAGGCAGGAATATTTCCTGCAGATCTGGGCTTTCTTTTCATTTTGAAATCACAGAAACACCAATGCGAGTTTCCTTGGCAAAGTTTCTTGGTTTGCCTTGCTGGTGATGCGGTAACCAAAGCAAATGAATCAGAAGCAAGATGAGTAAGTACGTATCTATCCAGTTGATAGCCATCTTACAAAGCTGTTTGAGGGCAAAAAAATACATTCTCCTGTATTGAATCAGGACATCACAACTACAAAGTGTTCCAAGTTAAACACATCCAAAAACTGTTTGACTCATGTTTCACATTTAATTCTATATCTCTAAAAAAGTTTACAAAAGCAAAGCTTGTCTGGACTAAACAACTGAACTGCATGAGGCACGTGGCATTAGCTCAGGCTTCTCTGGCCAGCTTTCTAAATGAAGTGTTTGGAAATAAGAGAAACACTCAGATTTGGGAGTGGAATGGATAAGAGATTTAGTTTCTCCTTTTATAACCAAGTCCTGTGTAAATCTGAAGGAGCCTGCAAAACTTCAACAAGACATGCATTAAAAGCAGCAGCAGCTCCGTCCACATATAATAGAATTATTAAAAGCAAGGCAAAAGAGAAAGATTCAACACATTGCTGGAGAGCTGCCCAAAAGCCCACAGTTGTGATGTAGTGTTTGGACTCGAATCGTGCTAACAGGGCAATATAAATCTGCAGAGAGTAAGACCAAGTCTGAAGAGAGTAGACCTAGCCAAGAAGGGCCAAAAACTGATCACAGGTTCAAGTGGCAGGTAGTTCAAAAGGCAAGTATTTGAAAATTAATTCTATATAGTAAAAAGCTGGCGATGCTCAGTTTATTTTGAAGGTCACACATACATTATAGTACCAAGGGAGCAAAATCTGAGTGATCAAGAGAATGGTACAGCAAAGTGCACTGTAAAGACTTCATTTCCCTCACAGGTTCTACAATGGGCAGTTCAGTTATTGGCAGTGATGATGTTATTTCTAATGTAAACATTTCACTTTCAGCAGAGCTGAACTGGGAGGGATTATAACAAGTAATGAATGAACTTCCAAATACCTCTCCAAGCCAAAAAAACCCAGTGATGGCATGCAGAGCCGAATCCTTCCAATTATCCAGAAAGAGATGGAGAGGATTTTGCATGACTCTTAGTAATTACTACTTCCAAAACTGCCAGCGATGCCTTTTCCCACCCCTCTGTGGTCAAGGCAATTATTCTTCCAGGTTCTCACTCTTGGCCCGCGTCTCCATTGTCAAGTCAATGGAAGAATGACAACATCCACCAGCTGCCTGGACAACATCCAGCCTGGATTATTACAATGAGCTTGCATGAGAAACAGGATTAGAAAAGCAAAGAAAGTCTACTGATAAAGCTGCCCCATTTGTTTTGATTCAAGATATTAAGGTTGCTCAGTAAATATCTGTGGTACGTGGGAGACTTCCCTGCACCCTGAACAGCTCCATGGCATTTGATTAGCCTCTGCTCTAGTGCAAAATCGAATACCAGGGGGTGATAGCTAGGGCACTTTCAGTGAAGGTTTTCGAGGCTTAGCATTTGTATCTTTTCTCCCTAGTTTACTAAGAAGCATTCCTAGAGATCGCCCACAACCTGATGGGGAAGGAAAGTTCTTTGTGCAGGATCTCACTGTTTAATTTACGGCACGCCATAACGTTCCCATTCCTTGTAATAACACAAGCTAGCATCCGTACCCTCTTAAAATATGGTCCAACCAGATGGGTTTGCATATTTACAAGTCTAGCAATGAAATATTCAATGTAGTAATTGCTTATATCACATCCATTTTATTAAAAAGCTCTCTGGAGTATTCTTCCAAAAACTAAAAAGACCACCCTGCGCTGAAAACGCAGGATATCATTTGACTGTGCACACTGACTTCGGCTTGATAAATTTATGAAAGAAATTGTAGAGCGTGACTGTTTACCCTGCAGTATGCAGAGAATGGACTCAACGACCAAGGAGGTCCCTCGAGTGCCGCATGCCTACCTGCCCACTGAGTTCATAAAGGATCACATCTAAAACATTAACCAATATCGACGTGTCTGGTCGCATGCGTGGAAAAGGACACACTAATAGCTTTGAGACAGAAGGGCCACTTCAGGCCTCTCAGGAAGGTGACAAATGACGTATCAGCAGACAACATAGTCTGTCTTATATCGTTGTCATAATATGACCACCTCTCACACCTACTTTTAAAACCTTTGTAGTCTCACTGATACCACACCCAGGCAGATCCTGAACTCAGGAACTACTCTTTTCCATTCCGTTCTGCTTCCCTTTTCTTATTTGTTTGCAAGCCCCTTAGCAAAACAAATTCTGGGGAGCAAAATTCTGACAGTCAGATGTGAAGAAAAGAAGCAACATAACAGAAGTCAGTTTTGAAGAAAACCAAAGATAGCGCTTGGCTGACCAAAAACCCTGGTGTCAGAATCCTCCAAGGCTCACAATACAGGCTGGTTTTTGTGAGAGAACAGAGATATTTTCTACTGTCTTCCAAAGCAAGGTGTTTCATGATCTGGAGGATCCTGTGATCGATGTGGCTTTTGTTCCCATGCAAAAAAAAAAAAAAAAAAGCATTTAATCCTTGTCTTTAGCCTTGTTTTTGGACATGAGGTTGGTGAAAAACTGAAGCAGTGATTACAAACTGTTCCCTGTTGTGGGAGGAATAATGAGTGTAAAAGAACACAATCCCAAGTGCCAAGCAAAATGGCTAAGGTTAATATTATTTGTCATTACAAGTGCAGAAAGAATACTAGCTGCCAGAAGCTCTGTGCAAGGATGTGAAATCCGTATTTCTTGTACTTTTTTCTGTTTTGACAACTAGAAATAATATTTTTCAATTGCCAGATCAACCTATAAGTTATGGCAAAGCAGTCTTAAAAGGATTCACAGCCTGCATGACCAGCATAGAGGAAGGGATTTGTGTGCAACTCCACACACCAACTTTGACCATTCCCGTGGATCCCGGGCCAGGTCCTGACCTCATTCAGATCCATATAAAGCCACAGCCGTTTCGGTGGGGCTGTGGGGATGTGAGATCAGAATTTGGCTGGTTATGTTGGCTGAGCTGTGGCAGGTGGGCACTTGCCAAAGAACTTCGTAATGGATGGTGTAAACACCAGGATTGCTCACAACAATTATGTAACCTGCAGTTACGCTGCTTTATAGACAGATTTACAAAAGGCAATGGTCTCCATGGCTCTCCCGCTCCACCCGTGTGCCATCATAGAGATCCTGTGTCAGGTCCACCCCTTCTGAAACGCAGGTGGTGTTGTTTCTGAAATTAGAAATGAAAACTCGGTCTCCTTGCAGTGCCATAGTTCAGATAAGCAGCAAGCCCAGAGTGAAGCAGCTCTGCTGATCACACATTCTGAGTTCTCATCCTTTCCAACTCCTCACCTCATCTCTACTTGTCCTTCCTGGCCAGCGTGGAGCTGTGAGGCTTGGGAATGGTGCTCAGCTCTGGACTCTCTAGAGTCAGGTCAGCTCCGCTCAGCCCAAGAGAGCAAGGGAGAAAACTTTTCATGTAGAGACAGAAGAACTCCACTTGGCGCACAGGTTGGCAGGAAGTGAAAGCAATGAGATCGGTGAGGGTAATTCTTGAGTATGGTCTCAACTCTCAACAACCACACTTGCTCATCCACTACATCAACAAATTTCTAGGTATCTAATCATTACATAGCTACTACTCATGTTTTCTCCCTCCCTTCCATACACATATTTATCACTATACCAGACGCTACTCCAGTCTTCCTCCCTCCCAGTTTATGGCTGGTGAAAAATAACTATAAGGCCCAAATTCAGACAAACGGTATTTTACTCTGAAAGAAAAGTGTCCACAATGCTCAGAGTGTAGCCTGATTCCCCACCCTTTTGCATACTTCAGGAAACACGACCATCTTGTAATATACTAAAAGATTTATTTCTAATATGAAAGCCATATTTAGTATTGGTTTGGCAGTGGTAGGAAGAAAACCACAGGCAGCTGGCATGGATTAAGTGTTAGTTGCTTGATAAACCTGGAGTTGTCAAGACTTTCAACTTCCCTATTGAATCTGCTGCCATCCAGAGCTAAATATTTGAGAAGGGTGCCTTTGGACGAGCAGGGGTTTGTTCTTCACATCTTAGCTGCATGGATACCAGCAAGAGATATATGTTTGCACACATAAAATTTCTACGAAAAACAAGAACTGCCTGTAGCTTCTCTAACATTCTCACTGACAGCTCCTTGGTAACAGCTTTAGATGCATCAGCAGTACACTTCTTAATCCTCTTAAAATTATAAATATTACAAACACAGTAGCTCACTGTTTCCTGGAACCGCTTCACTAACTGAAACTTCCACTAGTTCAAATAAGAGAATTCTGAGTCTTTTTCCTCTGAATGTCAGAGACTGTTTACTGACTAACATTCAGCTATGCTCGGAGGGAAATGCAAAGAACTTGGGTTCGTGATGCTGCCACCTGACTGAATGCGGTGCTTAACACACTGCAAAATTTGAATTAGATAGTCCAAATTACCAAATTCACTTCCAGTGACTCACTGAAGTATTGAAGCTTTAAAATCCTTATTTCCTAGTAAAACACTGGCACCCAAGTGTTTCCACAAGCTAACATGCAAAGCTTTTGAATATAGGCCAACCAAATTCATTTTGGAATTTGAAATAATATCCATAAGGATTTTTTCCTATTTGTTCTGTTCTAGTCACCATTTCTTACTGACATACCATCTGACTTGAAGCAGAAATGAAGACTCTTAAAATGTCTTGCAATTATTCATTTATGAAGTGTGGGATTGAACCATGAAAATTGAGATTGCCTTAAAAATGTCAGAGCAGGTGTCTTGACAATCTTCATTCTCTACCATGTATCCCATGCATAGGCTTTTGCTATCCCTCCACTCCATGAAGAATTGCTTCCTCAGCCTTGGAAACTCCGAGCACTCAAGGCAGGACACTTTCTCCTTTTACAACTCCCAAGGAAATCATTCAGTTTACGAAACAGCCCAAACCAATAATCACCATATTCTTAATTCTCGCCTTTTGTTTTGTATGTCTTACAGGGCTTCTATTTTTAAGCATTTTTCTGTAACTTCGATAGCAACAAACTATTCGTTCCCAAAACGCCGCAGAATCACTTGATTCCAGGAGATGGTTTTTCATAAAAAAAAACCTAGAAGTGGTAAGGAGACCCAAACCATTACCAACAGTACTGAGCTGTCCCCGTTACATTTCACAGCATAATCAGGACTTTATGCGCATTTCTCCACTTAAGTGTGAAAGCAGATTTACTATGGACGAAGTCACCTATGACAGCTGATCGCCACAAAGCAAGTGTGACTAAACAAAATCCAACTTAAGAGATGTGGGAAGTTCCTAACAGGGCACACTGCTCGCTTGCCATAGGAGAAACATTTCAGAAAACAGGCTTATATTTAGCAAGTAATCTTGGATTTCACAGCTCTAAATGCAATTATATGGCAGATTTTTGTCGTACAACTTTCCATTAAACCTCAGATACTAATAGCGTCATATGCCAAACGGCCTTTCACAAACCCTTGAAAAGTCACTGCCACTAAATAAAGAGTTTGCGTTTGCTGGCAACACTGCAAGTGATTCCCATGAGGATGGAGCTGCTTTGGGTTCATCCACAGCAGCTCAAGTTCACTGAAGGTCAGTGACGAATTGTCCGTACAGCAGTGGTTTTTCACAGGAATCTATAGAAGGACCGTGAACTGAACATACTACTAGTTAGAAAGCTTTTAAACCAGCCCTGGGTAGGTTCAGGAGAAAAGCAGATGTGAGCAAACCCCATCGATGAGGGATTTAGTGCCATCAACAATGTTAGATACAACTGGTCCTTGCCTGCTCAGCCTGCCTGCAGCCTGATTTCTGCAAGTGGAGAAGACTTCACCCACCAGCAGGGTGGTAAATGAAAGCAGGTTGGTCTGTGGGCATCCATTGTTCAGGTGTGTTTCTAATGATAAAGTCACTGCACGAATTCTCTTGCAAATATTACAGCCTTTGGATCACTTCCCACACACATCCCCCCTTCAGATGCCACTAAATTAGAAGTGAAAAATATAACTTGGAGAGTACATTTAACATAAGTAAAGAGATTAAGGAGTTTATCTGTCAACACTGGAGTCCAGATGTTTTTAAAGTAAAAGAAAAAACGGGAGATTGAGAGAGATGTTAATTATAAGCTCTTTTCTTCCATTAAAATGTTTAAAAATATTTGGTAAAATACCTAACTTTTCCTGTAGGCTTTGGAGAGAGCTTAAAAAAAATACCAGCATAGATTTCAGACTAAACTTCAGTGTCTACACAGGCCTGAGGAGGCTCAAATCTGCTTCTCATGGTACATACTGTCAGAGTTTCTTTGCATAGCCAACACTCATACAGGTGTTATTTCAGAGAAATTTCTGTGTATGACTTCACCAGTACCAGAGCTCAGGCTCAGAAAGATATTGAATTCCACTGTTTTTCAACCTTGACTCTCAATTTCCATCCCTAATCCAGTTCTAGGAGCACTGAAATCATGGATTTACAGCTGGACCTACAGCAGGCTCCCATGACACCAATCCAGCTTCCACAAGCATGAAAATAAAATTTAGTGAATAAATTTAAAAAAAAAAATCTCGAAAGGGTATGGGACTCCTTTAAAAACAAACATATCCCAACAGTGGTTAAATTCAAAGAAAGGCTCAATTCAGAATTACACCCATTATAAAAAAGGAAGCCAGCCCCTTCTGTTTTACCCGTCTTTCACATGGAGGACATCTATTTTAATGTTCCTAGGGGCTGCACCCATAGCTTCTGGGATTTATTTGACCAGTTTGTGCCGAGTTCTTACTGCCAATTTCTCCAAGAGAAAATCTTGATTTATGTCCCATATCTAATACAGACTGTCCTCCTGTGCCCTTCATATGCCCTGAAAGGGAAAACAGAAAACAAGACAGGACAGAATGCCTACTTCACTGGGATTTCCTTTTGGAGATCCCTATGTCAAACACGCCGCATGGAAGTTACTACTTTCCTCTTGGATATAAGTGTCATGAATCAACCTGATAAAAATGGTGGGAAAAAATCAGCAATTTGTGCCCAACTGAGCGTTTTGTAGTTCAAAGGGTCTGATGCTGCAGGGCTGGGAGAGATGACTTTGGATAACAAAAGAACTCGAATCCATGGTAATTCAACAGAGACTGGACGTTCTGAAAGAGCAATCATTAATTCTGTGACAATACCATCTTACTTTGATCAGTTAATGACCAGATACAAAAGAGTTGAGAAGCTAATGATTTTTTTTTTGTAATAATTAATTTTAACAGGAAAAAGTCCATTTTATTTCCTAACTCTAGATCTGGGTGTTAATCCCCAAATTCAGGATGTGTAAAGACAGAGAAAATCTGTCTTGGATTATGTAGAAGACAAAGACATGATCCCTGGCCCACGTTCCGTATGAACCCATGTCTAGAAAAACATTTTGTTTTTTTCTAAAAGATTTTTAAAAGTGTTTTAGATTTCTACTTAAACAAGTAGAACCTGTCACCCAGTCAAGAACACCAAGATAGCTGAACATTTTCAAATGTGGGACATGGACAGTGGGATTGAGTGCACCCTCAGCAAGTTTGCCAACAACACCAAGCTGTGTGGTGAGGTAGACACACTGGAGGGAAGGGATGCCATCCAGAGGGACCTGGACAGGCTTGAGAGGTGAGCCTATGCAAACCTCATGAAGTTCAACAAGGCCAAGTGCAAGGTCCTGCATGTGGGTCGGGGCAATCCCAAGCACAAATACAGGCTGGGTGGCAAATGAATTGAGAGCAGCCTGGAGGAGAAATACTCGGGGTGTTGGTTGATGAGAAGCTCAACAAGACCCAGCAATGTGCGCTGACAGCCCAGAAAGCCAACCACATCCTGGGCTGCATCTAAAGAAACATCGCCAGCAGGTCGAGGGAGGTGATTCTGCCCCTCTACTCTGCTCTGGTGAGACCCCACCTGGAGTACTGCATCCAGCTCTGGGGCCCCCAACATAAGAAGGACATGGACCTGTTGGAGCGGGTCCAGAGAAGGGCCACCAAGATGATCAAAGGGCTGGAGCACCTCTGCTATGAAGACAGGCTGAGAGAGCTGGGGTTGTTCAGCCTGGAGAAGAGAAGGCTCCAGGGACACCATATAGCCCCTTCCAGTACCTAAAGGGGGCCTACAGGAAAGATGGGGAGGAGCCCTTTTTCAGGGAGTGTAGTGATAGAATGAGGAGTAACGGTTTTAAACTGGAAGAGGGGAGATTTAGATTGGATATTAGGAAGAAATTCTTTACTCTGAGGGTAGTGAGACTGGCCCAGGTTGCCCAGAGAAGCTGTGGCTGCCCCATCCCTGGAGGTGTTCAAGGCCAGGTTGGATGGGGCTTTTAGCAACCTCATCTAGTGGAAGGTGTCCCTGCCCATGGCAGAGAGGTTGGAACTAGATGAGCTTTAGGGTCCCTTCCAACTCTAATCGTTCTATGGTTCTATGATTCTGTTGGGACACTGAAGCCTGTTGATGATGGAATGGCCGAACACTGCAGCTGTTGCACAATTCATTGCGTCAACATTGCAATGAGTTTTCATGAACAAACTGGTTCTACTGACTGTAGCCCCCCCAATGGTTTATTCAAATCAGCAATCTTTATTAGGCAAGATATCATCACATCTCTCTCTACCAAAGGATAAAAACCACTCACATGAACTGGGGACATATTTCTTCATACGTTTAATATAAATCCTGTTGGCTCTATTAGCTGTTACAGAAACGCACTCCATTTTAATAAGTTTTTTGGCTCAAAATACCCTTTTCTTCCCAGCTCTAGTGCCTTTTTGTCCTCATTTTATCGAACTCCTAAAACATTTCCTAAAAATATTTTATTATTGTATCTTTTAAAAATAATAATTTTTTAAGCTATTAAGATTCTTGGAAAACTTAACTGTATTCTGAGTCCTTTCCTCTTACTTTCAGATCTCACTCCCGGTCCCATATTATTTTCCCCAAACCAAGCAACTTTACCTCTCTTCTTGGCCATGGACAGTTATTGAGACTCCACTGTCAGCACAAATGCTTGAGGGTCTCAAAAGCTGATCAGCAGGATTGATGAGAGATGCCTACAGAGAGCCCCCAAATCAGGCAATACAAAAGCACCTACATTGGAAGAAGGGCCTATAAAAATCTACCTACAACTGAAGACCTCTGCAGAAAGATGTGTTCTGCAAGTATGCTCACACAACAACAACTACCCATCATTCTAGAGCATTCATGTGTCAACAGACAACAGACCACGCTGCTAACCTGTTACACATGAAGCCAGTGATTCCCATTAGCCGATGCTAACACTGAGAGTACTTCCCAATAAGTCCTAAGAAATTCATAGGTCTATGAATTCAGGATTCGTTCTCTCATAGAAAAGTTGCATTTGAAGAAGACATCAGTTTCTCTTCTTACTGTCTATGGTATCCTAGAGTAATTTCGCAACATCCCTCATATGTCTCTTAACAGAGTACCTTTAACTGGGCCAAAACCCATCTTCCTTTTTCCATAAAGACAGCTGACATCTTGAGTTCATATGAGGCACACTGTGCTTTCTCTGGCATATTCCTAGGCTACATTATTTTATATTTACGCAACAGCAAAAAAAGCTTATGCCATATGGATGTGCTGGTGTGGGGAAAAGCAATCAAACTCTGCTGAAATCAGTGGAGTTAAACTGGCATACTCTACTGTGTATGAAGTTGCAGAGCAGCCTAGGCACCGGAACTCCTAGTGAAGACTCAGAGCTGGGCAACTAAACTGCTTTATGAGAAGTTTTGGATGGAGTACAAACAGCCTTTTGTGTGCTTTCATGCCTGATAAATCATTAAGTGGGACAGCCTTTCACACATGCACAACCGGAAGAAAACTCAGTTTTTAAATCTACAATTATTACAAAACACGGTGATCCTTCTTGCAGTCCCTAAACATGTCCATATGCTACAACAATTTCAAATTGAAGTGAAAGAAGATCTTTGTAAACCTCCCACATCTCAGCCTCACTTACTCTGTTTGCAAACTGTGACAACTTAAAGCCATCCCAACAGGGGAAATTGCTATGATATTGCCAGAACGGAGGGTGACTTTACCTTTTACATATTTGGTCCGTTGTAACTCATTTGCTCTCTAAGGATCAGCTGTAGCCTGAGAAGACGCCAATGACTACTTAGGATATGGAATACATCCTGACTTCTAGGCACACTCCAAGCATGAAGGATAGCAGTGCAGGACCATGTCTTTAAGGCCCATGTGAAGGGGAAAAACCTTATTCTTCTTAAGATCTGAAGATAGAATGGGGAATGGGAGGATCTTTGTCTTTGAGAATGATGCCTCAAGTTCAAGTCAAATCAGTACATTGGCTCCTGCCCTTTCTAGCCATATGCATTAAAGCAAAAAAATAACCCAAAAACTGGAACATTGTCCCCCGGACAAAGAACATCCTGTGAACTGGAGCCACAGCACATCTGGGGGCCTCATGTTGCTGCTGAGTAATGCATGACCTGGGGACACTGTCATTTTGTGCTTAACAAGTCTCTAGAGGGAAAGCTGACATTTGAAAGAGACAAAAAAGCTTCTTCATGTGATGCCAACGCACCCTCTCCTGTTTCACTGGAAAGTGGGAGCATGTGAACAACACAGACATGAGCTCATGGAGCTACACTGATGCGAGCCACAGCCTCCCAGTCTCAATGCCAATATCAAAAGCCATGTGCCAGGACATGTGGCATCTCATAGCACCTTTTATTTTCTATTTCTGTTCTGCCCAGATTTCCGTCAAAATACTGGATTGAAATATCAGTCAAGGTAGAGGTCCAATCAGGGAAGATTCACAATCATTGCTTGGGAGGGCACCTGATTAGTTTATTCCTTAATCAATAATTTCCGCGTAAGCCACTATTTACAATCCACTCACCACACAGCCTACCATGCATGCAGATGTGGAATTGAAAAACTATCAGGTCAGTAAGATTTGCTTGAGATTTCACAGGCCAACTATTTGCCATTGTGTTACACAGTGATCTAGAGTTATAATTGAGGTGTAGAGACTCCCAGTCTTACGAGCAGTTCATGTCTCTTGATGCTAGACATGGAAAAGGACATGAAAGAATATGCCAGGCTGGGTAACTAGCTTCTCGATGGGAGCGTAGCACGTGCAGTGAGATGATGGCAACAGGTCTGACTGAGAAGATCCTGGGTTTTGACCCCTCGATGCTGCAAAGTAACAGACTAGAGTAAGTTGGCTGAAGCGCAAAGCAGAATAAGACTCCCTCCACAATATGTAGGGACCAGCACCCCGAGACTGTGTGTGGCTGAGGCATTAACACTGGAATTCCTTCGCATCTTCCTTAAAATCATCTTGAGCATCTCTGGGCATGTTCTAGATCACTGAAATGCTTCTTTCCATCTCTACATGGTGGAAAATTTCCAACCATATGTTTAGACCTGGACTTTGTCAGAGTTGCTTCCAGTTTGTGGCATACACATACAGTGACCTAATTACTATACTGACTCCTTCATGAAGGCTGCCTTGGCTGGCTACATGAAGAGCTGCCAAGCTTTCTGGGACAGAGGAAAGTCCTTAAGACCAGCTAAAGTTGTTTCCTGTCCCTGCCAGTTCCAGATGAAGCACTGGTAAGAAGAGGTTTCACTTTTTAAAAGGAAACATGTTCTCAACATGGTTCTTATAAATTAAACCACATCACTCTTTCAAGAGAAAGACGACAAAGGAACTGCATGCATGATTGATGAAATATCCCAAACACTCTTACAGAGGAAAATGTAACAAACGCATGGGCAGATCATAAGCAACATGCACCAAGGCCTGACAAACAGCACAGTGCAATAATACACATTTTGAACTCGACAGTGAATATTTGCTTCCTACATGTTTATTTATTTTAATTGGAAATAAAGAAACTCAGCGATGAGTCTTTACATACTGGTACAGACATTTTCAAGTGTCACACGGGCCGTAGCAGGCTAATTATTACTTGGTGGAAAGCATTAGAGCTCCCCAGATCTGACTGCAGACATCAGTTGAGGAAGCGAGCCATTGCTTTGGTTACAAAACTCGTTTTGAGGAGATGATCAGATTTCAGCAGTGCTATGCAGACTCCCTCTGGCTCACTGGGAAGCCGGCCGCCAGCCTGTGTGTCACAGTAAAAGCTGTGAGGTGGTTTGTTCCATGCGAGGGTGGGAGGCTGCCAATCTTAAAAAGATCATTTTTGTTATTTGCAAACACAAAAATTGCTTTAGGCTCGCTGGACATGCCAAAGCCTTGATCAAAATCACGTCCCTTTCATGGGGACAAAACATATGTTCGCATTATCCCAAAAAGAAACAAGGGGGCACGGGGGAGAAAGGGGAGGGAATCTTTTTATGTTGGTTTAGCATGAAAATACCATGCGTGGCTGCCAGTTGTTTATCAGCTTTTCCAGATCAACAATATGTTCTTTCTTAAGGCCTTTCATTAAAGAGTTTTCTGTCAATCTAACGTCTATTAAATAACAAAAACCAAATGGGGAACAGTCTCAGGCTCTGGGCTTGTCACATGACGCTGCTGTTTAAAGAGCTTTTTTGGTCACCACCTCACAGCAAGACTATTCTGGAGAATCTAATTCATAAATACCCACTGCTTTTGCTTTGGGATACTTCCCACGTGATTCCCTTTTTGTTCTTTTTTTTTTTTTCCTTGTGACAGAGGAGGGAGGACGCTTGCTGCCTGGGTCAGTCATCTCCGCTTCTCCATTGGGTGGTTCTGCTGCTGGTCACTTCTTTGTATTGTTGGGTCCCTTCTTTGCATTGTGTGCTCAAAAGAGAATAAAATCTCAAAGAAGCATAGCAGGAGGGAATTTCAAGTCATGCAAAGAAAATCTGTTACTGGCAGGGGAAAAAAAAAAAAAGAGATCAGGGATCCCCTTCCGGGATCGGACTTGGGGGAAACAGCTAAGCAAAGAAAAAGAAAGTGGCCCCATCTTCTAAAAAACACATCTATCCTTCAGCTTCAAAAGATCTTCTGTGAACAAACACCACAAAGGAGATGATAGTGGTTTGCATAGGAAGAAGAGTGAATCAAAACAGGTGTTGAACAACTCTCTCCTCTGTTCCAGTAAGGGTGAAAAACTGCAAATACAAACACACAGGATGTATCGCCATTGGGGGTAGGAGAGAGAAGCACACAGGATATCAGCTTGTGTAACTATAATTACAGGGACTCTGTCAATCATTAAGGCGAAGTAACTGGTATTCCTTCCTGCCGAGATGAATTCTCACACGCATTGTGGCAGGTCTTTCCAGATGGATGAGCCCTAAATTGCCACAGGCAAAGGAAACCATCCATGCTGTTAAACTAATGCTAAGATGGAGCAGGATAAGGCTGTGAAGGGTTCACATTTGAATTGACAACAGCAACCAGAACAAAAAAAGAGGAGAAAGTCATCAGTTCCCTCCTAACCTCCTCTTCCAGGTGGTCCCAACCTTTAGGCATTTTTACAGTTTAAGGGTCACTGGTATGTGTTCTTTTATACTATCCATCCTTCTGGCATGGGCTTCACCTGATAACAGCCACAGATAACAAGGGGAAAGAACTTTTAGTTCCTGACAACACCTGCTTTGCACAGGATGATGTTAGAGCTCTAAGAGGGGTTGTCTTCAGGCATTGTCAGCTGCAGAGCCAGGGGAGTTCTTCTTCCTACGTTCACTCCCAGGGTCTTGAACTGTGCTGGATGGGGACATCAGAGGCCCTTTCACTGTGCCAGACACATCTCTTCACCAAACCTGCCCCGTGTGTTCTGACTGGTCAGCCTTCCAGCAACATTAAAGCATTACATATATATATACATATATATATATATATACACACACGTTTATAAAACATGGCATAAATTGCATCCCAAGGCCTCATCATGCTTTTATTTCAGGCTTGAATGTGTCCATAGTCCTCTCAGGTCCCCACATTTTACCAAAATGGTTAATTGAGAAAAAAATTTCCAAGGCACAGTATCTGCAACACCTCCCAACAGAAACTGCTGGGAGGTGCCAGCGCTCAACTAATCTGAAAGAAACAAACCCCACTGAATTTATAGCAAGTGAGGAAGTTAGTTCATACTTTGAGTTCCTTTTATTTTTATTACGAGAGCTATGGCTTTTTTGTCCTTAAAGCTGTCTGTCAGCTGTACTCCAACAAAGACTATGGCCTTAAGGGCCCTCCCTCAAATTTTAATTCCATATTTTGTTTCTTGAGAGAACTTTAAACACATTATTTAAAAATAAATAAGTATCCAAATAAATATTTAGACTGAGTGCAATTTAAATGAACTCACATAAAGTAAGGATGACGGAGAGACTCAATTTTAAAAAGGAAGACTTACCTTCAGAAAGTAGATGGAAGTCAAAAGACCTGCAGTTCTTACTGTGCATTACTCTTCCCCCCCTCAGTGTTTCTACACCCAAGGATTTGCTAGCAGAGAAAACAGTTTTCTTTTGGCCATCTTCAACTCTGAAGCTGGCTCTCAGGCTGCTGGTGAACATGCTACCATCATAACTTCTACTTCGGATAGAGGTTGTATCAAGTGAAACTACAGGACAATTCAGTACACTTAAAGCCATCACATTCAACCACTTCTCTGTCAAGCTGTCAGACGCAAATTAGCAGACACCAGCATGGAGGGGAAGTGTGATTCAGGATGAATGGTCACTTCATAACTCTAATTTCTAATCTGAAGTAATCTACAGTAGATACATTTGAATTGCTAACATAAGAGTTTTTCAACCATAGCAATAATCCAGCTCCTTTAACACCAAGTACAGACACAATTTTTAGTTTTCATCAAGGAACAAAAGGAAGGATAGAATAAACTGATGCTTTCCCTCTGTCCCTGTACAGGACTTTAAAAGTAAGTATCTGAAAATGATTAGCAATAAAGCTGTTGAGCAATGTCAGCAAAAGGTGCCCAGTTTAGCAGTGTTTCCTTAGGAATTAGCCTGAAATCCCAAACAGACATTATTTCATCAACTCACGAACAAGCGACGCTGTGAGGAGGATAGTCATTTAGAGGTCCTTTTAAATCTCACGTCTATGTTTCCGCCATCTGTGCCCACTGTGCATATGCTATACCCACTGCATTAATGTACTCACATCTCCGCCTGCCGAGAACGATGGTGCTAAGTGCAATGGAAGGTTACATGTCCCCTTCCTCCCAGCCCAGTCAATAGATGCTATTTTCTTACTTACTCCAGACAATCGCTGCTCTGATAGACAACTGATTAAACCCCACCAAAACGCTAGATGATGGCTGACATTCTGCCCCTCATTCCTGCAACAGTGCCTCTCCACACCGAAGTTCTGGGCAGATCATCAGCCTTATCTTTGAGCTTCCTGCCTCATGTCACAACCCTACTGTTATTTAAACATAGTTTTGTATTTAATTTAATTTCCTTGTTTTTGTTTAGCTTTGATAAAGAAAAGGAAATCTTTTCTAATCGGTTCAAAACAAGACCATTGACTCAAGACCAAGTTCAATGAGCTATCAGGGGCAACAGGATACTAATGGCTAATGCAAAAGTCTGAGAAAGAGTCATGGGAACAAAAGGCATTGGAGGAAGAACAACTTGTTCTTTAAATCTGTAAAGAGGAAGTGGGATGCAGAGAAAAGTTCTGAGTTGAAAAGCCATTGCAAGAGGGACCATGACCGCGAATAAGCAAAGGGCCAGGGTGAGCTGAAAGGGAGATCACAACGTAATGAACTGAGACGTGTGCATATATATACGTGCGTGTACGTATATGTGCATATACCTATATATGAAAATGTTTGTATATGTACATGTATACATAAATACATATATACAGATGATACTTTTTTTTTTTGCCAAGCAAGCATACTAGGAAGGAAAACTGAACTACAATCACAGAATATCAAGGAATTTAATCCAAAGTATTTCTGGAGTTGGGAAATGTCTACATTATCAGGTCCCAAAAGATGTAATCACACACATTCTCAGAACACCAAGTAATCACTTACTGTTGACTTGACTATATGTCAGCATAGAATAAAAAGTTTTAAGAAATGAAAAATATAAACGGGCCACTTCTACTGAACTAGGTCAACATCTAGAGTTTGAACCTGGCAGAGAATCATGAAAATCCTTGGTCCAGAGAACCAGCCGCATGACAGAGCCTCATCCCCAAGTCTTTCCATGAGCTTCAAGGAACTTTGGCTCATATCCCAGGACAGCTATTTTCAGGCTAGCTAAGGACAGAACCGTTCATACAAGTGAATGGCATGAAGAATAAGTCCAAGTCATAAAAATATTATGTTAGCAGCTAAGAAGGTTAGAATACAAAAGTAACTGAAGAAACAGATTAAGGCCAAACAGTCATATCAGAATTATCCAAGTCTCATGCATTTACAGCTCCTTATCTTCAGCGGGGACACTTTTTATCTAAGAATTCACATGAAAACCAAAACTGCAGCCATCAGGACCCATCCAGTAATCACTGTCCAGACTTCCAGCCAAACTGCTTTCTCTCACAGTTCTTAGTCCAACAGCTCTAACTTTTTAAAATCCGCCCAAGCATATTGGCCCTGATTTTCATATCTCCATTGATGCATAATAATTGGGTCAGACCTACCCTCCAACCTATTCCATGCAAAACTCTCAGTGCACTTTTACTGCATCATATCTGCCATTACAGAAACATTGTTATGATATCCAACTTTTAATGCAGTGCTAGTTACTTATTTACTAGCTCCACAGACCAAAAAATCCCTGGCTCTTTTCATAATTTGCTAAGACTGTCAAGGGCATTTTTTCTCCATTGCTACTAATTCACATTAAGGGCCCTTGGTCATGCTCCGTAATAGCTGTCTCTTTGATCAGCACCCAGGTCAAATACCATGAGAACAGCCTTCCAAGAAATGTTCAGCTGTTCTGTCTTCCATCATCCTAAATGTGGGCTCTGCCAACAAAATGGCTAGGGATTTCATTACCTTTAGCGTATTAGGTTCTTTATAGACTTCAAGCTCATCTTTATTAAATCTTCTCCACACATTTTCCCTTGCATTCTCCAACAATCTATCTCAGGGCTTCGTTCAAGTTATTTAGTGGTCATTCTTCCATCTAAAAAGACATCCAACAACTTGGATCTCTGCAGCTTGGTCTCTCTCACTATTTTGGACCTAAGAGTTACCTGCAGAAAACATAACATCATTCTCGCTTTTAACAAGCCTTAGTTTCCTCTGAGGTTTTCAAACCATTTAACGTCAACATAATCTAGCGTATTTATTGACTCCCAGAAAAGCTTTCCCAAGAGGATCTTAACCTAACAACTGGGTTTCATTTTCTTCAAATTTAAGCACTGTTTGTAGTTTGTTTTTTTTTTATTTGTAGTACCTTCTGGTCTTCAACTCTCTTTTGAGCTGTATTTCTTCTCTCTCATGCTAACTCACTGGTATGGTCAAAAAGGAAATGTAAACCATTTAAATTCACACCATTCTGAGAATTTAACAATAAGCATATTAATCCCTACGCAGTCACATCAAAAGGACCAGGAATGATACTGAAGCATCTCTCTAGCTTAATCGTTCACTGAGGTCAAACAGAGCAGAATGTGTAACCTCTGCCATTTCAATCAGTTTACATTTGCACCTTTCTAATACTTTTTTCAAGCTATCCAGATCTTTTTTCTGCTGCAAGTCATTTTGTGACAAATACACAAGCTTTCTTAAACCTCCCTAAAAGCTACGGAGCAAACATATATACAGACAGACAGACAGACAGACATATATCTCTCTATCCTGATCCCATTCCTGCCCTCTCTTGAGCACCTAACGGATCAAGTCTCTCCCCTCTGTGAAAAACATTTTTTTTATAAAGCAGATTGGACATAATAGGCTGTACGGAGAAGGCAAAATGCTTCAACATTTCTTCCACTCTGGCTTCTCCCTTCTTCAGAATTGGGCATATACACTTGGAATTTATTCAAGCTTCCAAACCAAATCAGTTTCTAAAGTCTTTGAGATCGTGTAGGCCCTCCTGTTTTCAATAATGCAGCAGGAACACTATCGGCCCCTGGTGCTTTATTGGTCCCGAGAATGGTAATTGTCTCTCAAAGCTCCTCAAAATGTGGTATTTCTACAAAACAGCTGAGCTATCTGGATTATAGCCAGTATCTTTTTTTTTTTCCACCTCACTATTAAAGAGATCACAGTATTTGCTCTATCTTTTTATAGTTACACTATAATTTCCACTTTTGTCCTTAATCATGCTCACTCACTCCTCCACACATGGATATTCTTGTAAAATGCATTCACATTATTAATACTTTTCTTCTCTTCTGTCATCTCTACTGTGTTTTATTATCTGGTGCATCATTTAACTCGTTCTTTGGCTTTATTGTAATTCCCAGCATAAGGTGGCTTCTCATTCTGAAGACAAATAATTGTCTCTGGAATAGCCCTCTCAGCTTCTATACGTAAAGTTTCAGCTGCAAGTTTCCTCTCTCTGTTTCTGAAAAAGCTCTCATTCACTAACAACAAGTTTCTAAAACCTCAAACCTGCTCTCTGCTATTATCAGCAATACCTGGGGTTTCTGCATATGTCAAGTATTTTGTCTTATTTCATGGGCTCATGCATTTTATTGTGTTAGGTCATTCTCAGCATTAATTCTTTGAGGAAATATACTGAGCCACAGTCTGAAGACTCTCTGGATATAACTTTGTCCTTTGAATAAATAAATATAGTGTCAGACTGACTGATATCAGCTCCATTTAAGCTTACAAATGTTCTAGTGCTCTTCACAACTATGTTAGATATCGCAAAACTAACTCCTCTCTGTAGTATTTAATGACATGAAGTTTGGTGTCATATTTTAGAAGATCATTCAGAATTCTTTTGAATTCCACGTATAATGCAGTTTTAATTGCACTGTGTGCTTCTAATGTAAGTTCATATAAATCATTATGATCAAAAACTGTATGTTAGCCTTCTGTTCTGGAAAAAACAGACAATCACCGATAGCTTCACAAACAAGAACTTCTGAATGCTGTCACTCATTAAAAAGACTTTTCCCATTTTATGCCTTTCAGTCTTTACAATTCAGTATGTTTCTAGAGAGAATTATGCACTGTGGTTTTTTGCCATAACAGGATACTATGGAGGTCCAGTCCTTTGACTTAATGTTTCTTTCCTGTATTACAAAAATAAATTGGAGATACTCGTTTTTCAAACAATCAAGGCTATGTATGAGACTCAGTCATCTCATATAATTTGGAGGCTTTCTGGCCACGTCAACTCAGAAGTTCCATGCTTCCAAATTCCAGTCCTCTCTCTGTAGGTCCTCTATCCATAGAACTGACTGTTTGGGGGTTTGTTTGTTTGAGGGTTTTTTTTCAATATTTAACTTATTTGTCCTTTATCCTTCAAAATATCTGACTTAAGAAACCCTTCTAGCTGCATCTCTACTATCAGTATTGTTCTTGCAGTCATAGGAGCCCATTTCAGAATATCAGGGAAGGTACCTTACAGATACATGCCTGGGTATGAGATCTGTAATGCATCTTTAAGGATTTTGATGCTGAGTGTTTATGAAAGCCAAATGAGATATAGTCTGAAATGCAACATGTTTGATCCAAGATTTACAAAACTTTTGAATAGGAAACAGTCTGAAGCAAGCAAGTGACAAGCTTGATCCAAAGTCATTTTCACATCATTCTCCTTAGATGTCAGAAATATGCCAAGATTCCTTTATTCTCCCTAAGTGAAAAAGGCACAGCTCTGCATCAGTATCCCAGAAGGAAGAGAGGGGGATGTTTCAAACCACTTTGTACATGAATCCGGGTTTAGAAACAACATTACAATGAACAACTAGTGCATGCCTATACCATTGTGCTCAGCTGAATGGAAGCAGACCAGTTCATTTCAGTATCATAATAGATCCTTTAATGCTCATTGCTGAAGTAGTTGTTTCTGTTTCAAAGGACAAATTCCTACAGTTTCAGAGAAAGAAGTTCTATCCTGGCATTGAGAAGTTTGAATCATGAGTTTTCAACCTGTCCATTTTCTTACAATGATCATGTTTTGACCAATGAAAAACATATAAAATCCTACAGTTTATTTCCTTTTCCTTATAGGATTATTATTTTTTTGCTGTCCTGGTGCTTCAAATGAGACAGCTTCTGTGAACTGTGTTTGGAAAGAGACAGCATGCGCTGATACATTTAGGGAGTCCAAACTGTTCCTTAAGATTCTTCATTAAAAACAGCTGAGCACAAATAGAGGAGATTAATATATTTGTTCCCTAATTATTAGCTCAATATCTATGTACAGCTGAGATTATTGAAGTGGGAAAAAGGCAATGTCTTTTTAAGACGTAGAAAATGCTTTTAGCACTAAATGCATCTAAGCAGAGAGACTCACAAACTAGCTTGAATCACTTCTGTATATAGCTGGTGGCACCTCCTTGTTAACGAGGTTTGAGAAGGCAGTACTTACTGCAGGAGGAAAGCGCATTCAGAATCTCCAAAACACTTTAAATCTAAAGTTCTCTGAGTTTGTTAGGTTGTGGAAAAGCTCAAGAAGAAGGATTTTCACTTATGTATTTCACCTAAACGAGACACGGCAAGGCCCCTTGAATACTTCCTTTCTTTTCATCAAGATACCGATAAAGAATTATTATCTACCCTATTTGTATAAAAACAATAGAAATGGCAGTGGGCGCAATTCTTCTCTCTGCAAAAAGGCAGCATGGGATACCACCAAAGCCAGTTAATTCGCAGTGATCTCATCGGCATGAACTATGCTGACACTTTCCCTGCCAAGAGCAATTCTCTGCAAAGGGACTTCCTGGACAGATAAGGGTAAAGAAGCCTACTGCGTATGTTGTTATTCCAAAGCCTAACTGATGAAACATATGGATGTTGAGCAACTCCTGGAGCCCAGCTCAGTGCATGAGGCAGCTGGAGAGACAGCGCTTCAGAATTAGCACCTCAAGTTTTTGCACCAAGAACATGCAACAAACTCCCTTATTCTCTCCAATATTCTCCCTTCTCGGGGAATTTTTTCCCTAACAAATCCATTTTTTTTTGTAACCTGAAGAGAGCTTCTATGAACAGGCTTGAGCAAGACAGGCCATGATGAAATAATTATGAAGTTTACGGTGTTGGTACAATCTTTCCTATATATTTTTAAGAGCACCCGAGCAAGATTGTATAATGAAAAATTGACTTATAAAAGTGTCATTCAACTGCTCTGTACCCACAGTTGTGATCAGTGTTAAGTCCTTGACAAAGACAGAACTCAAATACTGTGGGTATATCATGCCCACAGCCAGTAATTTTCTTTAATAATTGCTTCTGTGTAGAAAAGCAGAGTCGGGGACAAAAGGGAGGCTCTGAGAAGTTGCAGTAATTCCTTGAAAATAGGAGTATTTTTTCTTTTAGAAAGCCCCTAAACATCTTTTTCATAAAGAATTGTAGGGTCTATTAAAAGTTTAACAGCACTTTAGATAGCAATTACAAATGCCTGTAAAGTTTCACTATCTGCCTAGATTTGAGGGATTCTGGGACACTTCTTGCTCTCTTCAAGTTTTCATCCACAAGCTTGCTGAGGATGGCTTTGTCCTTCCCAAAGCCCCCTCTCTGTTAAGCAAGCCAGTCTCTATTTGCTTCTGCAAGCATCATTTTCTTATTAGAAATGATGTTTTTATTACTCTCCTATCATGCTGAGCAGTGGGGGATATTACTTCTCCAACAGCTGGAGTGCAAGGCCTCGTACCCTGTGGGGATTTGGCAGTTACCAGTTGCAAACTAAGTGGAGCAGTGAGCAAGCTCTGCAAAGAGGATGTCTTTACTGTCGGCTAATAGCACACAGATCGCCCCATTCCTGCAGAACTAAAACCAGGCCACTATTTTGCTTTTTAAGAGACAATAGGTCTCTTTCTCCCCTCCTCCAAAACAGGCCAGGCACAATAGCTCCAAAATGAAAACCTTTTGTGTGCACATATTATTTGATTTCAAGCTGCCTGAAGTATAATGATGATTTTTTCAGCTCCTCGCAGCAGCTGCCAGCATTTCTGACAGCCTGTACAAGGACATGGGAGTACTGAATATCTTTGTGTGTGTTATTCGCTGTGATTTTTATTTTTTTAAAAACTGTCAAAAGACTGTTTAAGAAATTGCTGCCAGCCCTCCTGGTAACCCCACTGCATTTTCCTTATGGAAGGAAGTTCAGCAAGGAGAGCCACCACTTTGCTTTAGAGAACACTAGCCTATTCTGCACCAGAATACAAATTTGCAAAGCCTAGGGAAAACTCTGGAGATAGAATGAGAAAAAAAAAACCTCACAAAGCCTCTCAGGAACAACAGAATAACTCTTCTCAGACTCCTATAGGAAACATTATTATTCAGAAAATAAGAAGACTCATACAGCCTATTTATCGTCCTCCCATCCTTTTCCTCCACCTCAGTCCTTTTATAAGAGAGAAGCTCCCAGAACTCACCTTTTATACATTCCCTGGGTGTGGTTACAGCTAAGTGTAAGTCATCACTAATGCAGCCTCAGGTATCTGGCTATAGAAGTGGCTCTACAGGGCTTTAATTTTTATTTTTTTTTTGAGGGGGGTGGAGGGAAGAACTCTTTTGATGTCTCCGGTAAGTACTAGCTAAGAAGGAAATTAAATATAGGAATTTTATTTTGCTATTGTTTATTTTTGCTTACATTTTTTTTAGTTGAACCACATCTTTATAGAGACTTTTCCAATAACTGAAGCTTTGCTGTAGATTGTCCCAGTAAGAGTGTCCTGAGCAATACCTGATGAACTACCAGATGACTACATTCAGATGGGCCACCATGTGAACGAATCCCGACACTTGCAAGAATGAACACTAGGCCTGAGGTTTAATATGCTTTCCCACTCTTTTCCCAGGATGAGCTCTGTGGTGTGTTTGGGACACTCGAGGGCTGTGAGCTTGTGAAAAAGCAATCTTGTCAAATCTTGCTGGACCTATACATCTCATTGTAAAACTTTATATATCCTTAGAGACTTTAGACTTCATTCATGGATAGTTTCTGTCTCACAGGAAAGGTTAGAAATCCAGCCCGGGGGAGGTACTGTAACTGCAGACACCTTTTCCTCCTAGAGCACTGCTAGTGCTCTGTATCTTGCACCACCGTAGAGGTCTGTGGGTCCCTCAGTCTGTGGGTTCCTCGCTTGTCCCGCTGCAGCAGACTCCTTGGATGTATGAGGCACACTGCTTTTTTCCTCATTAGTTAAAACACTTGTCGCAAATCTTAATGTGTTTCTCCAGGCACAGCTAATATGCTGATTGTTGTCTTACCTTAAACAAGCTCCACTTTCTGAAGCTCTAAGGCGGCTCTTCGACCACCTCTCAGGCTTGGCCAAAGCAGTCTCTAGTTTCTCCGCAGATGATGCAACTATAAGCCCAGAAAGTTGGAGACAGGATCTCAAGGGATGACAGTATACTTTAAGGTACAAGGCCCTAAGTTGCAGGTACCTGGGTATCTGCACAAATGGCTTTGAAAATGGTTGTGAGGTCTTGGAGTAGAGATCTCAGAGCGCTGACATCTTTTAGTCAACAGTAATTGTCATTTTCTCAATGGTAAATGATTTTAAAGGCCTGTAATGTGGTCTCTCAGCCTCTTGCAGGAAGATCTGAGATTTCACCTTCAAACTTCTATATGCTGTCACTTGCTCTTAGGAAAGCCATTAATTATCACTCTTCATTCACAGACAGAACAGAGTAGGGAATTCACTGGTTCATTTTTCTGCCATGTCATAAGCATGGGACAGGGGTGATTTTGGTTTCTAGCACATGAATCCTCTATCAAAGATTAGACATCTGCCTTACAGGTTGCTGACCATTGAATCTGAGGGCTGCCACTCAACCATATTTTCAAAGGCTGAATTAGAGTCTTCCAGTGTTCAATACTTATTAATAAACTGTCTCACTTGGCTACAAAAAAACTTTCCAGGGAAACTAAAGCCATACTTAGACCATGAAATAGGGTTCTGTATTCTGCTTTGATGGGAGGCTGACCCAGGCTGATGATGGAGTGCACCTCTAGAAAGCATACAGCTATATTTTTTGGCACTACACTCAAGGGTACACTCTTCCTAAGGCTTATAAACCTATTACCTCAAGTTTGGTGTTTGCAAGTGAAGCAGAACGCATTCATTCCGGGGAAAGGAAGAAGATGCTTGAAAAGGGCTTTTGGTTCTAGGTTTGTCCTGCTTGGGGAGGAGGAAGGAGAGAATCCAAACCCAGGGTGTTGCTATGCCCCATCTTTCACAGGGAGAACAGGATCTGAGTGTGTTCTGGCTCACGGTACTGGAGTCAAATTCTCTCAACCTTGTAGAGACCCAGGCTCCAGTGGCTTTTAGCTCAGGCCTATCCCTAGCAATCATTCCCAGTGTTTGCAAGCAAGGGAACAGAGCTGCTGCTATTCGCGGCATGCTGTCACAGTCTGAGCCAGGGGCCTCCTGCCTTGTGATTGCTGATTTCAGTTCATTTCTCTGATTTACAGTTTCCTGATTTGCAGGTTGTTAAAATACTTGTAAAAAACACTGGTCTGGAAAATGTTCCTAAATAATTATGTTGATGACTAAAAATCAGCCTGAAAGGGCTTTAATTCATAGCAGCTTATACAATAAGGGAGATTTAGGGAGAGCTTTTATTCTCAACTCATATTTTTAATGTTTCATTCATGTTCATATCCTGTACTACAGACCCCAAAGTGAGTTTATATGGCTAAACTCTAATTCTACAGTCAGGAACTAGTTCATTCTCTGGAAAAGCTTTCTTAGGCAAATAAATTCTTCTATCTGAAAGTTAGTGCCGTGTTTATGTTCTAGAAGGCTTGTGGGGAATTAGAGGCCCTTCCCCTTTGGAAAGGGATTGTGGGAATTGAAAGGTCAGAGTTAAAATAGGGAGTCTAAGCACCAGTGAGAAACTGAGGTCAAGAGTGTGCCCTGTTTACTTGCTGCAAGTAAAGATCACAACTGAGTCTGCGCTAGGGGATTTGTGCAGTGCAGCCTGAAACATCCTGGATCTGCAAATGAGCAAGACACATCCAAGGCTATTTTGATTGTTACCTTTGGTGCTGAGAGGAGAGAGATCTGTTGTCATTAGCCCAGGCTAATGTTTAGGCCCGCAATAGTGTCATCGCAAGTCTCAAGTTTCTTATTTAATCAGTCCCAGCTGTGTCAAATCCTGCCTGCAACAGAACTAGAAGCTGGAATTAACCATTGAACCTCCCAAAATGTATGACCGATTGACTCTATTGTAAGGTCTGGTTAGGACCATTTTGACATGTCTTCTGCTGGAAAATGTCTTAGTTAAAACTCTTCAGAAATGCATCTTTACTTAATGCCAAGAGAACTCAGAATATCCTGAGTGAGGCCTGGCCAGGATGGAAGATGGGCTTTACCACATCCCAGGGGAATAAGTTTAGTCTATTGTGAGCTGTTTCTGGTTTTGTAAT
>NW_009648332.1:1598528-1630156 GCF_000708025.1 Charadrius vociferus
GCGAATGAGAGAAACATGCTCTGCTCAGCTCTGTTTGCAAGTCTTATTTAAAGGACTCAGCTTGCAGTAAAAGAAGGTAACACAAATATCTGACTGCATTCAAATAAGCCTTCTTAAGTGAGCTGGAGCAATTTCTGCATTAACGTAATGTAGAAGCAGAGGAGTTTGCCTGTCCGATGCAGGCAGTAACTGACACATCTTCATGCAACGTTGCAGCCGAGCCATGGGTGTTTGTATGCTCCCATCACAGGCGACAGGCACTGCCCTGAGGTGCCAGAGGCTCAGGCGAGAGTTTCCTCCTTTACAGAGAAAGAGAACTTCTGGAGGTCTTGCTAATACAGAATTCCTAAAAGTTTGGATCTTGCTCAGCAGCCTAATCTATTAACAGAAGCATAAAAAAAAAAAAAAAAAAGAAAAAAGATCTGGTTAGTTAGTGCAGGTGTCTGCTTGGTCTGCCAAGAGGCAGGCATGAGGGAGCTGTTTTCAGCTGAAACCAATTACCTTGATGAGTGAAGTAACTTGGGCTATAAAAACACTGTCTCCTGGTGCATTAGAAAATAAGATATGCCCAACATCTGCATTTGTCAGGACAGATCTAAATGAGGTGACCTACCACGACTTGCTAGACTCCTCTTTATAGAATAATGCATCCTCCTTGTCATGCTGTCAGGAAACATTTATCAGCCAACATTTGTTTTGTTTCATCCTTCTATTTCTCATCACACCCCCTTGTGCACAACAAGGACACGCTAAGATGCTACACTAGCTTCTTGAAGACCACAGTAATAAGATGATCTTGCAATGTGATTTTCAACAGGAAGGTAATCTGCAGGCAAGGTACTCCTGAGCTGTGGCTGCCCTGGCCCTTCTGAAAGCTGTTTTGAGACTGCAAATCCATTGTAGGTTGCTGGGACAGTTTATGGGGTCAATTCTACTGTACAGTTATCTGAAAATGCCAGTAGGGTCTGGGTTAACTGTAGAAGACTCCACGACCTTTAAGTGTGCCATATATGCAGAACCACATGCCAGCCTTCCTTGAGGGGAGAACAGTCGAACGATCCAATCCGTTACACTAGATCTAAACAGAGTCAGAATTCAGGAGCTATAGACTCCTTATGCCATAAGCGCTCTGGGGCAAGTGTACCAGTACCTGAGCAGAGTTGCAAGCAATCTGCTTGGAAAATGGTATATTGAAGGAATGTCCTTTAGTACTTTATTAAGTTACTGAGAAAAAATGACTTTATCTACTATGATGAAGCAATGAAGAAACAATGTCCTGATCAAAACCTTTAATCAAATTTTGGCATGTAAAACAGTAGAATGGTGGAAGATCATCTAATTCCAGGAAAGAAGAAAATACGATGTTTTAAGAGTTGCCATATCATGGCTACAAAGGTTATGACAGGCAGAATGGAAGAGAAGAGCAGCAGTTTACTACTAAGCCAAGGTGAATTTGGAAACTAGATGCACATATTTCTGAGGGACAGATGTGTAACATGTGATGCTGGAACACTCTGAGATCAGCAAGTTCTACCCTCTCCTTTAGTAATTTCCATGGCTGCAAGCACTTTAATTTGTAGTTATCTCCTTGTGTGCAAGTGTGGGTGAGAATATGGAACTAGTCAGTTTGGGATGGAGGTGTGGGTCTTACCACTGAAGTAGGGAAGTCTACCCTGCACTCTGCTCTAACAGAACTTTTGACACTTACATCCCTTAAAGGATCCTTTAAGGAACTACCAAGCAGGATGCAGCACGGACTGAGGTTCAGAGTTTTTGAAAGCCATTTCCATTTTGTTATTAACATGTGTGAATATTGAATTTTATTATTTCCTCTTTGATTTTATGACTATTACAGATTATTCAAAAGCAAACCGAAAAAGTAATTTATTGCCTGGGTTTGTTTTGTTTTTTAAACCTGTAACACTAAAGCATCATGAAGAGTTCCGGATCATGCTCCCAACAGGGAGAACGCTTAATGAATTAAAAGAATTTGTCTGCAAGTCTGAACACCACTGTAAATGGAGGGGTAGGAGTCCATATGGAGCTGTAAGGTCAGTTATGGTTCTGAGAACCTACTGAAATTGTGCTGTAACTACTGACAGAAGCATCTCAAAAGTCTGCCAGCTTTGCTAAGGCTTCCTGCCCTCTCCAGATGACCTTCTATAACTAGACTGATGATCTCCTGATAACAGGTTTTCTTGGTACATTTCCATGTCTTCCTGATACTTTGAGTCTTGCTAGAAAACAGATGTTCTTGGAGTACTTGACAATCTCACTTTGAACACTGGCAGGAACCAGAAACTGGAGAACTCAGAAATAAGAAACACCACCCCCCTCCCCCTTTTTTTTTTTAATGATTGCACCTGATCATTCTTGAGCCTTGACACTGGAGACTAAGATTTGGGCAAGGATCCAAATTGGCTCTTCCCCATGAAATCCATTCTTAGGTCCCTACATGCACATTAAGGTGAGCATTAAGACTAGTGTTTCAGTTTTAAATCTCAATTCCCTTGCTTAGGTTCTGAGCCAAACATTTCCTAGGGGAGAGACACGCACAGCAAATGAGCAGCCTTCTTCCAGGATCCCTGTTTCCACTAAATGTGTGATGAACTTACACATTATGCTGAGTGGTTCTAGATGTTTTGTCCAAGAGACCAGCTAATTAAGCAGCAATGTGGCCCCACCTTGACCAAGTATATGGGTTTTGTTTAGCACTCTTCACAAAATATTGCCAAAGTGCAGGCAGCACCATGACCTGAAATTATTGCCCATACCATTTGCCCTTCACACTGCCATTTCTTCAGGTCACAGACTAAGTCTACTTAAGTTTTCTAGATGAGTTGCTTCAAAGGATGTCCAAATGGGAGAGGGAAATGGAAGGCAGCTCAGTTGAAGTTTGTACCAAAATGACGCACTGCGAACTATAAAGTACCTATAGTTCTATAGGCTGTATCTATAGATATCTAAACACTTTTTTTTTTCTGTCATGCCTCCCTTCCCCAAACAAACTTCTTCAGCTTTTCCACTCAGAGACAACTGCATTTGACTGTTTACATAATGCTTGACAACTTAAAATGCATCTTTCGTCTTGTAAAGGTTTTCTAGTATACTGAGCTGCTAAGCAAGCTTTTTAAGGCTTATATATATATATATATATAAAAAGGCTGTTTAGTACACAAATCATCATAACTTAAGATAACTGTGATCTGAGTAACTGGGAACTCTCACTCAGTTGAGCAGACGGCACCTGATAAGGTTAGTACATATTCTTAAAATAGGCTCTTGTCAGCTGTATGCATATTAGATACAGCCATAAAGCTTCTGGACCTCTGGGCTCCCTGAAAGAAATGTGAATCCATAGGTACTCTTATATCTTGGCTACTGACCAGTTTAATATGAACTGAACACACCATCCAAACAAGGGGCTCCTAGGTGGGCCGTCAATAATAATAGAGGTTGAACTTGAGGCCTCTGGAAGGGAAAGCAGTGAGCTCTGGTGCTTTGAGGTTAAAGGTGAACAGCCAAGACTATAGTAAAGTTATTCTCCTTCTGCTGCCCTGCTGAAAACCTGCATCCCACAGGTTGCATGCAGGTTCTACTTATTGCTGCTTCTGGGGTGGTTGGGTTGGGGTTTTTTTCACTTGATCTCACCTACCAGACTTAGCCAGAACCACTGCTGGGGGTGGCGGGATGACAAACCATCCCGGGAAACTGATCCACAAGAGAAAAAAAACAGATTTTGTTTCACCAGCAAACACAACTGCTTGTATTGACATACCTGAGGGGCAGCATGGAACGGGCTCGCTGAAGCCTGCGCTGCTGTCACTGGCAGTGCTCATCGCCTGGGGGCCTTAGGTTTGTCAGTCAGGTGGTAGCAGTAAAATCTTGAAGTCAAAAGTGCTTCCATTCTGTCAGGCCTCTCCTGCAACGGGAATTCTGCACAAATCATGGCAGGGCTCTGTGCCAAGTGTTCTGTAGGAATAAAAGACAAAATAAGTAGTAAGTGACTTAAGTGATGCTACTGGCTTGCTTCAAATTATTCCAAATTAAGTCATTTTTGAACTTAAAACCTTTGGTTTAAAATAAACCAGAGAGTCATCAGGGAAGAAAAACCTGAGTGCCATGAAAACTGAGCTGTGAGTTCATGGATATGATTCATTTTCCCCTTTCCTTTCCACCCATTCAGGGGCCAGGCAAATCCATCTCTTACCTGGCCTTTCTTTACCCTGAAACTCAGAGTAATGGGAAGAGCAGAGGAGTTGATGTGACAGGATGTTTGTGGAAGGCTCTGCCATATGTCCCCTGTGAATTGTTCTTGATATTCCTCAGCTGGTATGCTGTTTCTTTGGGTACAGACAGGTATATTGTAGTGACACAGAACTTGGGTCTAAACAATACATCTGGATGATATTAACGTGGGGTTTGGACAAAATCATGTATCTCCATTTCTTCTAAGCTGGGGATGGAGAGATCTCTCTCACACACACCCCCGCCGCATACACATACCCCCTCCAGACTATGGCATGAACATCTGAAGGCCCTGCAATTACAATTTTTATTGTTGATGCTCACTTTCATCACGTCTAACATTTGCTCCAAACTGACTATTTCTAAGAACGTCACTCTTCACAATGTGTATTGCCATTAATCTTCCAAAGAAGAATTTAAATGGCAGGGTGGACCCTTCAAGCTAATATAAGGGAGGTGATGCCCTGTCTGTTTTTAATTAGAGCTAGCTTTCTTAATGAGGTAATGTTCTGTTGTGCTGGGTTATCTCCTAGAAGACAGGGCAGCAGGCGAGCTGTTGGGGAGGGACACTTGAAAAACATCACAGGCAAGCTGTTTAATGTTAGCGCTATCATTCATCACCCGGGCTCTTTGGAGAGCCTGACAGACGGAGCACGTCCTGTGGGGACTCCATCAGCCTCTGGCGTGCTGCTTAATGCAATTTAGCCAGATGTATCAAAGCGGCAGGCGAGACCCTGCTATTTGGACAGCATTTATAGCATCCTGGGCAAATAGTCAGGAAATGTTCAATAATGTGCCTTGCACAAGTGTGGCAAGAAGCAGATTCTTAGAATGATGGGTTGCCAAGAGAAATCCTGGCAGTGCCTCATTCCAGCTTTTAGTCACATGCTGGTTTTGTTGTTATTGTTTGAGGGCTTATTTTTTTTAAAGGCTGTCTCAGTTTGAGGTTTCCAAAGACCAGATTTAAGGTGACTTGAATACGCCCATCTGGTTCCCGATCGAGCGGACGAATGTGTACAGCAGAAACCCTGGCCCGCTCGCGCACAGCGTGGATCTGGGCACCCGGCCTGCTGGCGCGCTGCGCTGTCTTCCCAGCAGACAGAGAGCAGTGCAGAGCCGATGGCTGCAGCAGCCCCAGTCGCTCTGCTCGTGATGCAGAAGGGATCGGTGTTGTTTGGGCAATCAAAGAGCAAACGCCATTACAGGCAAGGAATTTGTTGGGGACTCTGGGTACATCTCTAGGCTACAGAATGGGATCCAGCCTGGTATGTAAACAGCCTCTGGATGGAATTCAAGAGGGGCTCTGCAGAGTATCGTTCAAGTATACCTAACTGTATGATACTTCAATATTAATTCCCAAATTTTGAAATCTAGACCTTTTCCTGAAAACTTGAGTATACCGACACACCTGGCTCTGGTTCTCCCCCAGGGTCCTGGCTGTGTGAAACCTCTCCATCAGTTACACAGCAGGAGGATAGCTCTCTCCGGAGAGCACACCTGCAACAGGGAAGGCAGATACTCAGGGGAAAACAGGTTTCTGCTCTTTCTACTCAGTGTCCTGCTGCCCAGACTGGTTGCCACTGCTGCTACCTGCCACAGAAATCCGAGCTATAAGCCACGTGGGTGCTGACAGCAGATGTGCTTTGTGGCACTGGTGTTTTGCTGTTTGGGTCTAAAACTTCTTTGCCAGCAATGGGAGAAAAGAACAAGGTTAAAGCACTGCCCTGTGGTCTGCTGGCAAAAAGACATGTAGCCTCTAGAGGGGGAAAACCCTGGAAAGGGAATAGCTGTGATGTGTACTTTCAGCCTAAAGGCCAAATCCTCATCGAATTCCCAATGCAAAAGCAAAGCTCTCCTTTGCACCATTTTTTTAAATTATTATTTTTAGCAAAGTTCTCCCCAAAACCACTTTTCTGAAGAGACCTCCACTTCTCGTGGGAGCCAGAACTGCAGCCCGGGTGTGGGACAGGCGTGCAACCCAGGCACCTCCCCATGTGCTGTGGTGTCAACTTCACCTGTGAATTCAGCTTTGGCTCAGGGCTGATGCATAAAGATGTAAAATCCATCTGGGCCTTGCAGCCTTGGAAAGTGCTTTGATGATGTTTCCAGCAACAGAAACGTAGCATATGCAGAGCCTTGCATCCTGTTGCTAATAAGTCTGCTTTTACACCGCTCTGCTACACTTATTAACTTTCATTTACATATTTTTCCAATAATCTTTTTAACATGTGACTAGATGACCATAAATCCCGGAGAGTGCGGAGTGCAGGGTATGTTGGAAGAACAAGTGCTCGGAGCTCGGTTTAACCCTTTGGTTACCACTAGAAAGGCCAGGTCCCGAGCTGCTGCGTCCTGCTGTTAGCCCAACAGAGACAGGTTGGCAGGGAAGGGTAAACGCTTCGAAGGGAACAGATCCTCTTCTTGCTGTATCCCAAAACAAATACAAAATTTGGTGCTGCTGCCAAGTCCCAGCATGCAAATTAATACAGAATGGGGCATTCGAAATGTTTTGCTAACAAGTACATGCCGTGGTTCTGCATTAATATTTAACTGTTGATGAAACCTCATCTGTGGATTTAACAACCAGGTTCACCAAACCAAATGGCTTTCCCTGGTTCATGATACATGACGAAGCAAAGGAAATCTGGTGTGGCTTGTTAAGGCAGGACAGAACGGGGACAGTTAGGTAGTGTATGCGAAACACCATCTCCCACTGCACAGAACAAGTACTCAGCAGTATCCAGAGCAATGTACTCCTGTGATGAAAAAGGGGACTATTGGGGGAGGTGGGGTAGGAAGATACCAACACTCAATTTCTAGGTTTGAATTCTCCCCGTACTACCCTTGGATTTCAGACTTCTCACTTAGAGAAGTGAGTGACAACTACAAAGATCGTCCGATATATATTTTTATAATTTTTTTATATACACATAGTTGCTTCCAATTACCCAGGTATAACTGTTCCCTCTATTGAGCCAGCTGCATAGATGGCTGAACAATCCGTCTGTTCAAACATATTTCAGTCAACTTTCTCTAGCTGATTTGGCAAGAATTTTTCTTTCTACAACTGGATCTCCTCCAGTAACAACTTAGACAGCCTTTTGACTTTAGGTCACGGCTGTATGACACTGAAGGATTCCTTTCATTTGTCTCTCTACTAGTGATGATGGGAAAACCAAAGGACTGTCATGCCTCTAGTTGAGAAGGGACAGTTTAACTGTGCCATACATCCATGTGTCAGCTGGTTTTACACCACAAAGCAGGATGGATTATCTCAAAAACAGGGTTTTGGACTGTCGCTCAAGGGTTCAAATCCTGACATGTCCTGGACAATCACCTATTTTTGCATCTGATTGTATGGAAGTAACTTCTCACCTCAAAAGATTGCCGTAGGGACAATATCCTGTTATGACTGGAGGGCTCAGAGTAGTGGTGAGCATTAGGGGAAAGAAATCTCAGTCCCAGGCAACCAAGCAAGATCTGGAATAAGACCTGTCAGCAGTAGCAAGGGTGAGCAGAAGGGTATAGTGTTGCCATCAGGAAGCAGAAGTCCACTCCACCCTTCACAGTCCCACCCTTTTGTGACAATTTGACTCAGACTGTGGCCATAAAGACTACGAAAACCTCAAGGCAGGTTACAGCATATGCATTTGACACGTGTAAATTTATCCTGCTCTCACTAAAACTTCAGCTTGGAATGACAACCATTCACAAATGTTTCACATGCCCCAACTGAGAGGCTAGAAGAAAATGTGGCCTTGATTAGCAACTGTTAATCAATTTCCCTCTCAATTAAATCTTGTTGTTCCAAATACAGCATGAGACCACTCAGTTTGTAATGTACCAAACCTTATGTTGCTGCTCTGCGTGAGGAAACCAGATCCCAGTCTCCGAGGCTGTCGTCCTAGGGACTTTCACAAGCAGTAAAATGCTATTTTCACAAGATCAGCACTTTACTTTTCTGCAGCCATTTCCTTGATGACTTAGGGCAGATGACTTAGGGCTGTCTGCTGGGACTGAGTTTGATAAGGGCCCCTGATCTTAGTAATGCAGCTTGATCTCCAAAAGCTGGATTTCAGCACTACCTAATCACATTGGGCTCCTTTGCCTTTGACAGTCCATTATGCTGCTGCCGGCCTCAAAGATTTTGGTGGCATAACGACATCTTCAGACCTATCTTTACTGTATTTCCAAACTCCCCTTGAAATCCCATGTCTCAGAGCCCATAATAATAATTTAATTGCCAGTTCACTGCTTCAGGGGCACCTTGCTTTATAACTTCTGCTTTGCTTGTAATGATGAGATCTCTTGCAGATGCAGTTAATCAGAAAGATTACAATCACTCTAGAAACACCTGCATTGGAAATAAGTCTGGCTTTTATTACTATGAATTCCTACTGCCGACAAGCTCTGGGAGGAAAGGATGAGGGAAAACCCAAGATCCCTTTGCACAGCTGGAATATAAATGTGAAATTTTCTTCCCATTTATTTTTCTTCTGTAAATGATTTAGCTGCTATTGATCAAGATTACCACCAAATAAAAATCAGAATCTACTAGCTCGTGGTGTTTGGTGTAACACACTCATAAAACAAATCTATGCCTCCACCACTGGAACAGGCCATACTTTTTACAATAATATGTACAGAACTGGAAAGAGCATTCATTGTCAGGGCTCAGCCAACACGCATTCAGAAGCAGCAAGGATCCCATACTGGGATTCCATATTGCATAGGGAAGACAAAATAATTCAGTTGTTCCAATGGTCTGCATCCTCTTTGCCCTTATGATATTAAGGACAAATGTAAGACTAAGCTCATTAGTTGTAATGAATAGGTACAATAAGAAGCAGAGAATTCAGAAGTATTAAGGGAGCAGAACAAAGATGTGTAATTGACTGCAGGGTAAAAAAGATATTCTTAAGCCTGAAGCAAGTACTCTGAGTCATATTCCTATCACTGTGAATCTGTGTTCTCTAACTGTTGGGTAAGTATCGGCACACTGTGTCCAAGACATACTGTTTTCACAAAGCCCTATGGTAGAAAAGGTGACACAGTGTTTCAAAAACCCAAGGTTCAGATAATAAAAGATCTCGGGATCCTGAAAGCTAGCAAAACAAGAAATAAAATGCCATTGCTTACAGGAAATTGAAGGACATTCATGTCCTTCAAGGATGGGCTGGTAATGGTCTAAGAAATAGCTCAATCACATTTATTAAGGAATGTTAATCTAATAAAGTCTGTAGTTGTCCCAGGCTCTGGACACAGAGATAGGACTGTTTAAAAATTAATTATTACATTTAAAACCTGTGAAAGATCTTCACATTTTTTCTTATTTTCTAAGAAGCTGGAAAGTGCTACTTCTACAGTGATCTACTAGCATAGGAAAAACAAAAATGAAAATGTCTCACTGTCTCCAGGACTGAATTCTCAGTCCACACAGAGTCAGTATGAAATGCTTCCAATCCACAACATCCTGCTTTCTCTCACTGGATAACAACTCAAACCCAATATATGCTCAAAGAAATGATGTAGTTGGGGATAGTCTGTCCCACCGCTTCTGCAAGAGTCACAGGAAAGAATCTCTAATGCAAAAGCAGAAAATGTAGCCCCTTTACTGACTCCTGATAATGTTTTCTTTTACCTTCTTTAGATTCTTAGCTTAACTACCGTTTCAGACCCAGAAACCATCAAAGACTGGGCTGGCACAGTTACTGCCTGATTTTAAATGGAGGTATTTGTCATGCATAAATATGTAACTTCCATTCATTTAAGTAGCCTGGAATTGGTATTAGACAACCAAGAAAAGGAATGACCTTGTCAGAGAAGATGCTCCATTAACAGGAAGATGACAGTTCATATTTTGAATGGAAGAAATATTTAGGGCCAGATCCAGCAAACCACTTAGTTACCTACAGTGCAAGCTGGATGAACTTCAGATATCAGAATCGAAGAAGATAAGACACAAACGCCACGTAACTAGACAGTTTCTGAATTTTGTATTAAAGAGCCATCCAGTGAAATATGTACAGAGTTTTAAGAACAAGATCCACTGGAAAAGAAGGGGATATCTTCTGTGTCTAGAGTAATGTTCCCTCTGGCCCCGGCAGCTTCAACGGAAAAGCTGGAGAATCCCCTTCTCTCATCCCAGGTTATCTTCCAGTATGAAATGAAAATAGGTAGATCAGAAACCCTCTGGGCTAAAGAAGGTCTAAAGCATACCTCTTCCGCTCTGCCAAGTGTTGTAACTTGAGGTCTGTTATAGAGAAGGCTGTCACTACTCTGACCCCACCTGGCTGTAATTGAACAGAAATCTCGTCCAATGGAGCAACGCAGCACCACCGTGCACTGACAGCTTTGGGCTGTGTAGCACAGCCTCATAAAGTTGGATGAATCCAGCTTGCAGGTACTCTGAGTAACCTGAATTAACGTGACGGGAAATATTTCAGACACCCGTTTCTCTTTGATGTTTCTCTTGGCAGCCTTTCACAGCCCTCTCAGCAAGATGGCTGATGTTTTGGTGTGCCTAACTGGTTTTGGGTGCCTAACTCTTCACTCGGTTCACAACGGAGTACTTAACACACATTAGACATGGTGACGCAGTGTTGCTCACTACACTGATAAGTGTTCATCTGCCACTAATAACCACTCATCCACTCACAACCAAGCTCCATTTCTTCTTCCCAGACCACTGTCAAGGTTGTACTACTGAGGAGTGTCTAAACACAGCCTGCAGAAACAGAAGGACTTTGCCTAGTAGGAGATAGGAGGTCACGGAGGTAACAGTCATTGCTGACTTCGGTGTACTTAAGTCAAACTTAGCCTGTGGTTAAATATACAAGTCCTTTGCCCTTTAAGGCTTAAAATAAATTTGTCTTAAACTACTGCATTGGCTTACATTACAAGATAAATTATGAAAAATAAGTTGGCCTCAAAGCATAGTTTTGCTTAGCTGCTCTGGGCATGAACCATTTCACTTGGCCTCTGCTTCCCAGACCACCTATCTCCCTCACCAGGAGGATGAAGAGAAAATAATCAAGAGGGGCTGGAGCCTATTTAGACAACTGGCCAGCTCCTTGCAAAGGGCTCTTTCTCAGTTAGAAGAGAGAAGATCCACCACAGAGGAAAAACAAAGCCTGCTAAAGGCTGAACGAGGCAATGATGCAATGGTATGATGTTATTGGACAGAAAGGACCAGGTTCACTTGTTTAATCAGGAACACACCATACGGTCAGCATCTACACCTTTATTTTTCCTATCTCACCCTCCTCTCTTTCTCTCGCTCTCACCTTGCCTTCTTTCTCATCTTTACTACATTTATGTAAGTGCTGAACATGCACACAGTATTGCATACTACCAGTCTCATCACACCAATCACTTGACAGTGACGATCCCAGTGCCCTTTATGAGACCTGTAAACAATTGCAAAATCCATACGAATCCATCAATATAAGCTCTTGAACTTTATAACCAAGCAACAGTGACATGTACATCTGAATCTTGTCTAACAGCACAATCTAGCTGACTCAAAAGGGGCGCTGTATTAAAATACAGTGCTGATACAGTATGTAGTATATCAGCTCTAGCAAGAGACAACCAGTAAACTACAAAGACACCTCTGCAAAGGCATTATTGCACTGTTACTGAATAGTGTCTTTCAACAGCAAGTTGAAAGATATCAGCTCCCTTAAACTTACTTAAGAGCAGAAATACAATGTTTATAATTCCCATTTCCAAACATGGCCCAGGGTTGTGCTGTCTTCCCAAGTTTTATGACAGCTCTGCAAAGGTGACCCACTCCTCTTGATCTCATCAGCAAACTTGCATTAACTGTCTTGCTGCTACCTCTCTTGGTCAATACAGGCAACTCTCTCCGAAACAGTGAACGGGACTGACAGCGCCTCACTTACATTTAGTATGTACCCTACTTTGGGTTTGTGCCTAGACTTGAACTACGAAAAGAGAAAAATTAAAAAAGAATTTATGATCTCATGAACCTTGAGAGCAGGGGCCCTTGAGCATCTTGTGAATGACAGCAGCACTCTTAAGTCTGGATCCTAGCCTGCATTTTCAATCCAAGAGGACTGAGAGATGTTTGGAATTACATAGCGAGGAATCTAAACTAAACCAGGTGTCTTCCCAGTTTTGCCAAAAAAATAGTTTGACACATACTAGCTTATAAATAGATGGATCTGCCAGATCAAACAATGATATATTACACTGACCACTCAAACAGCCCAACAATGAAGCAATTTTCATGAGGATGCAATACTTTTTTACTTCTTTAAATTGAAAATAATAAACAGATTGGCTTGTATTATCATGAAAAATGTGCTAAAGGGTAAGGTCTGTGAAGAAAAATCTGACAAGTCATAGGTCATAAAAGTTTCAGTTCAAGCTTGTTCATATTATAGTGAAGTAAATTATTGCTGAAAACTTCTTTCAAAGAGTTCCTTTTTGATTGGGTCTTGGTTTTAAGATGAGCAAGCGCTTTAAATGTGAGCTATTTCCATTGTTTGTGAGCAATAAACAGCAGGCTGAATAGAAAAGCAGAGACCACAGGTCATTCCCAGTGGTGTAAAAGAAATGCTACACAGTGTTTTCTTCCAACTGCAGAATACCCTTTATCTAACTATGACTGTATACATTGTCTGTCCATGCACAGGCACCTAAACAGGGAGTTCTCAGCATCATACAAGGTTTTTCTTTCTTCTACAGGTACAACCCATAAACCCAGCTGGCACATGGGAAAATCAGACCAGCCAATGCAATGCTGACACGACTGACTACAGCACAACCTGACGGCAGTGAGGTACTCTGGGAGCATAAGTCTTTTTCTAAGATTTAACTCCCTTACTGGAACTGTTTGTAATTTAATTCTCATTTTGTTCTTTCTAAAATAAAACTGTTTTGATCATGACGAGCAGTGTCTCTCTCAGGACAAAAGTGATTTTCAATGGAGATGTGATGTAGATCAGTATAGCTGCATCAAACCGCAGGACGAAAGAGTGCCTTGCACCTACAGTATCTGCAGCAGAACTACGCAGTGCAAATGATTCATCGAGAAACCTCTTTTTCCTGATGGGGTCTGGAGAGATGCCTGAATATGGTGATAAGGAGCTGACAGGGAACCAGCCATGCTCAAATGCCTTCCAGTTCATCTAAAGATGCAGAGAAAATCTCCTTCCCACATTTAATGTCTTTGGGACCCTTCCAGTCATGTCTTTCCCTTCTGAAAGCCTTCCAGCTCCCTGAGATTTTCTGGACCTCTTCAACATCCTCCTCTGTCTCCTCCTCCCCCAAGGACAGCTCTTCTCTTCTTTTCTCTTCTTGTTCTGCTTCCGCCCAGGAGGTTCCTGGAGAAGTGGCCACAGGTGGTGCAGCGTGTGCACGGCTCAGCCTGTCCCTGGGACATGCTGCCGTCAGCTGCACCTCTTCCTCGCTCGGAGACCTGCTGGATCCTTTCAGACAAAGATTTTATCCGACGCAGCAGCCGCAACTCTCCCCCAGTGGCTGTTTCTAGCAGAGAGGCCTGCACTCCAGCATGTGAAAGTGCTCTAACACACAGCACATACTTTTCCAGGCTCCACCGCAGTGTCAGGCTTAATGAAACACTTAATTATCAGACCTCAGAACTCGGGATTTCCAAGCAAGACAAATGGCTGTCATGCATCGGGGCCTGGCTGTGTAATCCTTCCTCCGCTGAACACTTGCTCCTGGGGACAGGTAAAACTAACAGGCGGAGAAACAAAGACGCTATGTAAAATATGCCTACTGATAGGAACGAGGCCATGCTGGTGACTTGTTCTGCCAGCATAAGTAAAGCCTGGTTACAGGATCCAAATAGCATTTGAGAATCAAGGAACTAAATCAGAGGCCGGAGACCTAAGCATTAGTCCAAGAGTTAGAATAGGAAACACTGAAATCATTGCATTCATTGATTGAAGTAGTCCCAGCCAGAACAGGCAGCTCTGGCTGGAAGAGAAGAGTTTGGGATGACTGGACACAAGCAACAGATGCTGACAAGAGACACCACTGAAAAGATGCCACTGAAACTGTGGCTCTTGCCCCCGTTACCACTTTCACAACAGTTCAGTGAAGTCCACTAGCAGCTCCCTCCCGACGCTGAAGCATGGGACCAGACACATGGAGAGCACTAAATTCTTAGTTTCCAGAAAAGGTTGCATATCCTGGGCCAGAGAAAAAGCACTTCAAACCATGGTGGCAGTACGCAGGTTTCACAGCACCCATGCTGCAGGGGTTTTGCTGTACCGAGCATTTGTTTTGTACTGAGCACAACGATTCACCCAGAAGTCAGATACACATCTTTTCTCCCTCCCAGCCTGCCAGCCACAAAACACTCACCAGCTTTCTTTTACATTACAAATTTAAGATCTACCTGCAAAACATAAAAAGCCTCCAGCATGATAAACATGCAGAACAAGAGCAAGAGAGCTTAGGGCTGTCACCACTGTCTGTAAATCTCTTTGGTAGCTGGGAATTTGTGAGGTGGAAGGTTTTCAGTACTGATCTGCCATTATCTGAAATGGATGATATGGTGCACTGAATTTTTTTATCAAATCTGTAAAACCAGTAAAACAACAGTTCTGGTTAAACGAACTCTTTCAGGGTGGAGTGAAAAGCAAGAAACCATTGCTGGAGAGTATCTGGTGTTGATCACAAGGAGAATAAGTACTATTTGCCCAGAGAAAACAAGATGTTTCCACTAACCTCTTCTTCTGCTTTCTCAGCAAATTTTTCTGTTTTCTCTAGTCTGCAGCCCTTCTCTAGCCAGTAAATTCAATATCTTGTGAGATCTAGAGAGAACAAAGTGAGCATTAGACAGACAAACAAGGAAGGGGTCAATTATTGTATTAAAATCCCCAAGTGCATTGTTTTAGCACAAATTTCACATTTGCTTGTGCATGCTTTTAAGTGATTCCTTATTTTGTACCTTATAAATGGGCACCAGATGCCAGAGAGAATGATTGAAATTGCAGTGAAACTTGAGATCAAATAAGCTTTGCCCTGACCTAAACCTACTTAAGAAATATCATACATGCTTTTCCCCCCAAAGATTTAACAACAAAAAAAAGCCTTTCTCCTAATTTGTCACCTTCAGAAGTTGACAAGAAGAAGCGTGGGCACAAGTTGCAAAATCTCAAAGACTTTGTCACTCCCGGTCACTCCAGTATTGAGGCACTAAAGCACTGGAATTAACCTTGTCTTAAAATCACGAGTTGGCTTTCCTTTCCCAAATTCAAACATCCAACAGCTGTAAAAATGGCATCCAATCAACTGCTGACTCTGCCAATTTTGCAATGTTCCTGCTCACGTTCATTTGTCTCCTCCTGCCACGCTGCAGCACTTCAGCAGTGCAGTGAGGAGGTAGGGCAGATATTGGCTTGCTACCCATGTGTGTGGGCCAGTAGCCAAGTGATTCCACTTAACAAGCTGGCCAAAGATCCACCTTTCATGTGGAAACATGGGGAGAATTAGGATTCTCTTTAAATTAAATAATTCTACAATTGATGTTCTTCTTTTGTTTTGGTTTTTTTTTCTTGAAAACTTTTTTCAAATTTTTAATTAGAAACACTTTATTTCTCTCCTTTTAAAACCCTCCTGGATTGAGTTAGTTGGATCAAAGAACAGCAAGTTCTGTACAAGTATGATCATGTTTAGTTACTGAATCTTTTTATGAACTATCTGGCTGCCTGCAGTGTGGCTAAAATATTTTTTTGCCACCATATGAACTGAAGAGAGACGGCAAGTATTTCATCAGACACTGCTTTTTAAGAAAAAGTGCTTTTAGATATATCCTGTTGCCTCACATTAACTTCAGGCTCTCTCAAAGAGTATTCCTAACTATATTTTTAACAATTTGGGATATTGGAACCAATCTTCTGCTCTGCCAGAGCACTGTCCTGAAGCCAGGGAGCTGAGCATGACACAAGCAAGGCCCTACACTTATTTCTCCTCTCTAGAATGTTGTTGGAGTTTCATTTCCCCACACCTTGGATTGAAAAAATGTTCTTTTCTGAGTTTTCCCTTTGTGTGATGGGAACTGTACTCTTCTGCCCAGTCCATTAATTATAAACTTTGAACCAAATGTACCCGCTCCTGCTGCCTTTTCATACAATAACTAGTTACTGCCAGCATAGAGAGCTAATGCTCACATGGATGGTGTCTTCAGCCACCCTGAACACACCTCCATTCAAGACATCCTGCTGTGTGAGCTCCACAGGATCTCACCAGGCGGGTGGTTCTCCACAAAGAACCTCTGACACCTAATTAGGCTTTTTGAGAGATAAAAGACATGTGCAGCACCACCGGCTGGTCCCACTCCACCTCCTGGAAGATTTAGTAGGCACTCCACTGTCCAGCTCTGGAGGCAGGGAGACCCACTCCTTTCTCTCCATAGGCATTCCAGCCACCTCTGCTCTTCTCAGGCTTCTGAAAACACTTTCTCCCTCCTGGGCTTGCTCAGGAGCCACCACAGCTTCCACAACATCACAAATGTGGTTTTGTTTGCACAGGTGTCGCTGCAATCTTGACACCTTCCTTACATGAATAAATAATATAAACACAAGAGATATGAAAGAACTGCATGTTCCCATCATTTGTGCATGAATGTCTTCCACATTCTGAACCAGTGGGTGCTTGCCAGGTTTTCAGAAGTTGAATCAGTTTGGCTGATCATAAAGACATCTTCCAGCTATAAGCCACCTTAAATGACAGGAGCCTCCAGTGGTTGAGTGAGCATCCATCTAACCCTTATAAATGGAAACAAAAGCTGCGGTTTGCATCGTGTTATCCTAAGCTGAGAGAACCAGCAGTGAACCACCACCACGGGTCTTGTTCCCTTAGGGCAGTGGGATACAGCTTATTAGTCAGGAAAACAGACAGAAGAAATGGTATACGGGCATCAAACTTACGATTTCAGTATTGGTCTATGAATGCCATGACAGAAACCTCCCCTCCTTTCTGTTAGGGAAAATGGCAATTGAAAGGAAGCAGCAGAAAAGACAACAGAAGTAAGAAAAAATGGATATTGCTGTATCACAGAGCTCTGACACAGAAATGAGTGATTGCAATGTAACAAACTACCACACACCAGCTTCTCTCAGTCCATATGCACGCTCATATTCCTGGGGGACCTTTTTTTTTTATTTTCAAATATGGGGTAGCTTTCCCACAAGTTAAAGAGAAAAACACTAAATCTAATTATTTTCCATTTATTGTGGATTGTCACAGGGTCAGAATATACCAACGGCAACTTGGTATTGATGCTTGCTTGTGTGTTAAACCCTTTAGATCAGAAGCTGAGCTGAGTCCTGTTCCTTTTTAAGTCAGCAGAACTTCTCTGAGATCTTTCACTATGTCCTAACTAACACTGCTCTTTATGGCAACCTTTAACTATGAAACACCAGGGATTGTCTAAGTTAGACACCTGGTTTTATATTGATTTCAAGTTAACACAGCCCTTAAAATGGGGGCAGGGTGCTTAATGCCTTTGAAAAGCCTGCTCCACGTTTTGCTATATATTTGGAGAGTGCAGAAGCACAGGGAGTAAGTTTGGAAAGTCACTTGTGTGATTTCTCACTAAAACTCCAAGGTACTATTCAATAACCCAGCCTTTCGGAAATTTTTGCATGCTGCTTACAGGATACACTTCATCCTTTTGACCTAAATAGGAAAAGTTGTTTGCATGAAAGCATGATAGGTTGGAAACTTTCCTCTTTCTACATATAATACATAACATAATGACTTCCGGAACCAAAGTTGCCGAGGGCCAAACCCTGACAGTGGGAGCTTTGCTATTTGCTTCGTTAAAACCCCGGTGTGGCTCTACAAGAACAATATATACTTTATAACTGCAAGTTAAATTCAGTGTTGTTGCGTAAAATATTTTCTCTCCAGCTGACAGCACAGAAAAATTATGCCCTCTGTTGCACCTCTATACTTGTATCCTATATGAAAGTCTTTCAGACCATGCTGTCTTTGCTGTTTTTCAGCCCATTTTTGCAAGTGAGAGCGATGAATTTACTACTTGATCTTAACAGGCAGTTGAATTCCACCCCCTGTTAAAAGACCTCTTTATTCTCCTGCTTAGGTTTTGGAGAGGACCTCACAGGATCAAACTCTCCCACCATTTTGATGGCTATTCATGATTTGCACCATGAGAAGATGAGTTTAGCACAGAAAATGTCCTTGGATGACCTCCCAGCAAGAGGTCATCAGTGTATATACAGCTCTTAATCCAACGCTACACCTCTGATATGCCTGCAGAATTCGGCATTTCACTCCACTATGTAAAACCTTTGGACTCTCTGGAATTTAGACCATTTAACTTCAAAGTTCAGGCTCATTTGCTGGTGATGGGTAGTCTCACTAAGTCTCCTGGTGTGTTTACTTCTAAAAAGTCTGTCCTGTATCCTGTTTTCTGGGATGTTTATAAGCACTCTTAGGATGTTCATTGCATCTTCACTCAGACAGAACAACTTAAGTTCAGGTCTTACCTGGGATGATACACTGGGATTTGGAAGCTGGAGGACGTGTCATTACAGCTCCGTGGATGCCCTTTAAACTAACCGATGGACAAAATATTGTAGATTAATTGCCATTTACCAGGTTTCTGCTGAGAATTTTGCTACCTTCTTAACCTCCACAATACCACAGCTGGACTGCAACCATCCACCAAGCTGGTCAACCTGAAGTTACTTCCAATAGATCTGCAGCCACAACACAACCATCGCTACTGCTGCATCTTGCTATGACTGGATCATCCAAGACTATAACCCTGATGTAAATCAGCTACTGCAAATAAATTTATTCTCTGGTTAGCCACAGCACCCCACTGGTGTTTATAACTAAGGCCAGTGCAGATATTAGCAAGTAGGCAGGTTCCTATAGCAGCAGGCTGCTAAAGAGCAGCAGAATAGTCTCTGCTCCCTGTGCCTTAATTTGCTTATGTGGAGCCCTGGAAAGCCAGGCGGACTGGGAAAAGGGTAAGATAAAGGCATACTGCAACGGCATTTCGAACAGATTTAAAGAGGAGGGGAGAATGGGGGTCTGAACAGCCAGAGGCAAGGAAGCTGTGCCACTCGGATGAGTGAGTGAATCCTGGACAAAGGTAACCACCCAGAACAGTTAATAATAATCCAACGCACAAAGGCACATCAGAGACAAGCACTCCAAAGTGAAATGCTTTTCACAAAAATCTGCAAATGAGCTAACACTAATGAAAACAAGGGGCTTGGAAACTGGATGGCGGCAGGAGGAAAGGGGAGTTTGTTGTATAACTTGCTCTTCCTGCCCAGACCTGCCCGTGCAGCTGGATTCTGACTTGCAGCATCATCACTTTTCCAGCTTTGGCCTCCTGAACCTGCAGGCAGCCCCTCTCACTGACCTGCCAAACCTTTGCTATCCAAACTGTTCTTCCTTTGAACAGCCTGATAAGGGGCCAACCTGTGCAGTAGCTTCTCACTATGCCCCGAAGGGAGAATACAATGAGGCCTATAAAGCCAATTGCACTTGTTACCCGAGGCAGCTTTTGAACTCTGCACCAAGAGGCTGGAATGCCCCCTTCCACTTAGCAGAACAAAGGCCAGCCAACCTGCAGGGTTTTAAATCTGAAAGTTAAACATGAATGTGATTAATGTGTGGCTTTGAATTTCATGTATTATTGAATTGTATACATTACTCCAGGCTCGGAGGTTTTTCCCTTTTATACTGCAACACAAATGTATGTTCTGTTTGGGAGGGGTGCAGAGTAGAGAACACCAGGCAAAAGTATTTCCATATGTATTCCCCAAATTCTCTGCCTGAAGGACTTGAGCGAGCCGGGATTTATACTGTGTTCCACTGACCCCGAAAAAAACAACTTGAAACAGATTTAGAGAAGATGCACTGGAGCTCATTGCAATTGAAACGCTGGATACTTATTTGACAGCCTCCAGGAATCATTCCAGGTCCACCCCTTCCTGTGAATCTGCTAAAGCTCCAGAAGATTATCAGAGTTAAGCTAATGTGCAGGATGCTGGGTTTGAGGAGATGGGTTGCCCCTGGTAAGAGTCATAAAAATGATCATCTCTTGTAACCAGTGCTCCGACTCAAAGACTGAGTCCTTGATCCCATTTAAGTCCTAATCCTCTGAAAGGAGCCAGAAAGCTGGACCACACCACTCCTGTACGATCCTGCTGGCTTTGGTGGAATGCTGCATGACCAGAAGAGTATCCTGGCTTTTACTACTGAGGAAAGGTTTAATGTATTTTTAGAAACAGTTAATTAACCCCATTCGTTACATAAAAAGGGCAACTGTAAAGTGCACCTGGACACTTCCAGTCAGGACTTTTTCAATCTCTGTATGGCTTTGGGCAACTCTTCTGACTTTACCACAACGCAACACAAGACTAACAAAGGTGCTGAGAAATACTTGAAAATTTTATTTTAGGGAATATAGTTCTTTTTTAATTAGAGGATTTCCCTGGAGAAATCTTAAATATAGTGTCAAATGGCCAGTATCTGATATGCACTACCTGCCTTTCTGTAGCAATAGATCTCCTTCTGCATGTCCTGTGCATTTCCATTCATTCATCCCAGCCTCCTGCTGTGCTAGGGAGAGTTCTCATTGCATTAGTGATTCTGTATAGAATTGAACAACACGTCTGCATAAATGATGAGGAGTCCTTACATTTTTACTCTACATTACGATTTTGATCTCCTGAGAAACACCTTCAGCTTTGCCTCAAAGATAAGACGCTGGTTTCTCTCCCACCATCTAACTTGGTCAACTAGTACTGAATGCATGCAGTGTAATCACAGGCCTCAGGGTGATGAATTTATTGAGATCATTCTTCAGTACCCAGTCAAATCTTCAGAGAACTGTTTGCATTTTGATATGACCACTGGGATGAGGGATTTGCAATTGTATCATACACCACCATTCAGCTTGCTATGGTTAATTCTACCGGAACCACCATTAAAATGTCCAGTGAGCTGGCCTTTCATGGGACACATCACACTAGGCTGGGGAGGGAGGATCTGGAAGAAATGAGAGATGTTATAAAGAATTCTCCTTTTCCAAAGCTGAGATCTAGATGTGTTCTCACAATTTTCCATACCAGTTTGCATCTGGAAGTTCATTTGCTTGTGGAATGGAGCAAGACTATTACAGAAGGAGAGCTCTGTCTCCAGAAATAGTTCCTGGCTCAGGAGGATGATTGACCTTTGTTCTGAACAGGAATATGAACTCTATGGCCTTGGGACACCTTTGAATCCTTGTCTCCTATGCTTTAGCCGTTACTAGCCCTATGATTTCAGGACATGCATATAGGTTTATCCTAACAGCACTAATAACTTTCTTGGCTTGACAAAACTTATTACAGAGTAGTGCTTCTTTAATTCTTTACTTCCCAATCAAAAGGTCCAGAGAGTGGATATGGGAATTGTAATAGTGATTCTTAGACCCGATGTATGTCCAGTACTAATTTTGCTAGAGTCTTCCTGAAATACGTATAGAAAAAATAGTGACCACTTAGGACCTTTTAGGAGCAGAGAAGCCCAGAATATCGTATCATTAATCCATGGCCTGAGATCAGCCCTGCAACTTCATTCTCAGTCTGAAATCTGGCAAATGCTGTGCACTGGCACAGAGCTTACAGAATCCAACTGAAGCTCTGATCTCTTAACTGGAAAGACTAAACCTGCTGCTTCTCCAGCTCACCTTGGAGAAGTACAGATGCAAACCAGACAAAGCATGACAACCACATTTCTGTCAAACGCATGAAAATGCATTGTATGGTGCTTATCCTGGCTCTACAATTTAAGCCTGGGCCAGAAGGACAAATAAGCTTTGAGCAGGGGACTAGACAAGAATGCTCTTGCAGTTCTGTGATCCTCAATCTGGCCATAAAGTACATATCAATGTAGCAGTCAAACATAGCAAAAATGTAAAATACATTTTGGTCCAGACCCTAGAAATAAAACAATCTCTACAGCTCCTCTGCAAAATGATGCTTGCAACCCTCATATACTGCTCCCAGGCCCAGAGAACTGCCTGTTAGCTGGGGACATCTGCATCACTTTCACTACTGTCTGCCAGCAAGAAGGCCTGACCTGCATCTGAACTCATTCCAGGGATATTTCAATAAATCTGCAGTTTCCCAGTAAGCCCAAAAGTCCTTGGTTAGGACATCCATGTCCTGTGCGAGCTAAACCAACGCTCACATTTTTAATTTGGCGTGGCTGGTCCTCCTCCAGTCTCTTAATTAAACGCAAGAGGAAAAAATAGAAAGTCTGACAAGACCCACCGAGTGGCCTCTCTTTCTGTGGGCTCATGTGGCTCCATTCTTGGAGGCTGACCCAGGGCAGAGCTCTGCTCTTCTACATGTATTTTCCAGTGCAAGCATTTTTTTTTCCTTCCATGGATTTATTCAGACTCCAAACTTCAAACTCATCAAAACTGTCATGGACCATTTGCAGGATGGGAAGATATTGTGGGTCCAATCAGCGTGGGTGTCACAAACAATTATCCGCTGCAGAATGATCCCAATTAGTAAACACCCTGCTAACAGGCCACCTCCCCAAGGATGCTGATTGCCTGTGACAGTGTTTTTTTCAGGATGTCTGCTGGAAAACTACAACTCAAGCCTTTGTGGGCTGGCTTCTGGCAAATTCCTTGTTAACCCTACAAAAGAATCTACACATGAATAATTAAAAATAGATTGGAGTAGAAATTTAAAGTACATTTAGCTTTGTCACCCAAACCCTTTATAACAAGACCTACTTCTCATTTGGAATAAAATGGAAATTCTATTCCCTGTCTTGGCTTGTACGAGGCACTCTGTGTTTTGATGCTTTGCTGTAGGCATTTGAAACTAAATAAAGATTTCAATATAAACACTCCCTTCCACTTTCTCCTTTCTTCTCTCCTTTTCTGTTGGTGCAAAACTCTTTAAGAGTTGCCTGAAGGACCAAGCTCAGTCAGTGTTTGAAACCTAGATGCTTATTCTTTGCTTAAAGGCATGCTGCCTTTTCTGCTGTATGTCACTTATCTAAAAGAACAGCCTTTAACAATCACAGAGATATTTTTATGGGATGAAATCACAAAGACAGGAGCAAATAAAGATAAAAAACTAAGTATTTTTTTTTAAAGTAACCTTTTGACCACCCAGTTCTCTCCTGAAATGGACTGGGGAGTCCATTTCAGTCACTCCTCTTCACCCTGATCTACTATCAGATCAAAAGATAGCAGGCCCAAATCTGGTGTAACCCAGGAATAATTCCACTACAAGTAGTAAAGCTGCGGAGAGGCTGAAGAGAGGAAGAACAGGAAGAACAGAACTCTGCTTTCCACCATGTGAACCTGCAGCTCACGAAAGGCGGGCCAGAGGACAACTAGCTGTAACTAAAATTGAATACATGGTAGGTAATGACATGAGTACAGAAGTTTGAAGCTGCAGTATAATATCATCTTATGGACTACCAATTGCTTGGATTGGAAGATTTCAACTGAATGGCTTTCACATTGAAAGCATCACATATTAGCATTACTGCCTACAATGCAAAGGTTATAGTCCAGCCAGCTTTGTACATCCTGTCACTAGCCATCAATTTAAATGCTCTAATACCTAAGTCACTGCTTCACACTGCTATCAGCAGATGCCCCCAAAGACTAAACAGCCAAATGCCATATAAAGTGATATAGAAAGCCATACCTCGTGCAATGTAAAGAAGAGTAGCACAAAGTTGCAATTTCCTCACTGGTGGCTATTGAGAAGGGCCCAGGCAACATTTGATACAAACTGTGGAAACTGGATGAGGAACCACTTCATCCTTCTCCAGTCCCAGAAGCAGCAAGTCGAGAGCAGTGATACAGGACTGCTTCAGGTTTAGCCCTTCCATTCTCACAACGCTGACTGTGTTTTACGGTGTTGCAGATGATGCAGGTGAAAACTCACCCGGAGCAGGGAGAATGATGAATGAAGTATTCCTGATGCAAGTTGAATAGAGAAATACACTGCTGAGGCACACAGGTTCCTTCCTGAACTGGCCACAGTATGTAAATGACCTGCATGTGTGCATCTCCAATGGTAAGAGCTGAGTATGGACCACACATTAATGGTAAAGTCATCATAATTGGACTCCTTGGATCATGAGTGGGAAGCTTTCTGAAAGAAACTCTCATATCGAGCCACAATTGGTTGAGCTAGTCAATATTCACATCCACTACAGGACAGAATAATTCCTTCTTCTGTGGGACTATTGGGTAAAATCTCACAACCTGACTGTAGTGAAATCTTAGCCATAGAGTCCAATTATACAGAGGTAGAAAGACTGATTCGGTCATCGAGGCTCCCTCCCAGCCAGCAGTCTTGCTCCCAAGGAACGGGCTTTAGTGCCATACTCCATTTCCTTTCAAGTGTGCCAAGTCCTCCCATACTGATCAGCAATACTCTCACACCTCCACAATTTTGGCAGGCTCCTGTACAGCCTCTCTCTTCTCCTCTGGCCTGGGGTAAGCAGACTCTCTTCTTTAATGTGTAGGGGGAAGTAGACTCATTTAACTCATCCTTCCCATTATCAGCTCTGATTTCAATCCAGTTGGTAGGTAATTGCTTGGCAGTAAATTCTACCCCCAACTGTATCTTCAGCAGGGATAAACTTTCAGACTTCTATAGACTTCCATGGAGCTATGATGCTTACCCCAGTTTACAGTCTGGGCCAGTAACCTGACTTCAGTTACCTTGTTGTTAGTCTATCACGTGCACCCAAGTATGCAAGTCTAAACTATACACTGCTCACTTCGCTGTCTCTCATATTAAAGCTTTCAGAATTTTGCTTTCAGATCTTTTTCCCAGATAGGAAAACTCCTTTTCCTCCACTGACTTCCAAGAGCTTTCGTAATTTTTATCCCACCAAAATTACCAAACTTTCTGGTTTCCGTCATGCTTCATGTGCAATGTTTGCAAAACATTGCACCTAAAACTTTCATTACAATGCTCTTTACTGCTTTGCTAATGCACAGGAGGAGTCCTCAGTAAAATGGATGCACCAACAACTTTCATCAGTCAGATCGGTCCAAAATCTGCATGATCAGAGCCATGTATCATTTGTCATTTCTGCTAATCCACACGACTGAGCTTCCATCCAAGACAAACCAAACAATTTTGGAGGGAGGGCAAGATCTTGTAAGACCCTGTATCAAATGCTCTACTAGGCTCCAACTGCAATATATCTAATACAATCCCTTTGTCCAATAATTTGCCTTTGCATGATTGAGGATGAAATTGCATAACTATTCCCTCCCTGCCTCTCCCCCAAGCACAATACCCTGTGGTTTGGAGCAATTTAAGACTTAGTTTAAGAATTTGTCTCACTTTTCTCCCATCCTGGTGGTCCACACTAAATCCCAACTCTTTCTCCTTTGCTTTGTTATTCCTTTCTTCCTGATCCACTATGGCCCCAGCATCCAGACCTTCACCATTCTTTTTCTTCACCTTCAGACTGCAAAGTCATCGGGACAAAATGTGAGAGATGTCCAATCTGACCAACTCAGTTCACACAAATCTTAAGGATGGCACTATTGCTTTCCTATCCACCTCCCTATTTCCAAAGGAGTTTAAGAAAGACTCTGAATCCCTGTCTCAGTTGAAGAGACTGTTCAGCCCTCTGTAAAACTGCCAGGGTACAGATACTTGTGAACTTGGGAGAAAAAACAGGCTGGCTCTCTCCCAGGGGAAGGGCTTTGCACATCAAGCTGAAGACAGAGAACCTGGCCCCGCTTTAAAGAGAAGGGACATAGTTCTATTTCTAGCAGGGACATTGTGTGAGTAAATCCCTCTGAAGTCAAAGGATTTTGCCCTCAGATATCCAAGGGCAGACACTGGGAGCCATAGAGTCAGCCTTTGTGCCAGCTGATGGAACAAGCACCCTCCAGCTGTAAAAAAAAAATAGCTCTGAACACTGGGATAAAGCTGGAGCCACTGGAAGTGTCCTTCTAGCCACAAACAGATTTATGACCCAAAATTCAAACAAGAATTATCATTGCAGCCACTGCTGATGCCAGGAGACATTCACTCCCTGCCTATCCATCCTGTCTGGCTCACAGATCCCAGTGGTCCTCCTAAGGACAGCCACGCAATCTATGTGAAAGCACTTGGCTTCTGTGGATGCCATGAATTTTCTGCGTTCCCTACTACGCACACTCGCCAACTAAGTCTTGATTTAGCTACAGTAATCTCTGCTGCCTGTTCCCACAAGGAGAAATGTGTATTTTATAGGCACTGATCTCAAATGGATGGTAATAAATGGCCTGCCTCTGCATCAGAACAAGGTTGCTGACCCAATCTGCTGCCCAGCAAACATGTATAAATTGAGCCAATCCCGAAACTGCAGTAAGAGCCAAGCCTGACCCAACCACCCGGGGCTGCCAAGGGAGCTGCCCTGTGTTGGTGTATCACTGGCAGAGAAAGCCGGAGAAATGTGACTTCAGAGATGACAGGACACCAGAAAATTGCACCCTTGGAAGGACAGCAGGTCCTAATTGCTTTTGCCACTGCAGATCCAATCTAAGATGCACCAACCAAAAGGGAGAGACCTCACAGCTCGGCCAGCAGGAGCTTCCTGAGCTACGAAGGAGCAACAAGACTTTGGCCGAAGAAGGAAGTAGCCCATACACAGAGCTGGAGCAGCTTGAGGTACCTCTCCTTCACAAAGAAAGTGCACTGACTAGCTGACGCACTGTGGAACAGCTTGAGAAATGGGAATGTTCTGGCAAAGCCTGCTTTCTGGCCACAGTGCTTCCCAGGCCAGAGGACTCAGGCGAATGTCTGAGGTGGGCTTGAAGTGTGTGACTGCAAATGGCCAGTTTCACACCGCTACACACATGTATACTGTCAGGTTTTACAGTAGGGCTCATGGCACTTCCAGAGTCGACAGCTCTGCAAAGCCTCACATCAAGTTAACCAGCAATTCAGCAGGTGGTCACTGCGCATTCTTCAGCAGCAGCTCCTTGACCACACGATCCTGAGACCTCTGGCGTGGGACTATGGTCTCATTTCTGTCCACCCAGCCAGGACACAGGCAATGGAGTTTTCATCAGTTTTATGAGCCTACACCAGGAGGGCAGATGACACCTGGCCCAGCATATAGCCTGCCACTACTCAGGGAATCTGCCAGGATGATTTGAACCAGCAGAGAGAGCTTGTACTGGACCAGCATGCTCTCTCGTATGGCTGCAGTGTTTTGGATCCAGTACTAACAGCCTTAAAGACAGTTTTATGGTATCATAGGGGTGAGGACTTTGCTTGAACTCCTTTGGTTTGAGCCTTGATTTAAGCTAATGCACAATTCATAATGGGGATGATAACAGATGGCAACTTGTTAAGCCACAGGAACTCAATCAGTTCTGATCACATGACAACACCCTAAATAATTTAAATCATATCTTACTGCAAGAGCTCTTCTGCTGGAGCCCAGAGTTACAGAGAGACGCCAATGCCACACTGTGGGAGTCATCTCGCAAGGCAGTTGTTACCAAGTCCCCCTGTTTGCAAAGGGAGAAACTGAGGCACAAGAGCGAGTGGCTTCCACGTGCTCGCTCCATGAAAACAGATCATTGGTGTCCTCCTGCTCCTCTGCACCAGATCTCAGCTGTGAGGCCACAGTCTCTCCTTATGTCTATATTGGGCATGTTTACAAAGATATTTGCAAGAGGTAAATTCAGACAAAAAGCATTACATAAAAAAAGGGGTGGGGGTGCCTGTCCTCCACAGCATGGTTGCTAACTCCAAGCAGACCCTCCAGAGAAGTTTATCACCAGACCTATTAGCAGGTAAATGATCCAACTAGGATAAATGGGTGATTCAATCCATAAGGATATCCACTGAACTCAATCAATGGATCTGAAAACTAGAATCAGATCCCACTTTTCCACTGGCAAAATCCCACCCTTGCTCCTGGTTTACTCTGCTATACCAGAGAGGATGCAGGGGCAGGGCCAGGAGAGTGTATTCAAACCAATTCTGGCTCCCAGTTTTCATACTCTACTCAGCAATGTAGCCAGACAAAGAGCCAGTGGGAAGCAAGAGACGTCACAGAAAAGGATTCAAAACTGGAGCAGTCCAAGCCATTCTACCCTGAAATAGTAAACCTAACTTTAGGACTCCTAATACTGGGTCAGAAAAAAACAGAACTACGTGATGCAAAAGTGATGATCCAACAGAAATTCACAGTTTTACCTTTTGCTGTTGCAGGCTCTACATTAGATCAGGACTTTGCTGTCTCCCTGCAGCAAAAGTAAGAGGTCAAGACAAAGCCATCCCATCTACTCTGGATAATTCATCAAAAATGCAAGCACATCCACTCTTGCCACAGATCTCTTTTGCTCTCTGGGTGTGACATGGCAGTGAAATGTCGACACCCCTTCTCATGTCAGAATATCTCTTTCAACTACAGGAGGAAACTACCTTTCCAACACATGACCTAAGCCTCAGTGACGTGAATACCCTTCCGTGTCTCTGTGAGAACCAGGAGGCCCTGCCAAACTCCTCTGCCACTTCAGGAAGCAATGTGGGATGGAGGGGAGCAGGAAGTTTTCTTCTTATGAGTTTCAGGACCTTCCTTTTCTTTCCATCAATTCCCAGGCTGCCACATGCACATGAAATCTGGGCCTCTGCAGGAAGGTTTCATTCCCAATGTGTTGAAGCAGTCTTCTGAATGAGAATACTCTTTAGGAAAGAAATGTTCCAGGAATATTCCAACACGGTCTGGATTACAGAGATGCTTCTACCATTGCAGAGGAAAAAGTACCATAAAGAATATAAAACTTTAATGAATTGTTATCATCATCTCAGCATACTTATCTGCTCCTTTGCGAAGACACACTGAGTTTGAGTCTTCTCTGGAATTCCAATCAATCATAATCAGCATAGTTAGTCCTGGCTGAAGCACAGGCACTGGCTGCTAACCGTAAGCATAATTAACACCGACTGCTGCCTCCCGCCTCCTAACGTATTACAAGGGAACGCTGCCTACACTACATTCATCCTTAAACATCACTTGACTGCCAGACCATTTTCATGCTTCACTTCTAAAATCACCATCCCTTTTTTTAAACACTTCAAATATAAAAGCGCTCATGAGCTGAGCAGCTAAATTCTCCTACAGTAACTGTACTTCATCTCCTGAACAGAAAGGAAACTTCCACCTAAAAATCCTTCCCCATCACAGAGGTGTTTGAAGCCCTGGTTTTTGGTCTAAGCACAATGCATGGCGTTCTGCAGCACGCTAGTTCTCACCAAAGCACAAGCGGGAACTTTCTCTCTGGTGCACTACTAGCACTTGGCAAAGATGCTTGCAGAAATACCACTACATAAAACAAAGCCTTGTGTGTACAAGATGGACCTTGTACAGCTGGACTAAGCTCTTTGAATTCAAGGCAGCTATGCTAAATGACATGAGCAGAGATACAGATCCATGTTTCCTCTAAATCTGTGTCTTAGCAGCAGAAGACATAACAGTAGTTGGTAAAAACCCTGTCCTTCAGGCAATGCTGCAAATCGGAACATACCTCATGCCATGGAGGATCCTAAAACAGAGGGGCTTCCCCTCTAAAATTGTAATCATCCCAAAACTGCTCACAGATGAAGCAGTTTTACATTCAGCACAAGGCAAAATGTCTCTGCTGCCTGGGGCAGGGTCCAATTCTCCATCACTTTGCTAAGTGACTCCAAAAGTCTTGAGATGTTGCAGCCAGGGGCAGCCAGTACTGAAGCAGGCCCCAGGGGAAGCATGAGCCACGGATTTAAACACAGAGAATCAGTCAAGAGTGATTTTGTCCATTTGAGTTTGGACCTAAGGAAGCCTTCTTTTTGTAAGGAGCAAAACCCATGAGTGTGCCATGAGTGAACAGTCCCCAGACACTGCTCATGTCTCTCTTCCACTCCCCCATCCCCAAGGCTGCCTGTATGAGAGCCAGCACAGTGAAGCTGCTCTCCCTGGGGTGGAACACCAAGAGGAACTTGTCACAGGCAGTGATGGACACTGCCTCTCCCTGCCTCACCGCAAGTCCAGGATCAGCGATCAGCCTTGAGAGGAGGCCCTTTTTTACACACAAGTAATTCAGCTTGCCTTTCTCAGAAGGAAACCTGCAGGAACCCACATCACTCACATGCCCACCTGTTCAAGCTCCTTAAGGAATGCCTCTTTCCATCTGTAAAAGCAACCCGACAACTTTTTTTTTTTTTTATTTCAGGCAAGTAATGACATGTCTGTCTTATTGCACAAACCATCAAGGCACAAACTTCAAAAGCAATGAATCTTACACTTCACTCTTATTACAGGGAATAGAATTATAGGATATTTTTTAGCATGGAGAACTGGAGTGGTCTGAACCCAGACTGACCTTAATCTCCTAAACAGGCCCAAACCCAAATCTCTACTCCGAGTGCTTCTAAACTTCAGGGCAGGTTGCGTCTGGCTTATGTCTCTTGATCCTGAGCATGCCAAGTCCTGCAGCTCCACGCAGGTCCTTGACACGCTCCCAGCAAACTGGTGTGTTGGCTACCTGCCTCTGGGGAGGAGAGACAGAACGAAACGCAAGATACTGCAACACGGTGACCTTGTGTGATAAAACTGCCCGATGAAAACGAATAGCCGGGAAGAGTTCTAAAGAAACCAGTGCCAGAGCAAGGAGTGCCAAAGACAACGAGCTTAGCAGAGGGTGGTGGAGGGAGGGAGGCTGAGGCTGGGAGCGCGGGATGATCAAGCTGAGACAAACCAGAGAGGGAAGAAATTCTTTACTGTGAGGGTGGTGAAGCACTGGAACAGGTTGCCCAGAGAAGTTGTGGATGCCCCTTCCCTGGAGGTGTTCAAGGCCAGGTTGAACGAAGCTTTAAGCAACGTGGTCTACTGGAAGGTGTCCCTGCCCATGGGAGGGAGATTGGAACTAGATGACCTGTAGGGTCACTTCTAACCCAAACCGTTCTACGAGTCTATGAAACGCGACCTGCCCGGCAGGAGAGGTCTATAGACTGTCCAACAGTGTCCCCTGGTGGCAGCAGCTACAGCTTGCCGCAGCGGCAGGGCTCCCGCCCGTCACCCACGGCCGACGTAAAATGCATGTCTCTCTATCTTCTAATTACCTGAGTGACTAATGCAAGTGGATAAATAACAGTCGCTAAGTCGTTTTGATCTTGCCTGTAGCTATAAGGTCAGGGTATGCTTTTGGTCAAGCTGAAGCGTGAGAACTGCAAAACAAATGGTCTACGTGAATGCACATGCTCCCACTCTGGACTTGCCCGTGGCTACCTGCAGACTTGCCCAGACTGGTCACCGACAGCCGGACCTGCATAAGCTAATCACTCAGCAAGGAGGCTGCC
>NW_009648332.1:1630359-1636389 GCF_000708025.1 Charadrius vociferus
CAGCAGGAAGCTGAGGCTGTCTTCAAAACCTGGCTTGTTGCATTGGAAAAAAAAAAATAAAATCCTTTGGCTGTTTTTCCAGCTTTCCCTTTTCATTTCAGTTTTAAAGAAAATTCTGGTTCAAAGGCCCGACCTCAGAAAGGTGTAAATCACCATAAAAATACCAGTTGGATATTTGGCGCAAACTCAGCTAGGCTTGGAGAGCGCCTTTCCCTCGAGCTAGCCCAGCCAGACACAGAGCTAGCAGTGAGCTTGAATAAAATCCTTTGGCTGTTTTTCCAGCTTTCCCTTTTCATTTCAGTTTTAAAGAAAATTCTGGTTCAAAGGCCCGACCTCAGAAAGGTGTAAATCACCATAAAAATACCAGTTGGATATTTGGCGCAAACTCAGCTAGGCTTGGAGAGCGCCTTTCCCTCGAGCTAGCCCAGCCAGACACAGAGCTAGCAGTGAGCTTGAAAGGCCACCGAAAGAAGCAGTGAGGCTGGGCACTAAGGCAGGAACTTTCCGCTTTCAGATGGCTGTTTTCTCACCGGCACGGGAGTAAGGAAATCACAACACAGCCAGCAGACCACTGATACACGTGAGCAATCACAGCATGGCAGACTGTCACAAACCTCAGAAATCACAGAGGTGAGACACGTGCCCTCCCGAAAGGAGGGACAGAGAAGCAGAAGCAGGGGAGATCCAGCAACACAGAAGCCATTTCTTCCCATGATGGCAAATCTGTGCTGAATTTTTTTCACGGAAAGGTTCCCCTTCCTGGCATCCCAACTCCTCCCACCATAATCTGACTTCTGGTGGTCCACAGGCCAAGACTGCCAGGTGTAGCCTGTGGCCTGAGGAAACCCATGGGCTGCCAGAGGAAAAGGCAAGCTCAAGGAGTGGGCATGGAGCTTCTCCTCTGCTCACCAAACCCATATGCCAGATGGTTGTCAGTCCAAGCAGTGCAGAGACCCCAGTGCTTTGGGGCTGTGGCTGACCTATGCTCCCCAGCATTAAGGGGGCAGATGTCAGCCATGCCCTGCTAGCCAGCATATGCTCTCCCACCTAATGCTGTGTTTTAGCTGTCACAGGTCAAGAAAAGCCGGTCAGGTAACCAGCTCCGTGTTAACCCAATGTATCTTTGCACTTTCAGCCCTCCCGTGCTCCTCCCAGGATTCAGAAACCCAAATGAGGTGCCTCAGCCCCCCTAGTAAGCAACAGGTGTAAAAAATGTAGTTCTTGGGAGTGGGAACCAGCAAAGGCAAGCAAGCAGAGACATCACTTTTGGATGCCTTTTCCTCTGAATACTATGTGCTGTCAGGCTTCTCTAAATCCAGAGCTTGGAATGCTCTTCAAGGGCAGGCACTCCCTGCTGTGTGGTACTATGGATCAGAAGTGATTTTTTCCTTTTAAAAGCATAAGAAAGAGTACCAGCCTGGCAGAGCGCCCAGTGGGTGTCCTGTGCCCCAGGACAGTGGGTTCTTAAAACAGAGATGCCCCATCAGGGTCTTAGCAAAAGTGTATTGAGAGCAGAGCCCAGAGCCCGCTCCTCCTGTCCGAACACACAAAGCTTTCTCATGTGGGTAACTCTGCCCCGATCTACCCCTCTGCTTCCCAGCGAGAGTGCCCCAAGCCCTCCCTCAGCCTGCCCAGGCCTTCCCCAGCAGCTCGTGGTTTCAGGCAGTCTCTGGGAGGGGTGTACCAACTCCCCTACGAGGCGGAAAACCCAGCTCTCCCACTCCCTGGGTAGGTGTTTAGACTTTGACTTTGCCTGGGGTTTGACTCACAATGTGGGCATAGCCTCTGGGGACTTTCCAGCTGTGGGGAGCCAGTCAGTGACAGTGCAGAGCAGGCAGTACTGGGATGGTGTGGCAACAGAGCTATAGGCACACGGGGCAATTTGCAACCCACACAGGAGGTGCACAGTGAGGGGAGCTGACCCCTCAAGTAAGATGGGTAAAAGAGGTGAGATATTTGGGATCACAGTATCTTTTTTTTTTTTTTCCCCCCAGAACTAGCTCTGTGGCTGCATGTGCATTTAGATGAAAGGGGAGATATCCATCAACTTGCACAGCCCCAGGACACTCACCATTCTGGGGCGCTCTGACCTAAGCACTGCCTATTCCCGTCTGCTGCTCTTCCAAGAGTACACACAGAGTGTACATACACTTCCAAGTCACATTGGGTTTTCTTACTGACAACAATTATTTTGATAAAAGACAAAACAAAAGAACACAATCACTCTGAAAAACAGCTAACTTTTCCTACCCCCCCATCTTGCTGTAACATGAAATGTCAGTAATCCAAAAAGGAGATAGTGCAGATTAATGAGGTTCTCCAGGACATAAAAAAAGTTGAACACAATGTCAGACACTGCCAGTACAAAATAACTCACACAAGGGCAGGAACAAGCACAACGTGCAGCAGAAATGCGCAGATGGGAAATCATTACATCCCACTTGTTAAAATACCTGTGTTGAGCAGTCCGGCGCTCAGCTTCACACTAAATCACTCAGGCAGCAGCCAGGGACAGGCTCTGAACTAGCATAACCCCAAAGGGCACCGCTGAGATCAAGTCAGAGATGTCTCTTTTAAACAAGTCTCTGTTCCCAGATTGCTCCCACAACTCCATTACATCTGGGAGTGTAAATTCTCTGAAATGTTTATGTCATAATTATGATTTTCCAACATTTACATAAAACTCTCATTTACAAGAAAAAACAGATGAAAGTCCTCCACCACATGTTCAGGAATCCAGCAAGCAGATTTCTGCAGTTTATTACATCACTTTCTTCCATACAATGATAAAATCACTCGTAAGTTATTTTTCCCACAATTGATTTCATGTGGTGCTGAAGCTCCACATAAACCCTCCTGTGAGATCCTAGGGGGCATGTTGGAATCACCAAGCAGTCTGTAACTCTGACCGTGTTTATAAATCACAGCATATATCAGATGCCCCCACAAGGCTCCAGCAATGGTCCCTGGGCCAAACGGGACACTCAGGAAGGGCAGGTTCCTCAGCCCAGATTCAGAGCCCACCTAGGACCAAGAGAGGGCAGCCTGTCCTGCAGAGCCAGCCAGCATGCCAGGAGCTCTCAAGGAAAGAAGCGTGAGTCTCATTTCCTCACTGCAACCACGTAGCATTAGCGTTGTTTCTTAGGCAACTAGCCTCTCACTATCCATTTGGGGTGCATCTGTGCCTGTCTAATCCTAATTGAGTCCTTTGGTCAGCCCTAACCAAGCTGGACACTGAGATGCAGGCTTCAAAGGTAGATAATTTCCCTCAGTTTCATAAAAACTGGGAGTCAGGCAGAAGAATCATGTTCCCACTGCGGACAGGCTGAGAAGCTTGCCTGTTACTAGTCATCAGCAAATCCACATGTGGAAAGGTAAAAGACAATCAGATGCACTAGAAATCCAGCTATATTAATCTCACTGTTCAAGAAACTGCATGCTTTAAAGAGTGAAGTAATTTGCACCTTACAGGGCAGGAGTAAGGAAAGCAAGTTGCTGTATCTACTTTCAGAAGAGTATTTGAGAGGTACAGAGGCTAACTCCCATGTGCCTGGGACTGGACCGCTCCAGGAAAAGATCAGTTCCCCCCTGGACACCAGGCTGAATCAGCTCCAGACAGGAAGAGTTAAAGCAAGCAAAGACTGAGGTTGAATGCAGCCCAGGACAGAGCTGCAGTGCATCTGCTGTGTAGAGGGAGGGGAAGACAGGAGAGGGGGCTGTGCAGCAGGAAAAGTACCTCTCTTCACCCTGAAGATGGGAGATCATGCTGTAACAGGCAGAGCTAATAGGGAAACAGTATGCCGCTTCTCCGTTCCCATTCCCGTCCCCATATATCCATTCCACCGTGAAGACAATGCTAAGGCTCAGAAGTGGTGGCTTATTTTCAACTCTGCCACTAACCTCCTTTGCAGTCCTGGACAGATTCTCCCCTGCTGATGGGGATTACTCTTAAATCAGAGCACCAGCTAGAGATGCGGGATCTCTCTGCACATTTATAAATAGCTCACCTACACATTTCACAGGAGGGCAAATGCCAGTAAGCAGCTTTAACGGCAGTCCCCGCACCAACAATAGCAGCAGCGAAAACACTACCACCTTCCTCCAATATGTCCTTATTTCCAGCATCCATCATACTAATAAGGACAAGTAAAATCTGGAAGAAGACCCAGGACACTGGCAATTAGTGACTGTAGGCCAGGCCTGAAGCACAGTCAAGGACTAGTAGTTACAAGTCAGTGAAACAGGCTGGGCAAGTCATATGAACTGAGCACACGACTGGCACCTCTGGTCCCCACCTCATTCTCCACACAAGCCTGGACTGCATCTCACATGTTTTCCACACCAGGCTGCGGCCCTTCTCCTGCCCACACAGCAGGCAGAGCTTTTAACTTGCCAAACAGTTTTGCACAGATCACAGTGTGGGAGAGAGGAGAGGTTTTAAGGCATAAATAAAACAAGCCCAACCTGGCCAGTGGAAGGAAAGTGATTTGTCACTATTAAATCACGTTAGGATCAGCATACTGTGGTCAGGACTCCCAGCGTTAGGGACACAATGCAGACATGGGCTGTGTCACTTGGCTGGACCCCATTAGGAGACAAAGATCGTTGCCACCACCTTCCCTGCATTGCACCACCAAGTGCAGCAAACGTCCTCCACCCCGTAGCCCAGCCAAGGCCCACCCTTGAGTGTACAGATGAAATGATCACTGATCCACACCACAACAGCAGGAACTGACTGCTCTGCAGGTCGTGAGATGGCATGTGTTTCTTATGCCAGAGTTTCTGCCCCAAATCCTACAAGTCAGGAAGGCTTTGCTACGTCACCTGATAAGCAGCATCTGCAGCAGAACCAGCTCAGATGCTGCTACTGGTCTTGCTTCCAACACTACTAGGAATTAAGCTGATTTTAAACAAGTAAGTGTTAAATTATTCTGTTGTCCCTGCTTTTGCCCATTTGTCACTGTGAAAAGAGTGTAAAACACAGGAAGGGTTTTCAGTCCTGCTGCACACAGAGCACCTTTTTTTCCACTGAGGTCTCTAGCTTTGACAGAATCAACCTCAAATTAAACAAGATCCAGTCTGGTCAGCAAAAGGGGACTCACTGCTGCAGGACAAGATTCATCACTGCTCAGTAACATTAGGATTTACAGACCAGTCAGAGCCTACAGCACCAGGTGCTGTACGGATGGAGTAAACAGGCCCTGCCCCATAGTTTTTTAAAAGCAGCAGCCAGACAAACGCAACAGGGAGAAGGAAAGGATGAATTAATCATATCATTATACCTCCATGTAGTGTCTGATGGAAATTGCCATCTCATAGTAGTGATTATTTGAGGATTGAGGGGAACAACAGTTTATTTCATGCTTTAGAGAAAAAGTATAGATGTACTTGTGAAAGCAGCGCACAGGCAGCAGAGACTGCAGCATTTGTGGACTGATGATGGCTATGCACAATGTAATGCAGCATTAAAAAACAAGGGAAGTTGTTGCTGCAGTATGGTAAAAGATCAAAGGCTGGGAGCACCCTAGGAGTGAAAGGAGTAGCTGATAACAGGGTACAGAAACAGTGGTGAAACATGGGTGCGACTTAGCCCTGAAGCACCTTGCTGGTGAAGATAGAGAGCCTTCAAATGAGTCACTGACAGATCAAATGCATTGTGAAAGGGACAACATGGCTGTGTGTGCCAGCAGGCAGACGAGGCAGAAGAAATCCAAGGCTTTAGGCTCTCACAGCCTTGAAGAACCTCTTGGTATTTCTGAAAACTTGAGCCTTGTGTTTGAACCAAAAATCATCACATGCTTCCACTTGCCCTGTAGTCCCACCTGCAGATCCCTAAGCACAGCACTGACGCCTTCCTCTGGTACCAAACGGCTGCTGCCTCCCACCCCAGAGCCAAGTTTCTGTTTCAGTTGCCCTTCAGTCTGCACTTAATAATCTCCATGAAATGACAGAATCTGTCTGAATGACAAATTGAGAAATCCTCTGCAAATACAACTGAAGCAATGGTAATCTTAAAAGAAATTCCAAAAG
>NW_009648332.1:1636469-1642348 GCF_000708025.1 Charadrius vociferus
GGAAAGAGGTTCTTCCATCACAGCCACTCTGCCTAAATACCCCCAGATTTTTAGTCAGGGTAGTGGATTTTACCTCTCCCACCTCCGAACTCCTGCATGGGGCTGCTGGTGCCAAGCAGCTGCAGTGCCCTAGTGTAAAACCCTGGCAGCAGGAACATGATTTCAGGTTTCCACACCACTCAGGGCAAACAAGGTGATGTTTTGATCAGGAGGTAGGGGTGCCTCTTAAGAGCAAGAGAGGAGTTGAGGACCACTCTTTATTATGAACCAGGTTTTTTGTTCTGATTTAAGCCCAGCACCACACAGGCCTTGTGTTGACATGGAGCAGAGTAAAATAAAAAAATAAAAGGCACCGTATCTGTTAAACGGTTTCCATTCGGTGATTCTCTCCCTCAGCAGACTCCTTCCTACCAATTCTGTGTTTCACTAATTAGAGCTTAACAATCCTCCAGCTTCACAGACTTGTTTCTCGAGCTTCAATGCAGAATTTAGACAATGAGAAACTGAAGAAACAGGTCTGGCTTTAAAGGTCAAAAACCTGATTCAAAAGGAATCTGCACAGGGCAAAAAGCCAGCAAGGAGTTCCCTGTTGCTCTATCACATTGCACCACCTTTCAGCTTGCACCAGGAAAAAGCCAACTGCTTTTGTTCCTAGATATCAGATACACACGCACTACAGAAAACAGCCTTCACCTTCAGAGTACTGCGTGTTACTACAAGCACTGTCGCCACACCGCACTGCCCTCAGCTAGACTGATGTAGTCCGTAAGTTAAGTGTATCCCGTCAGCACTGGATTCACTGTACTGTTTCCCACCTGCCTAAATGGAGTCTCCATGTTGCTCCCCTCCATGCTCTCTTGCTCATTTGCATTGAATTCATACTCCTATTCACAGTTCTACTGATATATAATAAGACTGCAAAGTCTGTAAACGTTGGATTGGTATCACAACAGCCATGACACTCAAACACAGTGTCATACCACATCTCCCCTCCCTACAGCAGTCTGTTAACTTCAGTGCCTCTGTATCACAGGATTGGAGGGACCCCTGAGAAGGGATCAGCGAGCAAGGCTGGGACAATTTGCGAACAAAATAAAAGCACCCAAAGGATACCCTGTAAAACTGTGCGGTGCCTTACAGACTTCTTCAGCGTAGCAAGAACATCTGAAGTTTCCATTTCAGGTTGTTTCACTTCTAAAATGTCACTGCACGGGTTTGTCCCTGCACAAACTGAGCTCTACAGTCTGCTCTTAGGTCAAGCTTTCTCAGCTAAGTTGGCTGAAGGATAGAGTGAGCATTCAAGTGCCTGCCCCTGGGTGGGTCTCTTAGGGTGCCGCTGCAGCTTGACACTGAATATCCTGTTTGTATTGTTTCTCCCCTTTGCCAGCAGCTCAGCCAGGGCTACTCCAGCATCAGAAATAATTCTGTCATTGCAGTTCATCTGATACTGAACTCCCATGTCAACACGTCATTTATCTAAAATGAGAGTAAAGAACTGTAACCAACATAGGGAGAGAAATGATCTTTAAAAGAAGTGATTTTACCTACAACCACACACATTAAAAATGGATTAGTCATAACTGCAGGTTTGTTCAGGGCTCTGTTCCAAATCTGGTTCTACTGAATGGCTTCACTCTGCATTTCTGCATCTGAGTGCTTTCAGCTTGTTTTAAAGTTCAGCCTTAGCTTTCATTTTCCACAGCTTGTGAAAGAAGAATGAACAACCCCTCTGCAATTGTTTCATTTTCCAGCCCAGAGCTGTGGAGATGTGTTCTGAGACCCGCGAGACGGTCTGAGTTGAAGAGCTGAAAACAAACCCATACAGTGAAGCAGAGGGGGCAGATCTGTTCAGCCCCTGGAGTCAGCTGTTCTCTCCTTTCAGTCGTGTTTCCCTTAACATACTGTTCCACTCTTTTCACGCTCACGTCATGCTGCTTCCATTCAAGGGAAACAGTATGAAACTTCATTTTTCTATTCAGGAGACCAGCGGGTACTCAGCTTCTGCTGCAGAAAAAATGGTCATGGTTCAGCTCCTGTTCCCTTTGGACACTAGAATAACAACAGGGACAGACTTGCTGGCGGAGGCACATCAATACCACGAGATCTGTTCACCCTTCTTCTTTAGCTTTCAGCCTCACCATGGTTTGTAGCAGTTGTAAAAATTAATACATGTTAAGAAGCTGGTACCCCTCCATCCCCCTATAAGGCTTGTTAGATACCCATCTTAAAAGCACTGGATTAAAGCTAAATATTGTAATTATGATTACTAGTGTACATGAGTCCCAGCTTGAAACAAAGCTAAACTGCCTCTTTGCAAATCATTGCTGAGCACAGGCTTTGCCTTGGCGATTACCCCAGTACAAATCTCCTTTCTAGCTGCCCAAAAGCTGTGAAGGCAGCAAAAACTCCTAGTGTAGACAAAGTGTCACAGTATATTGCATGAATCTGTCAGCTGGTGCTTGCAAATAGAGTCACACTGTTCTTGTTAAAATCTTTGGTTTGTGTGAAGCTGCACAGCTACCTGAGGAGTCAAATGCATCTTGTCACCTGTCCATTGCAACTGTTCTTTTCAGGGGGTTTACATAGTTCTTCACTACACAAATGCTTTTAACCCCTTCGCAAGAGGCAACCAAACATCATTAATCAATATCTACATATAAGAACTGTGATTTTCAATAATTCAGGGGGAATTGCACTATCTGGTCTTCGAGGCACTTTCTTAAAACCCACCTATTTCACTTAGCTCTAAACAATGCAGAAGCAGGAAACTGGAAGAGACTGGGTGGGATGAGGAATAAAAGGAAGGGAGGGAGGGAGGAAGGAAAGATAAAGTAATTCCAGAAAACCTAGATTAATTCTTCGCAATACTATACAAAAGCTGGGCTCTGCAATATCTCAGATACTCTTTCTCCAGGTAGTAAAGAGTTCCTTTGCCCCAATAGCCAGCTATACTAAAAAGCAAGATGTGCCTTGCCCATCCAAACCATAAGATGAGGGAAGCCTTTGTAAACATGTTCCTCTTGTCAGTGCTTGGTATGTTTAGGGGTACAGGGACAAGACATTTCTCACTAGCAAGTTACCTTCTTGTCTCCATTGGGCAATGAGATTTCCTGCAAGACTATACCATTTGCTTTTCTGCCTCTTCTGTTAATCTAATTCAAGTCTACAAAAAAAAAGCATTTACCCTGCAGCCTGTAGAGAGTGTTTCTGTTCATCTGGTAGATAGGACAGAAGCCTCTTCTTATCATCATGAGATCAAACTATATTAGATGCCTGATCCCAAACCACTAACAGCAGTGAGAAGAGTGTTCTTCCCTTCCAAACGAAGGAGCTGGGTTTCATACAGGCTCACACACAGTCCTCATTCATACAACAACTGCAGAGGAATTTCTTCCAGCTACTGTAACTCCCGTTTTCATACAACTCCTTCTGTGCTTATGCACTGTATAGTGGTGGAGTGGTGTAATTAAATTTTGTCCTGATTTCCCACATTTAGTCATTATTTATAAAAGATTTATGAACAGTAAGTTTTAGCTCATAGTAAACTTCCTTTGGTAATATATTCCTGTAGCACTGCTAACAAAACATAAGAAAGATATTCTTTTATCCTGAGTAAAACATATACATGAAATTAAAGCTTTCGTGGCAACTTCACATTCCCTTCTATCAAAGTCTCTAAGTATATATGTAACAATTGTGGCTGGAAAGGTACAACAGAGAGGGAAACAAAATCAGGGTGGCAAAGGATGTTTTCCAATTACATCTGAGATTTCAGTTGGCATTCCCCAACAGCTGTAAACATTAAGGGAAATCTTCAAGTTCAACAAGCCAGAGAGTCACTTCTTAGTTTGGCTGCATTCTTATGTTCCACCAGAACAATACAGCTGTTTCTTTTTGAGGGAAAACGCATTCACTGTTTAAATAGTGAGAGCACTGTAAACACAGGACTGGCTTTAAAACAGCCTTATGAAAAAAAGCATAAAGCCTTTTCAGTTAAGACAACAAATTAATGAAACGCTCCTACTGTAACATACCTGCAGAAGAAATTCTATTTTTAAGGTACCTGGCAACACCGCGGTCAACCCAGGAAGCCAGGTTCAATGTCACAGCATGACCACTTACCAAAACAGCAGTTTCTGTTCTCCTTTCTGTAACATGGGGGTTCCTCGTGTCCAGACATGCTTCAGCATACACATATGACGCATTCTGTAGAAAGCAACTACCTTCCATAAAGTAACATGATCGAGTAACTAGTGAACATGAGTCCCATCAAACTGGCAACTACACAGGCACAAACTCCAAGTTATCCAAAGGCAGATCTTGAGGATATTTGCTTGCCCCTTCAGTCTCTTTCTTTGTGTTGTCTCCATGCACCTCCTGGTGCTCCATCAGGAAAGACTCACTGGCTCCTTGTCTTGTTCTCAGTTAGACAAGGTCACTGTGCTTCTCCCTGCAACTTTTCTTGACGTGACAATGCATGAAAAACATTTGCAAAACAGGACTTCCCGCTGAATAACTTATAGAAAAAGATTCACCTATTCCTTCTGTAAACTGGAATATACGATATTGTCCTTTAAGCAGTCTCAAGAGAGATGCCATCAAGGAAGTCTGTAAACACTAACTTTAGGACCAGTACACTTCACTGTCAAAGTTATGTTGAGCTGCTGTGTCCAAGTGTTACCCTTACATATTGGTAAATTCAAATTCCCTTCAAACTTCCTTCAGGACAGCTGCACTATAGAGCATAGGTAACTTAATGGTAAAACATTCTCTTCTTTCTTAGTCACCTGGGATTACAGTCAGTTCCTCCATTACTTTTGGTATGTTTTCATTAGTTAGCTCAGCACAAATTTACAGGAGCACTTCCTTGAAATAAACCTGAAAGCAATAATGACATCTAATAAAATATATTACTTTTTCCTACAAACTTTTCTTCCATTAGTAGGGGAAAATGATGCCAACTGACTTCATCAGGCTCTGAAGATTAAACCATTGTTTATGCTTCAAAAATGAGAAAGTGTAATTTAAATATTGGTCACGTGAGCAAGCAATGAGTCAATATTCAGCATATTAATTGAATGCATTTGAAGGGCTGGAATTTTTCTGAAGCCTGCCAAGCTTGAACCATAACAGTTTCTTTTATAACTGGAGATCAGCATGAATGAAAGACCTTCCTTAGATCCAGAAGCTGAAGTTGAGAGTCTCATGCACATGACCTCCATTCCACTGAATGTCAGCCTAAAGAAGAAAAAAAATAATAAAAGATGAATGAGCAAGATGAAGGAGTCGTGATTGTCTTTTGGGTCAGTATATAAGGAATATGACACCACTGGTGGCATACTGCATTGTAAAAACTAACCTGAAACCTTGCCAGTCCAACAGACTGATCCATAAGTTTGTCTCTTTCTACAAATTCAGCAGCAGAGACAGACACTGAGCTCTGAAAGTTCATATAGGTTAGACACCTAAATACTGTTGGGTGTCCCCTACACTTGAACAATTCCTTTACACTGAATGTGATATGTATCTAAGACTTCAGACAGCTGTTTTTAGATTCCTAACCCCAGTGTTTTCAGTGATGTCAGCCAATGTTCACACAAAATAGTTTGCCAGAAAACATCAGCCTTCAAAGACAAATATATATATATATATGTGCAGATACCAGCACTGATCTTGACAAATCTTTTATCTGCTTCCTCTTTCCTCCTCTTCTCTGGACATAGAAAAGATAGTTAAAACAAGGTGATAAATTTTGCCAGGGAGATCCAGATCAACTGACCTTCATGCAGTACCAGAGTTTGCTAAACGTGTTTAGGAAACATAGACCATTTATTTTCTGCTTTGGACACGAGCAATTTTAATTTTTTTTTTTTTTTTTT
>NW_009648332.1:1643613-1643936 GCF_000708025.1 Charadrius vociferus
CAGCTACGTTTGCTGTGTTATACGCCTGAAAAACACGTTTCTGCAGAGAAATCATCTGGAGGCCTGAGGGCAGCGCTGCAGTCAGTCAGTAACTTCTGGGTTATTCCTGTGAACCACATCCTCTACTCCCACAGGCCCAAAACGCCACCGCTCACCTCTTCCGTCCCAGGGCTCGCTGTCCGGCTGCCACCCACAACTGCAGGCAGGGCAGGAGCTTTCGGCAGGGGCCGGGACTTCTTTTCGCCTTAAACCCCCCCCTCATCACCTCAGAGAAGGACACCTGCCCGAGCAGCTCCCTCCCTGCCCGCCGACCCCAGCCCCTG
>NW_009648332.1:1644922-1670070 GCF_000708025.1 Charadrius vociferus
GGGGAGGGGGTCCCCGCGGGGGCCGGCTCCCCCCCTCACCCCGCGGGCCGGGGCTGCTCTTCCACCGCGCTCCCCTTCCCGGACAGCGCTGCAAGGTGAAGAGTAGCCGGGCTTCTCCTTGGCATTCTAGGAATGTGTGGCTACCGTGACTTTTTTTTTTTTTTTTTTTCCTTCCCTCTCCCCCTCTCGTGCCTTCTTGCATAATCCGAGTGATTAATGACTGTCAGTTTTTTCAACTGTTTGCACAATGTGAAGGAAAGTGCAATCGGGGTATTACTTTGCCTACAGTTTTATTTGGGTAAGCTAAGCATAAATACAGAAATAGAAATACAGTGAGTTCAGGTATTTTCAAAACAAAGGCTTTAACTCATAACATAAATTAGAGCTGTGTTCTAAAACGGCCCTGAAGTAGATAGAAGTGCTGGAGAAAGCCAGCCTTTCCCAGTTTCTCTCCTTCTTCCTTGTCTGCCTTTTTCTCTTCTCTCTTCTATCCTCTTCCAGAACTCTGAATTCCTCAGCCAGCAGATATGCTCATGGCACTTTCCCTGCTGCCTGGAACAGTCTTGTAGCACTTACCTGTAAAGCCTTCTCCTCCTCCAGGTCTTTTTTCCAAAACTTCCCAGAGTACTCATGTGAAAAGAGCTAATTAATAGTGTCCAAACTATGGAACCTACGGGGATGAGGACAGAAGAACAGCCCTGCGGTGCGGTACCAAATGGCCACCTTGCATAGCCTCTGTCTTAAGAAGAGGGCAATGGCAGATGCCTAAGCATGTGAATAAAACCGCGTGTGTGTATGTATCTTTAGGAATGTGTATGGACAATGCATGCACATACCTTCTTGTACATAGCTACACTTGCACAGATCATCCACTTCCATACTCTCGTGTATACTGAAGTTCAGTCTTGCAGAATAAAGATGCGTGATCCCGTTTACTGAATTAACGGGGTTAGATCCTTAGCTCATATAAGCTGATGATGTATGCTTGTGGAGTAAGGTGATCTGTGGGATGGCATGCGTGCTGGGCAGAAGAGGAGTCGCTGTTTAATTTCACTGATTGAAGCAATAGGGAACTGGTTTCTAACCTCCGCTTTGAAGGGTTGGGAGTGAATGAGAGTTCTGCCTGTGTTCAGATCTCTGTAGCCATCAGGCAAGTGGATTTTCCTATCAGATACAGTTACAGTTGGGGCAATCTGGGTTGTCAGTATGACATTTCAAGAGAAGCTGTTAGTGTAAACTTAAGAGAAGCACTTTTTTTTCCCCCTCCTGTTCCTATTACAAATGACACTTTGACAACTCTGACTAAGAGGATTTTTTCCCCTGTTATTTCAGCTTGTATGTCTGATCAAACTTACTTACGCGTGATAGTTTCCTTTGCCACTCATGTTCTTGTTTGCTTTGACTTGTGTTCTTGTTAACCCACAGGAGGGAAACCAAAACATTTCAATATAGGCAAATGACTGTGAATCCACAAAGTAGGCATTTCAGAAAGATTGGAGTATCTTGCTCAGGCCTCAGTTTAGTAATTGGATTCATTTGCATGTGCCTCAGTCAACTCCTGCAGGTGTATGCAAAAGAGTATTTTTGTAATACAAGAGTTATACCTGTAAAAATCTTAAGACTTGGAATTGTTGCCTGTGCTTATTTCTCTAATAGCACAGTACAGCTTAAGAGCTTTCGACATATATCATTTTTCCCCCTTTTATAACATATGATCATTTCTTGGGTTTTTTTATTCTTCAAATGTAATCTAGAACTACATTTAATAAACTACAGCTATTATTTAGGTGGTTCATCCGTAGGTAGTTTTCAGCACAAGCTTATGGCATATGAAGCTGTACAGAAAGCCATTGCAGAAATAGCTGTATTATTCATTGTAGTCATATACATTATGTTGAAACATATTGTACCCCATACTATCTTGTGATAATTCAGATGTTATCTTGCTTATCTTCCTCTCAGTATGATCTCTCTTTCTAACACCTCTTGGAGTGTGTATTCCTCCTTGTCCTCATAATACCAGTTTGAATTTTTACTTAGTGGGGAGGTAGTGATGTGTTAGATTTTTGGTTTCATTTTTGGATTTTATGTATGAGCAATGTACATGAACATATAAATCAGAAGAGCACAATTATTAGAAATGTTCCCCCAAATAAAATTTTCCGGTCTAGTAATCTTCATGAACAAAAGTTAGAATTAGATAATTTTTTTAATTTAAAAATAAGAAGAAAGCTTTAGCCATTCTCAAAGACGTGTGTGTAACAGGTCTTTACATTCTTTTTTGTATTTACATTCTTTTTTTGGCTGAGTACAGTTTACCATGCATATAAGAACAGATTTATGAATGATTAAACACTTTACATTTTCCTTAATCAGTAATGAATCCATTATGTTTGCATATGCTTATTTGGTTTCTATTACATAATGTTAGAATCTGTTCTGCTCAGTAAGCGTGTTGATCAAAGCAAGGCTGTTGGTTTTCTTTGAGAATAGCACAGCAACCAGATACATATACTAGTAAAAACATGTTTTCTCTAGATAAGATAGTAAAACCAGTGTGAATCCTCTCTTAGTCGTCCAGACTGCTGGTCTTCAGGGGTGTCTGGGAGTGTTATAGAAGCCTGAATTGGGAATAACTGGCCCACAAGCAAGATAGCTACTATGAACTGGCTCAACACATCCTCTATGCTTTATTTGTGAGAATTGAGATGAAGACATACATAAATCCATTTTCACGGGGGCTGAAACTTTAGTTTCAGCAGGTAAATATCTTCCAAAGAGCGTAGAGTTGATTCAGTTTTACGTTAATAGCTGTGGTGTGCCACTGGAGTTGATGCTGTTAGCATGACCATGCTTAACTCATCAAAAGAAAAAGGACCAGACAAATTTGGAAATTTGAAGGTGGCTTTCACATTCAATTGTCTTCCTGAAAAATCAGGAAGTTCAGCTTTAAGTTTACAGTTGGTTTGAAGTTTTGCCCTGTCTAGTGCCTAACCACTTTGATAGTCTGAGATCACCTGCATTTGCAAGAGCTATCTTTGCCTCTTTGATATAGCTAATACGTTTATGTCTGTCAACTGAAGTAAATCTCGTAAGTGCATTTTGGCAAGAATCTGGGATTTCTCTGTTTATTCCTTAGGCAACATACAGATTTTTATGGTGCAGTTCTTTGCCGAGTGGGGGATGTGGAAGGATGGTGTACTCATCTTTTCGTATGACTGACAGATAAGATGTTTTATGAACTGCTGCTAAATCCTTATAATTTAAGATAAGACTATAAATGGATGTGATGACAGTGTCTGTCAGTCTGTCCATGAATTACTGTGAGAGACACAAGCGCAGACTTTCATGAGGTGGGGGGGAATGGGATGGAGAAGAGCGGGCCAAGTGAATGGGGGGATTGTGAACAGAGAACCTAAAATTGCAGTAAGGGGTAGGAACCTGCTTAGACTTACTGAACATATAGCAAAGGTTTGTATAACCTTTACTAAAATTATCTTGATTTGTTTTTAAACAGCTTCTGAGAGTCGTTACTATGACCTTTTGAGTAAATTGTGATTAACGGATTATATTACCTTCTAGCTATTCCTGTCTCCTTTAGCATGTGCTCTTTTGATTTATTTTTTTTTAAGTTGAACTGGATCAAAAGCTCATATATGCCAGATTTTACTAGATAAGGTTTATAATAAAACTTGTCCAAGATAGCTTTTAGAGGTGCTGTTTGACTTCAAAAGAAGGAGATTTTATAAAAGAAACAGGCCAGCGACTGTAGTGAGTAACAGTGCCAGGAACATTCTCACTAGTCATGCTGCAGAACTGTTGTGTTCAAAACCCTATCTCTCCTCATTATTAGAGCTCAGTACTGAAAGCAGATCTGCCTCAGATGTGCTGCATCACGGTGGGTGTGTAACTTACCCTCTGATTTAGCTTCTGGTGTGTAAAATGAGGGTAACGGTGTGTTCTTTATCAGGAGTACCACAGACATCAGGCTTGGGAAATTCTTTGATCCTGGAATGGAAGGAGCTGTGTTTAAAGACCAAAAAATAAGCATATTTAGCCTTCAAGCAAATTAGATGGATTTCATACTACGATTTTATAAATTTAAAGTCAGTCTCCTGTTTTGTAGGTAGTGTTGAGCTTTGCAGAAGTGTGTATTTCTGGCATTCTCATGTGGAAGTTTTACACTGTGGCTTGTCTAGGAATTGGCCTCATAAAACAATTAAGTAATCAAATAAAGCTCTGTGGTGGATTCTGGCATTGCGTCCCTGGCTGGATGCCATCAGAGTGTCAAGTGGCATTAGTATTTTAGCACTCCTGGTTTTCGGCATTACTGTTTTCAAAAATTAGTGGCCCTGGTGTAGAACCTCTGTTTAGATTCTGGTTATATTAATGCTTGCTTGGATTTTGAAAGAAAATACCTTGGTTTTCATTCTCAATATAATGCAGACTAATAGAGATGCTACATGAAGTTAGAGAAAATAGGGGTAATACTGGGAGGTGCAGTTGGTTAATTTTAAAAGTAAGCTTGTTTTGAATAATTTATAAACCCGTTATCATGTAATGTGATTGTCAGAGTAATTTTCGGCTTGAGACTAGCAGGTTATAATTACTGGTTCATCAGTGAGGGTGATGCCTGTGGGGTCAGTGGAGGTAGGAGATGACTCTGTGTAGCCAACTTCTCAGCTGGGCAGGAAGTGTCTTTGATATAATGTTCTCAGGAGGCATTTTCTGGTCATCCTCCCAGTTTACAGTGCTATTCTGTGGCAGCTGTTTAATAAGGAAGTGAAATACTGAGGAAGAACGAGAATAAAAACAAATTAGCCAGTGTTAGAAGTTAATTCCAGCAAATCATTTGGATTGCTTTCGGATTAAGGAACAGTAGTTCTTTGTATGAGGAGGGCAAAGATGGAAAGGAAGTGCCTGTTTCTTTTGTAAGCTCTTACTTTGAAAAAAACATGTATTTGTGCTGCCACAGGAATAGTCTTTGGTGTGTATGTTTCAGTTACGCTTCATGGGCCAAATTAAAATAAATTAAAGAAAGTTAATGTACACAATGTTTCTTGCCACTTGATCTTCCCTGCTCACTACTTTACAGCTCCTCTTGTTCTGATGCCCAGCAGAGCAGTCTCAAGAGGCACTTAAAGATTTTTCCTATTAGTTAATCACAATTTTGTAATGATACGTTGTAGAACCCAAATTCAAACTCATCATCTGCTTTGTCAGTTCTGCTTTCTGTCTCACTATACATCTGTATGTATCTGTACAACAGAAGTATAGATGAGTGTTCAGCAGTGTTACTGTCGCTTCCAGGGCCTGACCTTCGGTCACTAAAACGTTATAATAAATACTTTATCTAGTGTTTCTGCAGCACTTCTCTGTTAATGCCTGGTGTTTTGGCAAAGGGAGGTAGAAGTATTGACTTAGTTTTAGGTACTGAAATGCTAAGCATTTGTGATTCTTTGTGTTATTGTATTAAAGCACAATGTTTATCTGATACCACACAAAGTTATTTTGAGTTGGAAATAAGCATGGAGTTTTGTGCTTATGAAAACTCAAGGATTGGGAGGAATAATGGTATCAACTTAGAGTCTAGCTGTTTGTAGTTACACTAATGGACTAAGTTTTTTAAATATAACCGCAGACAATACTGAAAACACGTGCAAGATAAGCATGTTTTCCTTGGTTCCCTATGAATGGCACTCTTAACGGTGCTTTCCATGACCTCTCCCTGGCCTGCAAGTAGTTATCAAACTTTGAAATACATTGCCAAAAGTGGTTGTAACAAATCTGTGTGTCTCAGATTCCACTGTGGTGGAATCTACTGTTATAGTAGTGTAAAAGGGCAAAGATTAACTTTTGTTAAGGTAAACGAATCTTCTAGTTCAAATATGATTTTTACAGAGCCTCGTTTATTTTGTTTTGCTGTAATGCTTATTACTGTGTTTATCTCTGAACAACTAGGCAGGTGCATTGGGGAATACTGCTTGGTAACATCACACCATCACCCTGGAAATCAGGGAGACCAATACAAGCAATGTTTTTAGAAAATCCTAGTTAATTTCTAGCTTTGCTGAATTTATTTTTATTTTTAAATTCATATTGTGTTCTTATTCCCAGTCCTATACAGTTCTTGATTGTGAGAGATGGGGGAAGGAGGGGGAGTCATGGGATTTTTGTAGTTGATTTGTTATAATCCCTTACAACTACGAGGAAGGGTTTAGTTTAACCATGCATTTTTGATAGTGCACTTGTACTGCCCTTAGTTAAGGTCAGTGTCCAAAACTTTCTGTGAGAATTTCACTAAATAAATGAGCATTTTCTTCGGATGTCTTTATGGTGAGGTGAGAGTCCAAATCCACTTCAGTTAGGCACAGTCTGTAACATAGGACTTGTTTTCCTTTAGTGATAGACTGGTATCATTCCCATGTACTAACATGGTTAAATACTCATTTTTTTCTTATGACAAGGACTATATTTGCTTGTATACAGTAGTGCATAGTGAAAATTTGAACTAAAGAGCATAATTTTTATGCAAAAAGAATAAAACATCCATATATCTCCCCAACTAGCTTCCTTTCTCTTAGCAGAACATAAATAACAAAAAGCATTACTGTTTATTGCTGTACTCATAAATTTTGCATATGGATATTTTCCTTCAGTTTTGTTCACTCATCTGCCACTTACCATGAGTTTAAAGAAGCTCTTTAACCTCCTGGAGTACCAGTTTATAAAAACCAAGTAGGTTACAGGTATGAAAATGTAACAACTTTTTTAAACATTTGGTACCTCATGCTTAGTGTGTTCAAGTATAAATGCAGCGTGGTAGCTTTGATTTATTTGAAAGCCTTTAAGTTCTTACCCCTGTGCTTCAGTTCTAAGTAACAGAATGTCCTCCTTTTAGGAGTTAATTAAAAGGAAAGAGAATTGACATCCAGGCGTGAAAGTAGAAGCTGCTTTAATCAGTAGTCTGGCAGATAGAGGGACTATCAAGTCATGACTTCAGAATTCGTAGCTTCTCCCACAAATTGATGGACATAATAGGTGAGACAGAGACAGAAATGCTGTCTGTTTTTATGAGTATTTGATGTATTTCTCTTACTTTGCCTCCACCTGAGCATCTTGCAGTGCTGTGCAAACACTGGTGAATGGTGCATCAGCATGCTGTGGCAGAGGGGTGTATCACTGTAGACGCTTTACAGCTGAGGAAGCTGAAGCACTGAAAAACTTATTTCCTCATTATTGCTTGATGTGTCTGTGATAAAAACTGAAAGGTGGACCTGGAATTTTTGGCTTCTAATTCTGGCTTTAAGCATTTTTTTTCATTACTGCTTCTCAGAGCAACTGTATTTGGTCCTCTTTGTAGGTACACAGTAACAAAATACGGTTTCTTCGTTTTTTAACAAAACAGTGAAGCATCAAAAATGTGTTTTCTTGGCTCTAAAATGGTGGTCATTTTGTGAAAATCACTTGCTGGAGAGGCATGAGAGTGAAGGAAACTGCTTGATCTGCTGGTGTCTTAGAAAGTCTGATCCTTTTGCTTGTTGACAAAAACATGACTTTGATGTTCTGTTTTGTAAGTTATACTACATTCAAGAGTACATAATGCGACTTCGCTCTGGTGATAATAAATTCTGCTGGTAGCCTTCTATCAAAATGAAATTAACAAATTTAAATTATAATTTGACTGTAATTTCATTACTAAGACTGCCAATTAGCATCAAAACACTTTCTTAAACTCCTTGTTATTTTATGTAAAGTGACTGGTATGGTAAACATCAGTGGCTTTAGTTAAACAGTGTTTGAGTTAATTAGCTGAATACTGCAAGAATACATTTTGAAGCTTTGAACTGTGACCTTTTAGCAATTAAAGTTAATTTATATTTCACTTTTTGTGTGAAGGCTAATCTTTGTTCTGTGTTAGTCTTCCGTGGAAAGTTTTATACTACAGACTTGCGCAACGCTTTATTGATCAGACATTTAACAATTTTTGTTTATTCAGCCTTGTAACCAGCTCCGGGAGCTGCCAGGTCCCCAGAGTGAGAATCTTGAATCAGTGCTTGAGACTGTTCATGTGAGGATATTTCTGTTGGGAGCCTGTGTGTGTACGTTTGGACATAACTGCATTTTCACACCGTGAAAATAAGCCAAGAGTCAAGACTTAGAATGGGGGGATCTTCAGTGCTTTTATGTAATAAGAGATATATCAGAAGGCATGGAAAATGATGTTAAAGGTCTGCCAGCAAATGTTTTTTTTGGTCTCAAGGCTTCAGCTGCCAAAGGGAGAATAGCCACAGAATGTGTGATGTGCACTATGATTTTCTATTTCAGAAAACAGTTGATTCTTACTTTTAGATAGTTTATCTTTGGATGACCTGTTGACTGCCAGGAATAGGGTTTTGGTTATTTTTTGCTCTTTACTCTTCTTTTGTTGGAAAGTATCCCTACAAATCCTTAATGTGTCAGGTGCCAGTCAAGTATTAGGTCTGTTCAGCAAGAATTGCATAGTCCTGACTTAGGTCATCAACAACTGGCAGCCACCATTCTTAAGTCTTCTATATGAGAGGAGGGAAGTAATTTATATATATATTTAAAAAAAAAAAAACAACCCACAAACATGGAGTCCCCCCAAAGAACAGAAGTAGCAAACCACTTTTTGGGAGGCTGACATAGCCTTGTTATTTACTTTCATGTACAGCATACTCTTTCTTTAAAAGCTTTTATTTCGCCTGCGGACCCATGTCAGTAGAGTCTGTAGTGACGCTTCCTCGTGCCTCAGTCACGATGTGTTAATTGTGGCTACCTCTTCAGAGCTGTGTTGCATTTGTGAATGTCAGCAGAGCAGGTAAGATCTTCAGCCTGTGCTGGTTAGCGAGCCAACATAACATTACGAAAGAGCTGAGCTGACGTTGCACCTTGCTAGACCCGTTGCTAGCTGCTCTTAATAAACCCCTCGCTTTAAAGAGTAGTACGTAATCGATTTAGAAGTTGGATGGTGAACAGTTTGGGGCGTTTCTTGTATGGAAGGGCACTAATTATGAAAGAGCAGCAATAAGTCTTTAAAGAGACTGTCACTCATACTAAATATGTTTTAAGAAACAAGACTGAGTCTGTGGTAGTATAAACTGAACTTAGTGGTAATCTCCAAGAAGTGCACGGTATTAAATTTATTAATGCTTTGATGGGGAATTTGAGTTTTAAACTACCTGGGCATTTATTTGAGATTGTTGCAGGTTTCACGGTAGCTGTGAAGCTACTTGTATGTGATGTGTTCCAAAATTAATAAATAATTAAACTTGATACTTTCTGGGCAGGTTTTTAGTAGCAGAAGACTGACAAGCAAGACTTGTTGTCTCTAGTGGCATGTGCCAAAGATGTGTTCCTTCAATGCAAATAGTTCCCATTGTTATCAGGGCAATATTCCCAGTATTGCACTCATTATTTCTTGTGTAAAAAAAAACCCCGTCTTTTTACGACATTGTTGGTAGACTCAATCCAGCAATAGGCCAAATGTGTCCTTAGTGCAATTTATGATAACATCCTTATTTGAGGGAGCTGAGTGTACAGTGGATAACATGTGTTATTTCATTCATTTCTTATGAATTTCCGTATTACGGACACTGGCAATCGCTTATGTGGAAAGAGGTAAATAAAGAGCAACATTGCTTAGATGCAGGTGGGGAGGCAGAACAAGTGGGGTTTTTCAGCAGCAGTTGAAGGTCTGCACTGCCATTAGCCTGTGCCTCTTAAACTATCCGTTGCTAACACTACTTTTATTTAACGTTGACACTTTCCTCCAGGGAATGGAGCAACCATAGCTCAGTTACTGTAATCATTTGTTGAAACGTTGCTTTCCTTTGCTACTGAACTGAAATTGCTGAACACCTAGCATTTAGGTGTTTATATTATACTCAGTCTACTTTTATTAGACTAATGATCGTATCCCCTACTGTTACTGTAAGGGCTTTCTTTATAACTGCACATTTATTTTCTACAGGAAATGTTTTTTTGTTCTGGATGAGTGTCCTTTACAAGAGCTGTAAACTTAACTGTTGTTTGTTTAATCAATACAACAGAACATTTCCTAGAAAACTGTTGCTTTAAATGCTTTCAGTGTCTTTTCATTTAGACCTTCAAATATGTCCGAAAGTCGAAGTGTTTAAACAGGGCATGATTTGCTAGATGTGAATTACATTAGACTTCCATGCACAGTACTGGATCAGATGACTACAGTTTCAGGAGTTGATATTCAGGTCTGTTAAAGTACAACTCCTCATAATGAGAAACTTAGGACTAAATGTTTAGTAGAGGGTTGGGGAAAGGTGGCACGTTTTTTCCCAAACACTGACATGTTATTTTTCCTGAACGCTATTTTGTGTGCCATTTCTATAAATTTCACTGCTGCTCTCGAACCTGTTAGTAAGACCAGCTGCTGTGTGCTATCATCACCTGCACTTGGCTTAATATTTTTTAATCATTATGAAAGTTAATATGACACACTTACTTTTTAATAAACAGGTCTAATCCTGCAAATAGCCAGGGCAGTGAGAGAGCTGGAAGCACGCTTGTCTGCATGCGTTGATGTCTTTGTATCCCACATCCTCCTGAGCTCAGTTCTTTCTTTTGGTTTATTCCTTTTTATTTGTTCTGTTCACTTTTCTGACACTGTTTTGGTGGTGGTTTTTTTTTTTTTTTTTTACTCTTGAATGTGTTTCCCACTTGTCCTTCCTACCTACGTGTCCCTGGCTTCTCTCTCGGGGATCTTGTTACCATCACTGCACTTGTGTTTTCCTCTGTCTCTGACAGTTGCTCCTGGTTGTGGCCAGGCCTGATCCAGACATTCTGTCCTTTCTCCTGCTTGAGTTGTCTGCGCTTGCCAAGGCAGGGAAAGTTAGTCCATGTGAACTCTTTGACACATTGGGTAGCTAGCATCTATGTGAGGTTAAAAAATAAACAAAAGAAAATAAATGGATAACTTGTCTACTCTTTCATTTGGCGCTACTGAGGCAGTTACCTCATATGGCACTTAGCACAGAACATGGGGCTAATTTTATGTTCTGCCTGTACACAGAAATAGCTGCTGTTTAGTGGCACTAGCAAGGAAAACTGTAAAGCTTAGCTGCAGACGTCTGCTTGCTTTTCCCTGTTTGCCTTCCAGAACATTTTCCAGTAACTCCTTTTGACTTCGGGAGAAGGACAATTGTAGTTTCTTTGTTGGACAACTATATTTGAGATGTAATTTTTTCTTCAGATAATTAGCTAGCAAAAAAAAAATAAAATGTGCGGGATAGTGTCTTTTGTTTCTTAATGTGATGGGGTGAGAGGATGATGAAATTGGCCTCCCTTAGAATAAACTATTCCATATTCTACAGCAGTTGTTGAGCAGAGGATTAATATGCAGATCTATGAAGATCAAGGATTGTACTGTACAGTCTCACAGGGACTGGAAGTACTTATCACTTGGCTCTAGGATCTGATGTTCTAAGGAACAAGATTTGCCACTTAAATAGGCAATTAGTTAGCAATTAGTTATGTAAACATAGTAGTTATCACTTACATGAAATACATAAAGGTATGTAATCCCTGCAATTCAAATTGAAATACTAAGTTCTGCTTTGAAAAACACAAGCAGCCTCAGGGTTGTTGAGAATTTGACATGCTCATTACAAGCACAGCAGCTTTTTCTGAAGCTACTAAATCCTTTAAAGTGTCTAGGAGACAGAGATAAAAATTGTTTCACTTGGACTTCCTTTTTATTCACAGAAAAATGATGAAAATGGGAATTGCTCCGGTGAAGGTATTGAGTTTCCAACAACTAACTTGTATGAACTGGAGAGCAGAGTTTTAACAGATCACTGGTCCATACCCTATAAGCGGGAAGAGTCTCTAGGCAAGTGCCTGATTGCATCCACCTACCTAGCAAGACTAGGTAAGTTCTCTTTCTACACATTAAAGATTATCTATTCAAAGGATTCAGTATGTCTTCAGTATTAATCTTGCAGTTGTTTACTTAGCACCCTGCAGAATGATCACATCTCTGTGAAAGTGGTTAACAGTGAACTGTTCTACCCAATGCTGTAAAAAGAATGTCGGTGTCTCTTTTTTTTTTCCTCTAAAGTTATTTGTTTACTTAAGCTTTTTTAAAAAACGGAGCACATGTTTCTTTATGTTCTGATGATTGTAGGAATTACTGTTTTTCAGAGCTGAATTACTGACTCTTTTTTTCATTGTGCTAGTTATTTTCCATTTGTAAAAACAAGCTGTCATCTAAATCCACACTGTACCACGCTTGTATAACTGGTTGTTTTTCCCTAGTGAAATGCTTATACTGCATTAGACCTGAATTTGACTTTTCTGTGTTCAGTACTTTGGCTGGGGTTAAGAGTGTTATGGAGGGATCATGCCCATCAACTGGTATATAATAAGAGTGCAAGGTAGTTTTTCCATCATGCCTGATGGCAGACTAAAGGGACATTCTAATCCATAGGAAAAATGGAAGTTGTGAGGTGGTTCTGGTTTGCTTTGTTGTTTCTAACCCACCTTAAGAGTATGTTCTTAGATTTGGGTTTGGGTGGAGGCTGTGAAGCGTCAGAAATTATCTGAGGTTAGTTTAAGTTATAAACTTTGAAGGGAGAAATACTTCTGGTGCTAATAATGCTTGAAGAACTTGTAAAAGGTGGAACATTGGGAAACTTCTTGTTTCTAAAAGGCAGGTTCTCTTGACTCACATCTTACTGTGGCTGAAAAAGCATGCTAGTTATGAATGAACAGTGGCACGTTTATTACTGCTGGTTTTCATCGGTGTTCTCAAAAACTTGGAACGAGCTCCCTGAGGTAATCTTTAGAAGTTGGGGTTTTTTTTAAATACTTTAAAAAAGCACTCTTCTTTCTGTAAAGGTCTTTCTGATTCTGATGAGAATTGCAAGAGATTTATGGACAGATGCATGCCTGAAGCATTTAAAAAGGTGAGTAGGTACGGTACATTGATTCAATGTTTCTTTGTGGTGTTTATGGTGAAAATAGTGTTTTGTAAGCCAGACTTCAGAAACTGTGGTAACCACTGAGTGTGTTCTTAGATTAAAATCTTTATTTTACTAGATCAAAATCATACATAGACTTAGATTAAAATCACTCAAAGTCCCAGTTCTGCAACTCTGGCCAACCCTAGCACATAGCCTTTTTTTTTTTTTCCTTAAATGAGGAGCTCTATCGTAATTAGTGGAACCTAAAGACAGGTTTAAAGACCCTTTGATACAGCCATTAATGGCAAGTTCAGAATCAGATTTCCTTTAGCTCTGTTCTTTCTGCTGCTTCTTTGGAGAGTTGCTAAATTCTTTCTTGCCTCTTTGCATGATCTGTTTAGAATTTGACTTTGCCCTCAGTGCTTAATGCCTGATGTGCCTCTCTGGCTGTTCTTCTCTAGGTTACTGTGAATTTTCTCTACAGAGCTCCCAAAACCAATTTACTTCTTACTCGTCTGTCCATTTTGGATACTGCCTAATTTCTTGCCCAGTTTTTAGACCATATGTATAAAATACATACACACCTTTTAAAAAGTTAGTCAGTTATAATCTTAAAATACTGACAATATATTTAAGGAAGACAGAAATTTAAGGGGATTTTTTTTTTTCCATTTGGATATTAGAGTAATCACCTTATATAAAATGCTTTTAAATCACTTGATATTTTTTGCATATTAAATAAACAGTGTAGATTGCTCGTCCAGAAGGATATTCTGTAGAAATCTAAGTTCAGAATGTGCTAAATTTCAGTATGTTGAGATACTTGCAAGAAACTATTGTTTCTTAAAATGGTACGAAAGGTAATTGTATTTAAAGTGTTAAGCTTTTTAACTGCTTATGTTCAGACAGAGCTAACAGAAATTAAATGAAGTTTGCAGATGGAAGCTTCATGTCCTTTATAAACAATCACATTAGGCCAGATTTAAAGAACATGTTTCAGTAGGTGGGAAGGCAGCATTAAATACCTCTCCTCCTGGTACATGTTCTTTGTTTTCCGATAGAAAGTGCTCAAATGGTGTGAATTGGTAAATGGTTATTACAGCTGAATCAGTGCAGCTTTGTGGCACGCCTACTTGGAGATTAAATAGTTGTGGGCTCAATCTGCAAACAAATTAGTTTCATATTAGTTGCTCTTCGCAAAGGTTACAGTCCTTACTGGTGCGTGGAAATGGAAAACAGTTTGCTTTGTTACATTTTATTTTCTGTCATAAACTGTGATTTAAGGTGTTCTTCAATGAAATTACAAATTTAATTAACTCTTAAGCCATTAGTGCAGGAAGAGCATCTGAAAAACACACCAAACTGTTCAGTACACTCTAAGGAAATATTTGCTTTGCAAACAGCCACAGTGGTTAATAAACTATTTTGTTTTGTGATTGTGCTCAAACTTTAAAAAATTTTTTTTTTTTTTTAAGCTGTTGACATCCAGTGCTGTTCACAAATGGGGAACTGAAATCCATGAAGGAATATACAACATGCTTATGCTGCTAGTGGACCTGGTTGCAGAAAGAGTAAAACAAGATCCTATTCCTGTGGGCCTGCTCGGTGTACTTACAATGGTATTTGACTCTGATGCAGTTTCTAATATTTGGGTATTTGCCATTTCATATTTATGCTGCTGCTGGTTTTTCTAACTATTTAAGTTGCAATATATTGTCTCACTATCTGCAGCCATTGCTTGCTGCAGATTTTTAACATCTAGTATGCAATTCATAAAGGAGTGAGTGCTGTTCAAAACTTTTGAAAATTAGTGCTCTCAAAAAAAAATCACAACTGTGATCACTTCATTTATCTTTTAAAACTGGCACTTTTGAGTTTATCTTCCCCTTTATACAGATATCTGGGTCGCATGGGTACTGGATATTGTCTATACAGAATGGAAATTTCAGAACAACTTATACAGTGAGAACTGAGAGGCGGGAGCAGGGGTCTTCTGTTAAACTTTATTTTTTGCTAGATCTTTAACTGTTGACCAGGAGAATGCTAAACTAAACTGATAAAGTCAGACGTTATCAAGATAAGTTTTGAGACTAGCATAAACCATGCTATTCATTACCACGGGCTTTTCTTTTAAGGCATTTAACCCCGACAATGAGTATCATTTCAAGAATCGAATGAAGATATGCCAGAGAAACTGGGCAGAAGTCTTCGGGGAGGGGAACATGCATGCTGTCTCGCCCATATCCACTTTTCAGAAGGTGAGCATGGCCATGCCCTAGAACCTACTTTAAGGGTAGATATGTTTGTTTCAGAAAAGCTTGTTTGATTAGCAGGTATTTATAACACTAGGAAGCTTAAATGTGTCACCAAGAATTACAGCAAATAGATCTTCAGTATGTGTTGGACTGTAGAAATTAATTTGTCCTCTCAAATTGTCCCAGATCTCTATCAGTGGCTGGATTTAGAAATTGCTGTACTTTCATGTCTAATGTATCACAACAATCAGACAAGGTAGATCTGTTGTATCTAAGGAGTGAGGTCATTTTGGCTGTTGAGTGTGAAATGATCAGGAGAACTCAAAGCGTACAGTTCTAGCAGAGAATTCCTGCTTTTCTGACAGCCAAGGATAGGATATCATCAAGTCAGACATGCTGGAAAGGAGGCAGTTTTTGAGGTTTGCACTGTCTTGTTGCAGATGTTCCAGATGGGTGGGTCTAAAAAAGGAGCTTCAGTGGTGTTGATATCTCCTTCAGGAAACAAGTTTAGGGCAGTAGAAAGAAAATTCTACATCAGCTGCTTTGGGAAAGGTTCTTTAGTAATGTTCCACACTGCTAATGTGCTATAAATATAGTTGGTTGTGAGTCAGCAGCCACAGTGCGTACTGTTGCCGCAGCACATGGTCAGTGATGTCAAGCAGAGTCCAAAAAAGGATGATGGTAATGAGAACCTCCCAGAGCTCCAGCTACATGCTAAGTGAAGAAGCTGTTACAAACAGATTGTTGTTTTCTTTGAAATAATAGTGCATGCATTTGGAGTGTGGGTTAATGGGCTGAATGTTTCTGTCCAAGTCTCTGTTTCAGAAGACAAATGTTTAGAATTGATTGTTGCAGCTACTAATTTGTTAATATTTTAATTGTTCAAGGAACCTCATGGGTGGCTGGTGGATCTGGTAAACAGGGTAGGTAAATGTAAACCAAGCAGAATTGATATTTGTTGTTTGATTTCATTGGGCTTCAGAGATAATTCCCCCCCCCCCCCCCCAGCCCTTGTTTTTCCACTCTTTTGTGACAACGACAAAAAAAAAATAGTTTCAAATTTTAATCCTTCCTACATGTAGGGAAGAGCTCAGCTTAGGCTGCAGTGCTGTTTCCCAGTCAAATGTGCTGGGCCAGTCAGCTCTTTCTATATGTGGTCTAGCTTTCTTCTCTATTATCTGTTTGTACCTGAGACAGAGTTTCTAACTTGCTGTTGAAACTGGTACCAGGTATAATTGCATTCCCCAACGTGCCCCTGAATTCTATGAAAACATAAAGAATGTGATATTCCACGGTAAAAGATACTTGTTGGCAACACAGCAACTCTCAGTGAAGAATTTTCTATAATAATGTATTTAAAAGATAAAATACTGTAGTTCACTAACATAATACATATTTCAGTTTGCAGAGTTGGGTGGATTTTCAGCAATTCAGTCCAAACTCAATTCAGAAGATATTGAACTTGGGGTGAGTTCTCTCTGTCACGAAACTTCTCCCTTTCCCTTGCTTTCTGTGGAACCAGTAGGGTCCCTTTTGGCAGTGCTCATACCTTTGCTTTGGTACCAGAGCAACATTCCCACAGAGCCCTGAAGAAGTGCAGTCACTCTGGAGGTCAGATGAGGTTGTGCGTTAGAATCCTGACAGAAGAGCTTTTGAAACATCATAGAAAAGAGGAAGGGTTAGTGTATCTTTCTGGCTAACATTCGTCCTTCCAGTTAGACGTGAATCAGTCTAGTTTTGCTGGAAATTCACAAGTATGTCCCTGGTTTTCTGTTTATTTCAGCTGTAGCTGCATTTATCTGGAAGTGTACTTGAGTTCAGTCATTTATTATAGAAATCGTTGTTTAAGGAAAAAAATCTTTAGGAAGACAGACACTGTCTAATCCTAAGCAACTTCTCGAGAGCTGTGTCTAAAATCCAACTGGTCCAACAGTTCTAAACTATTTTTGATGACAAAGCCTAACTGGTTTAGTTTTAGATTCCTAACCTGTGTTCAGGAGACTTCATACTCTTGCAAGGTTTGAAGAACAAGGAGGCTAAGGGAAAACCATGTCATTTAGCATCTTGTCCCTCAGTATAAAATCAGTCTGCATTCAGTGAAATGCCATGTGAAGAGAATTCAGCTTATTTTCTTGGGGGTATTGATATTTGCTACTTTATAAAGGAGATAGCTTCATATATAAGCATAACAGAAGAATAAGGAAACTCAATTTAAACCCTGATATTGCGATAAAAACTTTGACTTTGTTTAATGACTAATAACTACTTGCTTAGAAAGGAAGTCTGGTTCAGCGTCACTTAATTTAGGCCTTTGATTGCAGTGGTGCACACTATTTCACAGTTCTTGATCCAGTGTGAGAAGTAACCAATTTTGATATTATTTATTGGCAAACAAATGTCTTCATACATTTAATTTCTTGATGATAGACATCACTTGAAAATCATAGAATAGTTTGGGTACCTAATTCCAAATATAGTTTGGGTCATATAGGTATATAGTTTGAGTATAAAGTAAATAAGGATAAAATCATGCATTGAAGAGATGTTGACATGTATATGACACATTTACAAAAGCTTTCTCCCACTTAATGCTTTGGGGAAGAAATTTACCATATGGCTTTAACCTTAAATCTTGCATTCTCATTTCTGTAGAGAGCAACCAAAATGTGGTGTGTCTCTTTCTGTCTCTTTACTTCCGTAACTGAGGCACGATTAGGCAGAGAAGACTGAGCAGAATGATGAGAGGACCAAGATTAGTGAAAACTGGGAAGGCATTTCTTATTTCAGGCAAAAATATATATCACATACTGTATGGCGTAGAATAAATCTCTTTCCTGAACCATGTGTTGTTGTAAAGGAGTTGCCCACCAAAATCAATTTGTAGCAAATAACTGGAAATTGTCATATTAGATAAATAATACTTATTCACTCTAATTTGCCTTTTAAGCTATAGATCACTAGCTCTGAAAAGATCTCTTATATGTGCACCTGAATACTGGCTCTGTTTCTTTCAGGCAATCTCTGCATTAGTTCAGCCATTTGGAGTTTGTGCGGAGTATCTTAACTCTTCTGTAGTACAGGTAAAATGCCTTTGGTATGAGTTCTTTTCAGCAAATAGAAAACCCTTGAAACACAATTGTAGTAGTTTGCTCGAATTTAGACGGAGTCCTCTGCATTAAAGTAGATCTTGAGCAGTACGGCATCAGAAAGACAACTATATGAGAACCTGTTCTTTTTACCATAGGAATTTGAAAAAACAGAGGACTGAAAATTCATTTACAACTGTGTTGGTGTGAAACTGGTGACTAATAGGAAAAACCTTCAAAAGTCACTCTGCATAAAGTACAAGAATCATTTTGAGCATCCTGAGAGTGATGGATAGAGGGCTCAGACAATGTTCAGATTCATTTTCTAAGCACGGTGATCTGTAGTCACTTAGCTACATCTGCAACACTGAGCAGCTTTGCCACTGCCATTTGTAAGCTTCATCAGTGTACAGCATGTGGGAAACGAATGTAGCTTGATGGATGGATTTTATTTTAAGTTTAGCTTTCTGACTGAGGTCAAGCACATGGATATGAGAGTTTACACTGGAAAAAAATTGTGGTACAGAAAAAAAGAGTTGGCCATAACATATTTATGTGTGCAAATATACTCCAGGCTTCACACCTACACTCACTAACAAAAGCTATCAATTTAGTAAGGAACTGAAAGTCTTTATTTGAAGAGGAGGTAGTTTAGAAGCCACTGGGAGTCAGAGAGGCATATGCATCAAATAACCGATGCTTTTTGAAAGATCTGTTTGTTTCTTTTTTCTTTTTTTTTTTAAAACTGTATTCTGGTGGTCTGAAATGGCTTCTTGCTCTAATTGCTTCTATTTCTGGATGCACCTAGCAGGATAGGTTTATGTATGTTGTAGATGTTGCTTTATGTCTGAGATAACTGTGAGCTTTCAGCTATGTATTTCGCTTTGCTGCAGCCAGATCTTCTGAGTAATGTAATTGATTTCAGGAAACAAAATGATTGTCATGTCTTTTCTCGCGTTCTTTAGCCCATGCTGGATCCAATCATTCATAAAATGATTAAATATGTACAGAATGTAGAAGAGAAGGACTTGAAGGACAAGGTAATGTTTTATATATTAAATATTTAGGAAGAACTCACTGTGTGTCTTAGAAATGCTGGCAATGTAGACTAGAACAATAGCTTTATTTTCACTGGCAAAAATACAGCCTGTTCTGAATTCTGACTGAATGGCACAGAACAAAATACATTTACTCCATTCCATTCAATACCCTTTTCAGTAGATACCTGATGTCATGACCATTTTTAAAATATTTTGCTACTTTTGTGATCATATATGGTTTTGTTGGTCCCCTTCTGAAGTGTACAGAATGCTCACTTCTCTAATTGACTTGAAGATGCTTACTATTCTGCAGTCTGTTAAATTCTTCTAACTTGTGTGCATACAACTTGCATTAGCTGTTTGCTTCTGAGAATTTGGTAATTGTTGATAAAATGTCTGCGTAACTTGTGACTACTTCCTTATAACCCTGAATTTAACTCTCAGTTCTATTAAAGTTTTGAGTGTTGACTTTTTACTTAGACTTAAATTGTTAATTGTAAACTGGAAAGTATGCATAGGTTGTATGACTACAGAGGAGCGATTTAGTGTACCAAATCTGTAGCAGGAGAGTCCCCTTTAACCAAAGGTTTTGTTGTCTTAGAATTTCTAGTGTACCAGTAATACTTTCAGATGTACATGGTACCGCATTTCATAGATTAAACGCTCTGTTGGGTCACTAAACCTACTCTTTGTGAATCATCGAAGTCTGAAACAGAATAGCAAAAATAGCGATGCTTTTATTTGTCCTTTTTTTTTGTTTTGTTTTAAACAGAGACTAGTCAGTATACCTGAACTCCTGTCTGGTATCAAACTGCTCTGTATGCGCTTCCAACCTGATTTGGTAACTGCAGTAGATGACTTACGGCTGGACATTCTGTTGCGCATGTTAAAATCTCCTCACTTCAGTGCAAAAATGAATTCCCTCAAAGAAGTAGGTTTGCTTTTTGTGTGTGTCTGTACATGTGCATATGTGCGGGTGTGATGAGTTGTTAGTATGTCATTGAAACCACAACCTTAAAAAAGAGATGGTGCATTATTTCCTGACAAATTATGTTGCCTTAGCAAAGGCTTAGTGCGTAATAAACACCAGAACAAATTAATATGACAAGAGTTAGTGGCCACTGAGAGCACTGTCGCCACTGCAAGGACCATGGCCTCCCAATTAGAAAATGACTAGACATAATTTGAATGTTTTCTAAGAACTGCAATTTCAGATTGATTTATAGGCAATGGTCTATCCTATTCATTGAGTATTCACTCTGAGATAATCCTGATAATTCAGAGCATCCTATAGGATGTCCTTTTTCTCTCCTCCACGCATTGAGAGAAAAGGGGAAAAAAACCCAAATGGGACTTAATCCTAGATTGATGTCTCAGTCCAGTTATATCCAATCATTACACTATGTAATTATATGGTTTTTATTATGGTTGTACACGGACACTTTAGTAGCACCTAGGAGCTGGGATTTATGGACCAGAGCTCTTTATGCTAGAATCTTAAATCTAAGTAGAAGAAGAAAACAGTTTATTTTTCATGGGAGTTGTGGTTTAAGTATAGAGTTGTTCATTCATCTCTTGCTTCCAGAACTTGTACAATTTCAGTGTTCCGAAAAAAGGCATTTTTTTTTTAGTAGCAGCTATTGTAAGGTGTTTTAACATCCCTTGTTTGTGCTTTCTGCTTATTTTATTTATGGGAAAATAGAGAAGTTAAACGTCATTGCTGTTTGGTTCTTAATCATAAATGCCATGTATCTTTGGTGAAAGTATAAAAGTGTGACTTTTGAAGGCTTTAGCAAAAATGCTCACTTCCTCCCTAGAGTGAGGAGCCTGCATCGGTTCTGTATTGGATAAAAAATAGGACACTGATTTGAGTGTAACAAGCAGAAGCCTGAGATAACCTACTTCTGGTATATCTGCAGAAATATACCTGGCAGCACAGGACAGCTTTTCTGTGTCACACAGGGAATAAGAATCCACTGCATCAGCAATTGATGACAAAGAGGTGTTTCTGTTAGAAATTTGCCTTTAAACAGCTTTTGAAAAAATAGAAACAAAAACCAAAAGCTCCCCAAACAAACACACACAAAAACCACCCAAACCACCAAAACAAACAAAAAACCCACCACAAAACCAACCAACCGAAAAAAAAAACCCGAACACCTCCTTTCCTCAAAATATTTCGGGATTCACACTTAAGCTTCACAGCAAGCCTTTTGAATAGATTTCATCGTGTGCATTTATAATGCGTGTGGGAATTATTGTTAGAATCTCACATTTTGCAATTTCTAGGTAACGAAATTAATAGAAGACAGCACAGTATCCAAGTCAGTGAAGAACGCAATAGATACAGACAGATTGCTGAATTGGCTAGTAGAAAATTCTGTCCTGTCAATTGCTCTAGAAGGTAAGCCCTTTCACAAAGACTTTTGGCATGTGCTTTGAATGTCTTGAATTTAAAAATTTTGTCTGTCCTTTCCAATACATTTTAATGGAATATTATTAACAAAGGAGTTCAAGGGTTTTGCCATCTTCAAAATAGAGTAAGGAAAACCCTGCAAATTCTGCTACTCTCATCTAATGCTTTATCTGACATCTGTGCAGATATCGTCTGCTGTACCTGGGGTTTTTACTCTCAGTTTACCTTTGTATATTGTTAGCCTCTAGAAAAGACAGAAAAGAGGGTTTGGTTTTTTTTTTTTTTTTCCAAGTAGTAAGACCCTATAGGTGTGAAGTGCTGTCAGATGTATGAAGTGAAACAAAATAAAAACGGAAGGAGGCTTTTCTTTTTCTTTGAACTGATAGATTTGTCTGTAACAGTAGAGGAAGAATTTTCCAATGAAGGTAACTGTTCTGCCTTTTAAGAAAGCTTGTTTATTCTTATGCGTTTAGTGAATCTAATACTGTTTTAAATATATTAATTTAGTTGCCTTCCTTTGTTTCATAGGTAATATAGACCAAGCGCAATACTGTGACCGTATAAAGGGAATTATTGAACTGCTGGGCAGTAAATTATCTTTAGATGAGCTCACTAAAATTTGGAGAATTCAGGTAAGCAACCAGGACTAGGCAGGTGCTTTTAAACTGTCTTACAAAAGCAGACATTCTAGTGGTGGGATTTTTTTGGATTGTAATATAGGCATCTCTTTATTGCAAAGTGGAGGTGTTGAGATTTTAACAGTATAATTAATGCGAAGGCTTTCTTCTACTTCTGCCTTTACCATATAAAATCAAGTGTTTTGGCAATTTCTTGTAACACACCTGTTAAATCTTACGATGAAGTGCAGTTCTTTGCAACAAGTGTTAAGGGGCTGCAAAAATATTTGACTTGGAATAAGAAGCTGTCAGCCTGAAATAAGTGATAGAGTGTTTGTCTAGACCAAAGAGCATGCCTAAGGATATTAATTTTCATGGCTGGGGGTATAAATTTAAATGCAGCTTACAGTGTGACTTTAAAGAGAGTGGGCTCAAATTGTATGAATTCCCATTTAACTTCCTGTAAATACATATAATTGAACGACAAGTCATCTTTTCACATTCACTTTATGTATATTCAGCTTATTGCTGTGTAGGAAAGGTGGTTTGACTGCTTAATGCAAATGACATGGAAATTTTGACCAGAAACGTAATCTTCCGCTACAGGAAATCATTTTCTTCTTTGTCCAAATGTTGAAGTTTTAGACTAAAGTCATTGGACGCTGGCAGATCTGCAGTATGTGCGGGCATGGTAGCAAGTCTTGCATGCTTAGTAGAGCTGAAGTATGATTCTAGCTTGCTCACTCTTACTCTTTTTAATAAAATGCAATACTTCCTCCCCCCTTCTGGGTCTTGTTACCATGGTGCTCCCATCAGTGTGGGAGGAGATTTTGTATTGCTCACTTTTGAGTAAAGCCTTAAAGAGTGTCAGAGCTGGAGCACCACACACACGAACTTAACCAAGCAATAAAAATGTTGATGTTTGTATTGTTGTCACCACACCTTACAGTGGTATGCGCCATTGCAGCATCTTGAAGCTGCTGTAATAATGGCAGACTAACTTGTTCTTTCCTGTTTTAGAATTACTTCAAAGGTCTCTGTGCCAGTAAAGTAAGGAGCAGAGACAGTTATTCTTACCTTGTATTTCTAACATGTCAAAAGCTGATATTCATTCTCATTAGTATGGATAGTAGGATAATATTTACATTAAGGTTTTTCTCTATCTCATTTGGGATAAAGACCTACCTTCATGTGTTTTCCTTCCTCTTTTCAGTCAGGGCAATCCTCCACTGTGATTGAAAATATACATACCATTATTGCTGCAGCTGCTGTGAAGTTTAGCTCTGATCAGCTCAATCATTTATTTGTCCTAATCCAAAAGGTAAGTTTTCACATGAGTTTACGTTCCTTAGGAAGAGAATTGGTGAGATGTACTTGTGCATCCAGCCTACCAAAAGGCAAACGCATTGATACACTTATACTTTCTCTATAAAAACATAAATATAAAATTGGCTATAAAATAACACTTTTAATACTGATATTTTGTGTTCAAAAAGCCTGATCTACTACAGTACTCTTAATTGACTTAGATTTTAAGTACATTAAATAGGCAGTGCTAAGCTGCCTAAAATATGAGATTTTTGTTATTAAATTTAATCTCTTGTAGTTTGTTTTTGAAAAAGAGTTGGACAAATTAGTACTGTTACTCCCAGTAACAAAAATAAGGAAATAGGCATTGCGGAAACATACTTGTTTGTATTTTGATTTTCCTGAAGTGAATCAGTTGTACACAAAAATACAATTTACAATTGAGACTTAACGGACTGACACTGCTTGCTGCTGTAATAGTGGATGTTATTTCTTTGCCACTCAGAGCTGGGAGACAGAGAGTGATAGAGTGCGACAGAAGCTGTTGAGCCTGATAGGGCGCATTGGTCGAGAAGCACGGGTGGAGACAACCACTGGAAAGGCATGTGAATGCAAAATAAAATCTCTTTTTTCTTTTCTTTTTTTTTTTCTTCTCTCTTTATTAATGTAGGGTTGCTAGTCTCTGTGCTTCCTAGGTCCTAACTAGTCTTGCACGTCTTCCTCTAGGTTCTGGAGGTACTTTGGGAGCTGGCTCATCTTCCAACATTACCATGTAGTCTTATTCAGCAGGCCTTGGAGGAACATCTGACAATCCTCAGTGATGCCTATGCAGTGAAAGAGGCAATTAAAAGAAGCTACATCATCAAATGCATAGAGGATATTAAGAGGGTTGGTTTATTACTTTATTTTTTCCAAAATGAAGTGTTATCTAGCCTTGATGTTGCCCTTTCTTTCAAGATGCACAAATTGTGTGTCCCATCTGTAAGTTCTTACCTTGGGGAGTCCACGAGAGGGGTAGGCTTTGTGTGAGCCACTTTGTTGACCATGAGACTCATAGTAAGTCTCTTGCCTTTGTTTTAAGCAAATTTTCAGCACAAGGAGTGATCAGTTTATGGGAAACTACCAGGATGGGCCCAAGGTTAGAATTTGCAAATGGAACCACTATAAAGGTATGTCAGTATTTTAACTGTCCCTTTCATGTGAAAGCCTAGATTAGTTTTCTTTTAGTTAAGCATGTGTTCTGGCATGGCCATTAAGTCTCAAAATGCAAATCAGTATTTAAATCGTGGTAGTTTTGTATTTTATTAAAATACTTAAACTCTTTTCATCTAACATGAAGAAGCCATTCCCGCAGCTGCCTGAGCTAAGGTGTTTCCTGGCAGCACCCAAGATGTGCATGGCTTAAAAGACTGCATATACTCTATCCTGCACTGTTAACATAGCAGGCAGTTTTTCTTGAGGTCTGCA